>NW_004955525.1:4315783-4400858 GCF_000276665.1 Chinchilla lanigera | reverse complement strand
GCTCACTTGGCGCAGGGCGTGCAGGGTTGAGAGTCTGTTCGCCCTGCCCACAGCCAGAGATGACCCTGGAGCTTCTGAGTGAAAACCACCTCTCTGCCTCGGGAGCAGGGAGGCCAGGACTTCGTCTGTAATGGTGGTGCGGTCCTGATGCCCGTGCTCTGCCCTCAGGGAGTAGCTGGGAAATACCTGGCCCTCTCCGTGTGTTTCAGCTGGGACCTCTGGCAGTGTGGGCGAGCACAGACTCGAGCCCAGGAGTCCAGCCGCTCCTGGAACACTGGCTCTCTCTGCGCAGGGCAAGTGGGGCTGAAGGTTTGTTCGCCCCGCCCGCAGCCAGAGAAGTTCCTGGGGCTTGGGCAGCGGGGTCCTGATGCACGTGCTGCCCTCAGGGAGTAGCTGGGAAATACCTGGCTCTCTCCGTGCGTTTCAGCTGGGAACTGTGGCGGTGTGGGTGAGCACAGACTCGAGCCCAGGTGTGTAGCCACTCCTGGAACACTCGCAGTAATCTGTATTGGAAGTTGTTTAGTTTTAGAACTTGAAAAACTTTTCTTTAAACTCATAATCTTTAAAGTTTGTGTTGAAAAATGTGCTGTTGTTTTGATATGCTTTTCTTTCTAAGTTACTTGACTTTTTCCTAAGAGTTGTTAATATTTTTTCTCATGCTGAATTTCTAGGACTTAAGATTGTGATGCGATAGGATTACTACCTGCCAAACACTGAAAAGTCAAAATGGTTCACAGATCTTAATATTAAACCAGAAACACTAAATCTATTGGAAGAGAAAGTAGCCAAACTCAATGGTTCCTATTGCTTAGTTGAAGACCTCAGGGTTATTAATAATACAGTCACACCCATTCACCCAGTAGTGCCTAACCTCTCTCATATTACCCCTTCCATAACTCACTTTATAGTTCTGGACCTCAAAGATGTCTTTTTCACTATCCCCCTACACCCAGATTGCCAAAACCTCCTTGCCTTTATGTGGACAGACCCAGATACTCTTCAATCTCTACAGCTCACATAGACAGTATTACCCTAGGGATTCAGAGATAGTCCTTACTTCTTTACTATGTTTTATTATTTATTTATTTGTTTATTTTTGGTATCAGGAATTGAACTCAGCACCTTGTGCTTGACAGGCAGGCACTTATTCCACTGATCTATATCCCCATCAGTCCTTACTTCTTTAGTCAAGCCCTAGCTACAGATCTAGAGGCCTTTAACCTCAAACCCAGCATTCTGCTCCAATACTTAGATGACCTCCTTCTCTGATCCCCTTCCTTTGCCCTAGCAGTACAACACACAGCTACTCAGCTCAATTTTCTGTCAAACTGAGGGTATAGGGTCTCTCTAGCCAAAGCCCAAATAGTCTCACTGAAGGTAAAATATTTGGGGCTCTCTCACTCCCATAACTCAGTCCATCACAGCTTACAGTAAGGCTCTCCTCTGCTACCTCCAGGTCCCCACTACAAAACAAGTCCTCTCTTTCCTTGGTTTAGCAAACTTTTTTCATCTCTGAATTCCTAACTTTGCTTCTCTTGCTCAGCCTCTTTATAAGGCATCCAAGGCCCCCTTGTCTGAACCTCTTGATCCCAGTAAACCTATGCAAAGCTCTTTCCACAAACTATAGCAGGCCCTTTTGAGAGCCTCAGGTCTCACTTTATCTGATCCAACCTATCGCTTCATTCTGTACACTTCCCCTCAGGGTCACTATGCCATGGAAATCTTAGGGCATAAAACTGGGCCTCTATTCCAGGCAATGGCATATCTCTCAAAACAGTTAGACAACACAATACATGGATGGGCTCCCTGTCTTTGGGCCCTTGCTGCAGCAGTCACATTGACACAGGAAGCAAAAAGTTGACCTTACAACAGTCCTTCACAGTATACTCACCACACCACCTTAATGAGCTCATCTCACACAAGACACTTGCAGGTTTAATGACTTCCTCCTGCCTACAGGAAGTTCATCTGATATTCACGCAAGACCTTTCCATTAATATAGTCACTAGCGAACCCCTCAACCCAGCCACTTTACTCCACAGCCCTTATGAGCTTCCTCGACATGATTGTGTCAAGGTCTTACACATGACACCAACTCCCTTTCCTCATATTAGTAGCACTCCTGTCCCCACAGCCTCCTACACATGATTCATAGATGGCAGCTAAACTAACACAGTCAATAAGAGGAGGGCAGGGTACACCATCATTAACGGGTCAAAAGTGACAGAGGCAAAACCACTGCCACCCGGGACATCCTCACAAAAGGCAGTACTCATAGCCCTTACACGTGCACTCACACTAGCCTAAGACAAGACTATAAACATTAACACAGAGTTCAAGTACACGTTCAGCATTCTCCACTCCCATACAGCCATTTGTCAAGAAAGGGGATTTATTAATGCTCAGGGAACCCCTATTACCAGTGCACTTCTCATCCTCAAACTCTTAGAGACAACACAGCTCCCAAAACAAGTGGCCATCATTCACTGCAGGGGACACCAGACTCCAACAGACTCTGTTGCTCAGAGAAATATGTTTGCCAACACACAGGATAAGTTGGCTGCTCAGTAGCCATTTCCTTCCTGTCCTCTCCCTCTCATTCTGAAAGCAATACCCTTGCCTCGATATTTGTCAGAACAATTATGCTTACTCCAAAACCCTAATTATCACTAAAACACACATAGATGAATCTTCCAGGAGTCAAAACTTCTTCTCCCAGACCAGTAGGCACAAACCATCATTACTGACGTACACAACTGTTTCCATGTTGGTACTCAGGCTTTATATAAACTCCTAACCCCCATCACCACACATCCTTCCCTACAGCCCATTGCCCTTCAAGTCACTCAGAACTGTAAGCTCTGTGGTAAGATTTCCCCTCAGGGACATTTGCACCCCCTTCTTCCCCCACTCACCAGCTTCATGGAAAGACACCCAGTGAGGAGTAGTAGGTCGACTTCACACACATGCCTCATTACAAATCCTATAGATATTTTCTTACCTCTGTCTTCACTTTTTCTGGGTGGATAGAGGCATTCCCTGCCACACTAGAAAATGCCACTGGTGTTTCCCAAGCTCTTATACAGGACATCATTCCCAAATTTGGACTGCCTCGGACTATCCATTCAGATAATGGTCCAGCATTTATCTCCCAGGTCATGCAGCAGGTCCCTTCTAGCCTTAACATTACTTGGCATTACACATACCATATCACCCATAATCCTCGGGCAAGGTAGAAAAGACACATCTCCTAAAGACACATCTCACTAAAGTAATCAGAGCTACACCTGCCTTGGCCCCAGTTTCTCCCTCTAGCCTTAACCAAGCTAGGGTACTTGCCAGAGCACCCACTTTCCTAAGTCCTTTTGAGCTCACATATGGTAGGCCATTTCTGCTTCACAACTTCTTGATTCCTGACAATCTTCCCCCTTTTGCTGACTACATCCCGATCCTGTCTTTCCTTCAGTACCTACTCTGCCAACATGATGACTTCTGTCTTCCACAACCAGTGGATGGCACACAACCAGAACCACACATAATCCTTGGAGACTTAATATATCTGAAATATTCTAAGCCTATAGGACTGCAACCAAGGTGGTATGAACCACACTTGGTTGTGCTCACAATTCCAACTTTGGTCAAGGTCACTGGCTACTCGTCACAGTTCCATGTCACCCAAGGCAAGAGGTGCCCAAATGACCGAGCCACCTCAGATGCCAAGCCTTCAACACTGGAGTGGTCATCACAACTTTTCCCCCCACCCATATAAAACCCACTAAAACCTCTAGTGACTCACTGAGGTAACCATTGTTTTGTTACCCTCTCTTGCTCTTGGTTCTTTACCTATTACTCATCTTTGTGCTTGCTGTTGGACTGTGGACTGTTTGCCTGAGCAAATTCCAGGTGCTACACAAGCTAGCCATTGTCATTCTATACTTGATAATGGCCTTTGGGATCTCCACCCTCCTCTGTCTACCCCAGGCCTCACAAATATGACTCTGCTTCTGAGCCTTACATTCCTCCTACTTCTAACTCTTTCCAGCTCTGCTACACAAATACAATCCACCTACACCATAACCCTCTCTCTCTCCAACCAAGGGAGAGTGGGTTCTCTCAGTTTTCTTCCCTCAAGTTATGTATAACTTCCCTAAAGTTATGTTTCATGACCCGTGCTGTCAAATGGTGCCCATTCAACACACCTGGGACAAAAATAATGGGTTATTAACCAAAGCATGGGTTGGAGGCACCTGGGTCCCCACATTTGTTAACTCACACACTGGCCCCAAGGGACCATACTGCAATCCATATAGCTTATACACATTCCTTGGGCTGCCACTTTTTGCCAACAGCAATGTGTTGATACCAGTGTCTTCTATTTTGACACTCCAAGCTGTGAGACCATAGGTATAGATAAAGATGGACAGATCCTAAAAGATGCAGATCCTCTCAACTCAGCCTGGTATGTGGACTGCGGTGATAAGGTCAGATGGGTAATGTTTTCAATCCTCAATCCATCACATCCTCAATTCCTTTTGGGCAAGACATGAGCCTCTCCTTCAATAACCTGGTGAACATCCCGTGGTAACATTTTAACCCCAAAAACCCAGCCAGTGATCCCACTTCCAGTTATAGATGTTCCAGCCTACACTTCTGTGGTCCTACAATCTCAGGTCACTCCTCCTATTCCACAGCTTCTTCCACACGCCTGTGACACACTGTCACATACCTTCAATTTTACAGAATGTTGGCTCTGTGTCTCTTATAAGCAAGACCTATACATGGCAGCTCTTACAAACTGGAATACCTCACATTTATCCTTTCCACATAATCCAGCCATATTAGGCCCACTACTGATCTATGCCTCTGAACAGTGGCCAGCCAATCTCACCTGCCTGATCTCTCAGGTCAAAAGTACCTCTCTACAGGTGTATGACCTACCTCACTGCACATACTATGTTACAGACACACACACACAAGACAGGGCTGTCTGCCCATCCAAAGGATGGTTTATAGGATATAAAACAGAAGCATACACTTGTCTCCCTCCAAGGTGGACAGGATCATGCACATTGGCCCTCTTAGTTCCTGCCCTAACCATAAATTCTCAAGATATGAAAGAAATATCCCTTTTATTCCAAACTCCAGATATTCACCTAAACTGCAAAACTAGAGCTGCTCATGCTCCCATCCTTATAGGAGCAAACATTTTTCCAGTCTTAGGAATGGGCTTGGGAGCAGGAAAAATGGGCATGGGCATACATGCTCAACAACTATACCACCAACTCTCCCTAAAATGTCATCAAAGGATAGATGACATTACACATGCCATATGTTCACTTCAAAGTCAGATTAAAAGTCTTGTGGCAGTCACTGTCCAAAATCAATGTGCCCTTGACATCCTGACAGCTGAAAAAGGAGGCACCTGTGCTATGCTAGGAGAAGAATGATGCTACTTTGTAAATGAATGGAGGATCATTATGGAAAAGGTAAAAAATCTTCACACCTGGTTTGAGTGTAAATGCTCAGAGCTGGGAAACTATTTCTCTCCCCCTACACCATGGTCCTGGTGGAATGATGCATTTGGGTCATGGGCATCGTTCTTGCTACCTCTTCTGGTAGTCATGATAATAACCTGTTTACTTATTGGGCCCTCTATTTTTATACTTTTGTCTAGTTTTACACAATCCAGGCTTCATGCAATCATGGCCAATGAGCTCATCACTTTAGCAGACATCCCTAACACTGGCTTTCACATAGGTGATACCAGTTATCCCCTCACCCCCTATCATAGTGATGCCCCTGTTCAGCAGGAAGTAGTCTAAGAGTAGTCATTGCCCCCTATAACCAAAAGACAGGAATGATGGGTTTCTCACCACACTAAGATACCTGCTGAGTAACTATGACACCAAGCCAATATGGCACCAAGCCAGTATAGTGTCAGCCACTGGGGGGCATGTGCCAAGTCCCACCCTTCTTCCCCAGAGTCAAATTATGACTTCCTATTTCCCTTTTTATAATATTCTGTTTCCTTTTCCCACACTCCCACCCAATCCTGGTCTGCTATGTCATGTGGTCCACTCCCTAAACCCAATCCCAGTGTACCACGTCAGGCAGTCCACCCCCTAAACACTGCCTCCAGCCTAGCCCGATTTAGCCCTTGTCCCAGGCCAGGCCCTCAGAAGTTCCATGTCCCTCCTTTCTACTGTGGTCTTCTCCATGCCCACAATTAAGGCATTTTTCTTTTGTTTTATTTCTTTCTGCACCAAAAAAAACCTATCAATTTACTTTTACAGTTTCTTACACTAGGGAGACAATATGATGCTTACACATGCAAGGTTGATTTATTTCACTTATCAGTATGGTTTCTAGTCACATCTCTTTACCTATAAAAGCCTCAAGTTTATCCATGAAATATAAATTGTTGAATTTAAAAGATGAAATAAATACTAACATAGTCAAGGTGGTGGATTTTAGCACCCTGCTTCCACAAAGAGATAGATCAATGAAACAAAAAAGGAATAAAGAAATGTCAGAGCCAAAGCACTCCATTTGACATGTGGATTTAATAGGTATTTATAGAGTATTCCACTCCTCTACACATAGTATATATATTCTTTCTTGTGTTACATTTTATGTTTTCCACAATGGATCATGTACTAGCCTACAAAACCAGCATAAGTAAATATAAAAGAATTGAAATCACTCCATGCATTCCACTGTGCAGTGAAATAGAAATCAATAAGGGAAGAAATTTTCAAAAAGGTAAAAGTTTCTGGAAAATTAACAATATACTTTTAATCAATGAGTCACAGAGGAATTCCAAGAAGAAATATTAAAATTTTTAAAGTTAATGACAATGACTACAACTCAGTGAAATTAGTGGGACGCTATGAAAGCAGTTCTAAGAGGAAAATTTATCAGAATCAGTGATCACATTAGAAAAACAGAACAAACCAAAATAAAAAACCTTATGAGAAATCTTAAGACCCAGAACAAATCACCCAAAACTGAAATTAAGGAAGGGAATTATAAAGATGAGAGCAGAAATCAATGAAACTGAGACTAAGAAATATGTAAAAAGTCAATAAATTCAAGAACTGGTTATTTGAAAACAATAAATAAAATAGATATGCACTCAGCAAAACTCTCCAAGAGAAGTATAGAAAAGGCTAACATCACTGGAATTAGAAATGAAAAAATTTCAAATCATAACAGACACTTTGGAAATCCAGACAGTAATTAGTAAGTACATTGAAAAATTATATTCCAACAAATTAGCAAATTTTGAAGAAATAAATAGATTCCTGGATACACATAAGCTACTAAAACTAACACAGGAAGTCATTAATATGCTTAGCAATCCAATAACAAGCAATGAAACTGACACAGTAATAAAGATTCTATCATCTAAAAAAAAGCCCGGGACCTGATAGATTCAATGCTGAATTCCACAAAATCTTTAAGGATGTTATACCACCAATATTTCTCAAGCTCTTCAAAGAAGTTGAAAGGGATGTAGTGCTACCAAATTTATTTATGGATGCCAGTATCGCCCTGATTCCCAAACTGGAGGAATACCCAACTAGAAAAGGAAATTATAGGCCAATCTCCTTAATGAACATAGATACAAAAATCCTCAACAAGATATTAGAAAATCTCTCAGCATGTACTGAATTAAAATAAAATTGGATCAAAAATCTAAACTTTAAAACAGAAATATTTAATCTATTGGAAGGTAAAATAGCTAAAACACTTGAAGATATAGGTATAGGAAAGAGATTCCTAAACAGAACCACAATCACACAAGAAATAGCAGCAAAAAGCATTAAATGAGATTATATCAGACCAGATTAAAAGGCTTCTGTACACCTAAGAAGCAAATCAGTAGAATGAAAAGGTAGAAATGTTTTGCTGGCTACTCTTCAGATAGAGAACTAATATCTAGAATACACAAAGAATTCAATAAAACATTAAACCATCTAAAATTAAAAACAGTCATAAAATGAGCAAAAGAAAAGAACAGGTATTTCACAGAAGAAAAAATAAAAACAGCCAGCAAAATATATGAAAAATGTTTAACATCTTTGGCCATTAAAGAAATGCAAATCAAAACAATGCTAAGATTCTATCGTACTTCAGAACAATGCCAATCGTTAAGAAATGAAACAATAAGAAGTTCTGGCACGGCTGTGATGGAAAAGTAACTTTCCTTCACTGTTGGTGGGAATGTAAACTAGTACAAACATTTTTGAAATCAGTATGGAGATTTCTCAAAGAACTGAAATTAGAAATTCCAAATGACTCAGCGATTCTGCTACTAGTTATCTTTCTCACAGTGTTTAAGTACTCATACTACATTGATACATGCATATTAATGTTTACAGCAGCACAATTAGTACTAACTAAATTCTGGAAGCAGCCTGTATAACCATCTATAGATGACTGGATAAAGAACATGTGATATTGACACATAATTCAATACTACCCAGCTATAAATAATGAGAAATTTGAGACATTTGTAGTAAAATGGAGGAACCTGGAAAATATAATGTTGTGTGAAATAAACCAGATGGAGAAGCTTAAATGTAATACAGTTTCTCTCATTTGAGTGGATAAATTACAAACAAAGAAAAGGATAAAGGATTGATACACAAGTACATGGTGATGGATCTCTGCAACAGGCAAGTGGTCAAGGGAGCAATGACTAGGGGAGGTGGAGGGGAAGGGCAAATAAGGAGAATAAAGATATGCCATGTACAAGGAACGTAATAAGCCCAATTAATGTAAACATTGTAGGCTATAACATGAGCTGAGACACATACTATCAACAATACTCAGGGGCCGGAGATATAGCTCAACAGTATAAGTGCTTGCTTGGCAAGCCTGAGGTCATGAGTTCAATCCCTGGTACAAAAAAAAACAGAACAAAAAACAAAAAACAAAGAAACAATAATCAAACCTGGGATAGGGGACCTGGAGGAGAAGGAAGGAGAGGGGAAAAGAAATGGAATTGTTTTAAAAAGAAAGAAACATGCTGTAATATGTACATGTCGCCAATTCCCAAGACAATTGTAAACTAAATGAACTGCAAACATGTACAAATAAAACACAACAGTTTTAAAAAATATATTGCTTTGAGTCTAATGATTGCAATCAATTGTGAAAATGAAAACAAAAATCTAACAGCTCAAGCTTACTTTAACCTTCATAGTCAAAAATTTTGAAATAAATCTAGCACACAATTTTAAGTATCATGTCATTTCTCTTATATGAGAAAGCTAGAGCAATAATAAAGAGCCAAATAAAAGATATATAATAAGAAGTAAGGAGATCTTTCTCAAAGGAGAAGCAGATCAAGAGATGGTGGGATTTGGAGGGAGGGGAGGTGCAGGGGTTGCAAAATGATATTAGGATATGTTATGTGCACGTACCAGTTTCACACAAGGAATGTAAATATTATATACTACATGCCTTCACTAATAAAATAAAATAAAAATTCATGCAGATGGTTTTAAAGAGAGAAAGTATTTTGTACTTGATTTATTTCCATTAAGCAATCTGAATTGGGACTAATTCAATGTCTACTAATTCTAAATCATAGTATGGAGTGTCAGCAAAATACATTCTAGCTAACATTCAAATCAAATGAACATTATCTTCTGCCTATTCACTTTTTAATTTTGTAATCCTCGTTCATCCATCAACTACTCAATGGCCCTATGCTATACCTACTCCTAGGAAAGACACACTATTTTGTTTGAAACTTCGTCTATGGATTAATGACTAATTACTCTCAAAGAAGACAATTGGCAGAATACAAGATATAGATTGCTACAATAGCAATGACCATAAGGTTACATCTGGTTGATCTGGAGTCTATCATCATCAGTCTCATGCTTACCAATAGACTTGCCTTTTCTCTGATGTAGAAAAAGGAAAAGGAATCAGAACAGAAGACCAGTGCAGAATATAAGTCATTTTCTTAAAGATATTGCAAGAGGAAATAGTAAAGAAACCCTGCATAGGAATGGAAGGGCCCAGAGCTGGAATGCACTCTATCTGCGGCTGTGATACTGTTTTTATGGTGTAGAGGTCCCATCTTCACCTCCCTGAAGATCAACACTTGATTGAAAGGATATTGGGCTTGTTGCTAGGGGTTTGGTTTGTGGGATGATGGGGAATCTGGGTAGGCATGGCAACCTGCACTAGGATTGACAGTGTTGGCTGCACAGAGGCAGGTGTTAAAATCACAACCTGTCAGTTTCAAACCACAAAACTCCTTGAAAACTGCTTGCTGGTTATAGACACAGAGGCTGCATTTCCTAAATTCAAAAAGGGGTCCTTCTCTCCCTACAGAAGTAAATACAATTATACTTCGCTGGTTCTACCAATGACATGTTGAAAAACTCAGCAATGACCTCTGTGATGTATAAGACCATTGCCTTTAGAAAATCCCACAAGCTGAATAAATACATTTCTTTAAACATGGATAATTAAATTCAATTACACTGTTACCTATGTTCACAAATGTTTTTATTTGCAAACAATTTGATTAACAAACAGAAGCATTTGATAAAATTTTGTTTTTGTTTGCAAGGTCTGCACTGGGTGACAAACAGAAACACAGCTGTCTTTTCCATACAAATATGAATGTGGCCATCTTTTCCAGAAACATGGAATAAATTAAATTCATAAACTGAGAGACCATTGAATATGATTTGGCCTATGTGGCACATTCACTTACTCTTCAAGTCTGTTTTATGAAAACATGCCTGAGGAAACTGAAATGGATATCTTAAAATAAATAAAGAAATTATCAAAGCAATTCCTATTAATTACTCTTAAAACGATTAGATTTTGAAAATGGTATCTATTACCATTTAAAATTAACTGACCAACATATTCTATAGTGAGGGTGATTCTAACACTCCTGAAGCAGTTAACTGAACACCATAAAGAATTGAGAAATGTTCGAGATGAATAAGTTCACCCTAACTTAAAAATATAACCCAGTATATACCCTATGAATATGTATAGTTTTGTTTTTGTGTAGCTTTTATAATAA
The DNA here is from genome assembly GCF_000276665.1 of Chinchilla lanigera. Classification (NCBI taxonomy): domain Eukaryota; kingdom Metazoa; phylum Chordata; class Mammalia; order Rodentia; family Chinchillidae; genus Chinchilla; species Chinchilla lanigera. The sequence continues at coordinate 4,389,793 of NW_004955525.1, read as the reverse complement.
ATTCTAAAACATTGAAATAAAAAACAACAAAATCATTCTACAAGAACTATTTTGTTTTAACTATTGTTTCATATTTAGATTTATACTCTGGTATACAATATGACTTTAGGTAAAAAATAATTTGTGCACAACTTTATCTATATGTTTTTCCAAAGTAATTGAGGTCATCATACATTCCTCCACATAGTGGTAGCATTTTGTATACGTCTGGAAGGTGTGCTATGACCATGCAGTCTATCACTCCTTTACAAGAAAACTGCACCAAAGAATATCTTAAAAGTGTCTTTGGAGATTTGCTTGTCGCCACTTCCTAAATGAGAATAAGGACCCAAGTTATCAGTACATTTAGATAAGCCACTGTACCAGAAAATATCTCAATAGATTGCCCTGCTGATGCCAGTTTACACTTCAGTCTCAGACATTAACCTCTTAGGTAATAATGCTGTAGTTTTCATAAGAAATTAGAGTTTAAAATCTGTCATACTAAATATATGAACATAAAAGAACATTCATTTTACTAAAAGTATCATAATTATTTGTGTTCAGTCACTGCAAAATCAATTCACCAGACATTTGTCAAGAATTTATCTTGTACAAGGGCTGGGGATTTAGCTCAGTGGCACAGCACCTGCCTGGCAAGTGCAAAGTCGTGAGTTCGATTCCCGGTACTGCAAAAAAACAAAAAAACAAAAACAAACAAACAAAAAAAAGAATTTATTTTGTACAATAGAGACCTATAAGACAAGTCAATTTCAAAGAAACTAACAAATGGAGTTTATAGGAAATAATGAAGGATTGAGTTTTTAATTACTTTCTATTTTGTTTAAACATTTCTTTATACATCTTTTGTGGACAGTAAACATATAAACATAAGAATTCAAATATAATAAAATATCTCTGAAAGTAAAATGGACATATTTCTTTGTTTTATTGTATACTGTACCTGACTATCTTAAGGGCTGTTGTTATAAATAGCACAACTCTCCTATATAATTTTAAGCTAAATTTAGGTCATGTGACCATGTTGATATTTTGGATTCTGGATAAACAAATTTTTTTTATTATATTGGCTTACAGTATATGGATATGTTACATTCTCTTGGAGCTTGGAGACAACATTTTTAGGAATTCATTGGTACACAAAAACACACACTCACATTACATGCTTTATGTACACTGTTCATAGATTTCATAGAAACAAAGCATCTTAGAACTTCAAGCCTTTCCCTTTATTAAAGATTATTTGGAATGTCTGTTGTCATAAAAATGTCTGTTTCTGTGTTTGTCACTCAGCATACACATATCCAGCATCCTATCAGTAATGTGAGTCCTGACAGTTCCTGCCAAAACAGTGATATTGCTTATAATTGCTCTCAGTTGAGCTTTGAATTCCCGGCAACAGGCAAGAACATCAACAAAGTCAACTTCTTCATCTACAGTGGCAGTGACACTAGCCAATTATAGGAGTACAACAGAATACTGGCTTTAAGAGGCATGGTTGTAGAAGTAGAACTAAAATAGAGTGAAGTGAGAAAAACAATCAAAGTCCTAAAAGGCTACTTTCAGTAATTGTTTAAATTGTTAATTAAGATGAGAATGTATCAAAACACAGAAATCAAAATTGTTAAAATAGATGTTTCAAAGGAAGGAACTACATAGTTTAATAGTCAAGAGCGTAGATGTTGACTCATTTTACTCATCTGGACAATTAGGTAATTATGGTGAATAGAGGATTATAGTAGGAGCCAAATGAGATATCACATATTAAGTGCTTAGCACAGAACCTGGCATATTAACTTCATTTTACATATGAAAGGTATTAAGAGTTTAGGTCATGTACAAAATTAAAGTTATAGACTGCCATTGCTTCTAAAGGTAGCAATGGTACCTAGCAAAGGTACCTTGACATCAAGTTTTAGTTACCTGGAAACTTTTCAACTAGATTTTAATGGAATATAATCTGAAGAAAAATATGAAAGCAACATCACTGTCCACTGAAATTATTACACTGAATATTTATTCATATTAATTTATGAGGTCTACATATGTGTTCTTTTGTTTGCAAGCTAGTTTGTAATTATATTAATCTTAAACCCACTCATGAGACACTAAAGAGTCTATATGGAGCAGAGAATCTTTGTAAGTTTGTTAGTTTCCAAATATTTCTCCCTTTTGAACATATATGGTATCGATGTAGTTGTTAGTGCCCACGTAAACGGACGTGTTTTCATTTATGTGTGCTTAAATTTGTTAGAGAAATGTTCATATCAGACACTATAAAAAAACTGCCTAGTAGAGTGGTGTAATTCTACTAAATAGGTGGTGCTGCAAATAGAATTGTGATGCTACCCTGGTGTTGTGCATTGAGGCTCAAGAAATATTTACAGGTAACTGATATATTCTGCCTATCAGAGAATGCAGGCACATAGCCTCTTAACTTCATTCCACAAACATGGTTGTTAGAAGGAGCTAATTCCTACATTGTCTTTATTTGCCTACTAGTAAAAAGGGAAATGTCCCTGTCAGTGTAACAGAAAGGAAAATACTTTATTTCATGATCAATTGCTGATCCATTGTTTATAAAATTTTCTAATTTCTTCAAATGGATACTGGATATGACAAATTTATCACTTTATCCTGAGTACTTCTTCTTCACAGAGAACAACATAACACACATCATTGAATTGAATTAGTATTAAATTTCTTTAATATTGTCTTTATGTTGTCTTTCAAACCACCTTCATAAACCTAGCATTACATTTATTGTGGTTTATTTCTTAGAAAACTGAATATCACTGATGTCAGAACAATACTCATACATGAAGAATCATTTTCTTCACGACTAGTTAAAACAAATTGTCATGTAGTAATATACTTGTATTGGATCAATACCAAGAAAAAAAATTCTAATATTGAAAGTCTCAGAGTTGCACATTAACTTTGACTGAATGATAAGAATACGTATTTATTATTGCCCAAAAATAGTAATGCTGATGATGAACTGTGAAGATTTTCATTTACAGTATTCTTAATAGCAACAGAGCAGGCATACCCAGTGTGAGTTTTTATAAAAGTATACAGATGAACTGCCTTTGTGGCATTTTATTTATTATCTTTTGCAAATTTCAACACAACCTGTTTTGCAGATACAGCCATTAAACTTTAAGGCTTCTGTCAATAGAATACAAAGATATTGATTTGTGCCCAACAATAATCAAAGTTCTTTCAGTATTAGTTCAGTTTTGCACTATCACCTACCTGATCTATATTCATCACAATCTAAAGAAAAAGTGCAATACTGGCTACCAAACATTTTTTGTTCCACTGAAACTAGTGTTTCCACTAAATTAAATTTTAAAATTACATCATTTCATATATGATATATCTTGGTTCTAGATAAGGGTTGCATTATAATTATGGACATGTAAGTAACTGTAAATACATTATAAGCATCTATTTTTATAGCGAGTGCTATGGGAAATAATAAAGAGAATAAGACTTTTCCTTGAATTACATTTGAAGAGAAAAGGCTAACATATGTCATAATTTAACAAGCATTTATTGAGCAACTATACCCTAGAAATACTGCCAAGATACCACACTGATCCCAGTGTTATGAGGCAAACAAATTCAAGGTACTATGCAAAATAAAGATGAGAATTAGACAAAGAAAAAGCATGGGAATGAACAAGAGCCTTTGAATAAAGGTAAACTTTGAATTGAGCCATGAAGAATTGAATGATTGCTAAACTACCAAATAAGGATAGAAAATAATAAATGTTTGAGTGTGGAAAGAAAGTTAAGAGAACAGGAATGGATAACAAAGTGATATGTTAAATAATGACTCCAAGATTTCCAACCAGGAAGACTAAGAAATTTTTGCAGCAGGCATGCAAACATATTTTGATAGGTGCTTGTTTGGGAGAACAATAATGGACTTCCTTTAGGCTGTTCTTTATTTGAAGTAATAGCAAGCCATCCATCAACAGAATATTACTATAAATTAAAAATACGAGGAAAAGACACAGGTGGGCAGGCAATCAAGACTGAATCTGGAGTTTATGTGATACAGTCACATAGGAATAATGCATTATAACTCTTTGTGTGCCACATCAGTTATTTCAGTTCACCATATACTTTCAGAAATACTTGATTAAATCATGACTTACAGGTATCCTACCAATGGAGCTCTTAATTTGAAGGACTCAAAACAAATTCTATAATTTCAAATAATATACTTTAGTGTTGGCTAAGTATATATGTCAAATATTTTTTTCTGTGATCAATCTAATACAAATTTAAGAGAGGCTTATCATATGGAAATTAATGTCTCTGTCCTTTACTACTCCCAAGAAAATTAATCTATGAAGTATTTCACATTAGACTAATGTTGCATTATATTGGTGAACCCAGAGCCAGCAAAAATTAATGAAGTCATCTGAACAGAAGAATCAAAAATACTTTTAAGCCTGTCAATTATCTGTCACAAAATCACTGGAGTGCAAAATTATGCTCCCGTGTCACTGTAAGATGTTGCATACCTTCTACAATCTTCAAAAAGGGATGAAATTATGAGGGACATTATTTTGGTTTAGGCATTTCCTTTATAGTCCCATTTTAAAAATGTCAAATCCATGTATACTGTATTTAATACCATTCCATCACTTGACATTGCACATACATGTTTTTGGTTACCAGTGTAAACCACTCATGCATTTCCTTATCATGCAAATAAGATTGATAACTGAATGGATATTTTATACAAGAGGCAAAAACAATAGTCATTCTTCTCATATACAAGGAGCATATATATACTTTTGTAAGCATTTCGTTATTTTAAAACCATTCATTTGTTTGAATTTTAAATAAAAGTGTTAAGATCTTAAATTTAAATTTTGTTTTCAGAGCCCTGAATTCAAATAACTCTTTTATGCATAGCTATTTTTTGAGCATTTGATTCTTTCTTTCTTTGAGCTAAATCCCTTCTTTACAATATGAAACTGTCACAAACTTCTAGTACCTCAACCAGTGCTCATTCTTTTTTTATAAACAGTATGGGAAGGACAGGCCTGTATATCATGCATGGAAGCTGTAAGCTACATTTAAGTTTTGAAAATATCCCATCTCCAAGAAAAATCCTGAAACAGAACAGTATTGTATATAATACAGTATATTTAGAATAAGCCGCATAAATGAGTTTAAGATTAAGTTGAATATACACTTGGTGTCAATATAGTTGGATATACTTTTTGAATAGCACCTGCTGAAAGGCAGCAAGATAACTGGATTGATACTGGTCCTTTCGAACCATAAACTCTGTGTTTCATTGTAATACCTCATAGCTGCCTATTGGAATAATGAAGGCAATGTTGGATTGAATGTAGAAATGTATAGATTTTTATTTGTAAACAATTGTGTTTCATATTTCATTATGTACTCACTGATTGATTGGATGCTGGCTACATGTAAAACATGTTATAAGTCTGTCACAGAAAGTTCTGGAAACCTGTCAACAACATTGATTCTTCACCACAGTCAACTAGTGTGAGAATACAAAAGTTTTCCTGGTAGTCCTTGTTGAGCAGGACAGAGGCAAGAGCTTAACAGGTTGATTCACATGAAATAAATTTAGAGTACAGTGATCTCACTGATGGTATGCCATGTTTGTTACTAGAGCAAAACACTTTCTCATCTTCTTTTTGTACCCACGAAACCCACAAAACACCAATGGATACCAGAAGAATGTAGAAACACAGCTCACTCACCTCTAATACATCAATGTGACCTCAGCTTTATATGTCTTATGGATAATAGCAATAACTACTATGAATGGATAATAATGACAGACTTGGAATTAGATAAATCTAAGTGGAAATATCTGGCATTGTTAATAGAGAGTTTAGTAATTAGGAACAAGTTATTTAATCATTCTCATAGTTGCCTTCTTAATGGCTAAAATGAAATTAATAGCCTATATTGAAAGAATTAAATGAAATAATACATGTGCTTGAAAGCAGCTGCTATATTGCATAGTTTTGTTCATACAAAAGTAGGTAGTATGGTCCATGGCTCCTCTTAGATCATGATGCACATAACCGTGTAGTTATACTCACCTACTGAAAACTAATATTATGTCATTCCCAAACAATTTTTGCAACTTGCCACCATTTCCTGACTCAATGGGAAGGTGGTGCTGGTATTTTTTCCCCTAAATGAGGGTACCACTCTTAAAAATTGGACAGTCTAGTTTCTTGGTCTTTCATCTTCCTGTTTAAGGGCTGTGAGGGATGGTGACTCTTAGAATATCATTTTAAGATAGAATAATTCTAGTCTTAATGCAAACCTCAAAATATGTCTTGAGAAACATCCCAGAGGCATTGTAAAGAGTTAACCTTGCAGTCTGGACTTAGCCCTGGAATGCTCCTCCAAAGACAAAGAATGCTAGGGCCTAGATAACTACCTATGACCTTGCCTGGGTTGATTCATCCTTTCCCTGGCCCTAGATAAACATTGTAACCATAAAGGAAATGTATGGTTATCTAAAGGGGGACATATAGAACAGAGTACAGAAAGTATATATCATTGTGATTGGGCTCATGACCAGAGCCTGACTCGGTTACATGGCACAAGGAAAACAACATGTGGCCAGGGTTACAACATTCCATTCTGTTACCATGGAAACCAAAAATGTATGTAAGTTGAGAACAAAGGCAGGCCCATGCCCTCTTCCCTGACTTTCAAGTCAGGATGAGAGGTGACCGGTCTAAATTAAAACTGTCTGTTCTCATAGAGTTCTTTGGTCTCTTGCTGAATACAGCCCTAATTTGGCAGTAACAGAGCCAGTCAATTGATCTGCCAGCAACTTCTTAATGAGAAAGTTCAAAACTCTTCCAATTTATTAGAGTAGTCTATTCTATCATGCCATCTATAAGTATGTGAAAAATGAATGTTTTCATATGATACTTTCCTTTGTGAAAATCTGTATAAAACAAGACAAAACCTGTGGGGAAATGGAAAGAGCACCAGCAAGTGACTGAATTGCGTAAATCCAGCACCATAGACCAGCAGCAGACCATAGTGGCACACAGCTGTTTACTTGAGACTGATTGACAGCAATCTTCTGCCTTGAATCAAGGTATATGGATGTTGTAAGGATATCCTTACAACTATTTAAAGGAATGATACTTGCTTTGATTCTTGCTTGAAAATGCCTTAGGGTTGAAAATTTAGTAATTAAAATAAGAAAAAAAGCCTTCATTTTTGTTGAACAATTAAACAAATATTCTCAAAATCAGCCTGAACTACTAAGGTTTCTCTGATTAAATACCATCTATTCACAGACTCCTGACTACTTTTTCATTATCCCTAGATTGTGCAAGTTCTCAAAAATAAATGGAGGTCAGTCTTCTGTTCTCCAGCTGTGGTCACCTCAGCCTAGACTTACTTTGGTCCTTGTCTCTCCTACATTGTATAGTAAGCTCGGCTCTGATGGCAGTGACTCCAATTTTCTGTGTACTCTGTGCTGCACAAATGACACTTACCCTTGCATTTTTCTTTTCCCTTCACATTGTTTTAACTCACATCCCTAGTACTTTTTAGAATATGCATAGAATGCAAATGTACAATGCACATATAGGTATATGTGTGTAAAAGATAAAACAACTGTATGCTTTGGATGAATTATCTAAGACTGAGAGAACCAATGAGCTTTAAATGCATTATTTGATTAGCTATCTAGGGTATTTAAATTCACTGCATTATGTTGCCAATCTTCTATTGACGTCTATGATGGATGGATATCAAATTATGATCTCTGAGCAATTCAAATTCATTATGATGGCAGATTTTCATTTCTTTGTCTTAAAAGAATATAGATTTTCAAGGAGTGGAGAATTACTATCATTATAATTACTCCCAGAAAACTGTAACTCAGAAATTGCCATGAAACAGCATGGCTCTCAGTGGTCCAAGGGGAAAAAATTGAGGGAATTTAAGAAATATAGATGAGATGAAAGCTGAGGTCAAGTGGAGTGGCCTCTTTCCTGATGGTGAAAGAGGACTGCACAATTTCTGCAGGGGCATTTATTTATACTTTTGCAAAGTTAATATCATAAGACACATGGTTGCCTAGTGACTAATGACTGGAGTTGTCTCAGGCAAGATGTTTTTCTCAGGACAAAAGCATTTCCAGCTTCAGCCACTCCCTACAAGAAATTTCCTAGCAAAGACTGTCCTTATATCAGAATCACTCTGGGAGACTTTCTCAAATTACACACTGCTGTCCACTTTCTAGATCCCAATCTAAATTATGACCTCTCTCCCTTGGGAAATACTGCATTCTTTAGTTAAGAATCTCTTTTGGTAAAGAGACCTAGAATAGCAAAAGCAAGCCTGGGCAGCAAAGGACAAGTCCGGTGGAATTACAGTCCCTGACCTGAAACTACACTACAAAGCCATTTTAATAAAATCAACCTGGTACTGGCTAAAAAACAGACTGGAGGATCAATGGAACAGAGTGGAGGACACAGGCACAACCACAAACACATTCAGCCACCTAATCTTTGATAAATGGCCCAAACAAACTCAAGGGAAGAATGATAGCCTCTTTAATAAATGCTGCTGGAAATATTGGCTTGTCACCTGCCAAAGACAGAAAATAGACCCAAGTCTATCACCATGCACCAAACTCAAGTCAAAAATGGATCACAGATGTCAATATTAAAACGGAAACACTAAATCTACTGGAAGAGAAAGTAGGTAAAAGCCTTGAAGACACAGGGGTAGGCAGAGAGTTCATGAACAAAAACGAAACTGCATGTGAAACACTTCAAAGAATCAACAACTGGGATCTCATCCTACTGAATAGTTTTTGCACATCAAAAGAAAACACCAGTAGAGTAAAAAGAAAATCCACAAACTTGGAAAAAATTTTAGCTGACTGTGCCTCAGACAAAGGTCTTCTCTCTAGAACATATAAAGACTTTAAAAAATCAACACTCCCAAATTTAAAGACCCAATCCAAAAATGGGCAGCTGAGGGCCCGGGGATTTAGCTCAGCGGCAAAGCGCCTGCCTGGCAAGCGCAAGGTCATGAGTTCGGTTCCCGGCACCGGAGAAAAACCAAAAAAAAAAAAAACAAAAACACTGAGATGTCATCTCATCCCAGTAAGAATGGCTAGCATTAAGAAATCAACCAATAACAAATGCTGGTGAGGCTGTGGAGAAATAGGAACCTTTCTCCACTGCTGGTGGGAATGCAAACTGGTGAAATCACTGTGGAAACCAGTTTGGAGATTCCTCAGAAAACTAAGTCTAGAGGTCCCATTCAACCCAGCTATTCTCCTTCTGGATAGGTTCCCAGAAGATCTGAAAACATAATATTACAGTGATATATATGCACCCATGTTCATAGCAGCCCAATTTGTAATCGTTAAATGGTGGAAGCAACCCAAATGTCCATCCCCTGAGAATTGGATAAGAAAATTGTGGTACTTATATATAATGGAATATTCCTCAGCTATAAAGAAAGATAAACCCGAGGCTTTTATAGGGAAATGGTTACAACTAGAGGCCATATTCATAAGCGAAATAACTCAGACCCACATGTGTAAACATCGTATTATCTTACTAGTGTAAGACCTGAAAGAATGAATAAAAACTATGAGGTATGATAGACATTGTGAAACGAAAGGAAAATGCTCAAAAGTAAAAGGTAATTGGGGTGTGGGAAAATAGAAGGGAAAGAAGGGGAAATTATGTACGTATGTATATACAGGATAGCTAACATAGTTGTACTACTACTGTCTTCTATTGCTCTACGGAAAGGGACAGTTAATCATTACTTGTTTGATCAATCTTGTATACCTCTATTTGCCTTCCTGAGAAACCACTTTGAAGTTATTAATGAGTAATACAACAACCATGGTTAATTTCCTACAACTTTGTCTGTAACTCTATATTGTTTGTATTATTCTTATGCTATTTTGTAAAATGATATCTGTCTGTTAATATGTTTTTCTTCTTATATTTTTTTTTAAAACAATCTCTTCTGGTAAAGGAGAGATAGTTGAAGAGAGCTCTGCATTATCTTTATCAGGTGTTAGAATGAGGAATATGTTTCAGAACCACTGAATTAGGATTGTCATTTATTTAATCAACATTTATTAAATGCCTGCAAATTGATATACTTCTTAAACAAAAGGTAAAAAGCAAAGAATTATAGAAGGCAAGTGTTCATCACTCTCATAAGATATTAGATTTCTCCCTTTCCTCCCATTGTCCTAACTCTGTTCTCAAAAAGTGATGTCACACTGATGAAAATATGTAATTATATAATTTCTACTTTAACCATACTATATCATTTTACCCACTCTACCCCATTATAGAATATTGAGTAGCATCATATGAATTTTTCAGTGACACATAAAAAAAGACACCTACTCCAAATGGAAAAGTTTTCAAAAGACTAAAAAATCACCTGGATAAGTCCTGCTTGTGAGTAAATAAGTTTGATCACTTATTTATTGTTTTCTTTACAGTATTTGCAGTACTAAGGATTGAACTCAAGGCTTTCACACTGTGCTACATCCCCAGGATATTTTATTTTATTTTATTTCCTTGAGACAGGCTTTCACTAAATTGCTAAGTTTCCCAAGGCTGAGCGTAAACTTGTGATCCTCTTGCCTCTGTTTTCCACAGCACTGAGATTACAGGTGTTTTACATCACTAGCAGAGTAAATACCTTGATTAAGATTTAGAGAGTGGTGGACAATTTATGAGCACTGCACCTGACTTATGAAGCTCCTGTTTATTTAGGGCCCTAAATTACACAGCAAAAAGCAAAAACAAAAAACAGAATTCCTGAGAAGCATTTTAAGTTTGTGTACACTCTGTTCATATCTTATTGGAAGGGCCAGGGATATAGCTCAATGGCATAAGCACCTGCTTGTCAAGTGCAAGGTCCTGAGTTCAATTCCTGCTACCAAAAAAAAAGTTCAAGCTTGGCATGGATAGTTTAGCATATCTTATTGGGAACTTTGTTGGTATCAGACAAAGCAGGGATGGATATCTCTGTTTTCTACAGTATGGCACACAGCCTCAGCACTTGATGAGGATCACAAAACTAAAACAAATTTCTTATATTGGCTAGGAATCAAAAATAAGTACTCAAGTATAATATCCTTAGTACTGTGCTTCATATTCAGTATGCAAATATTTACAGAAAAATGAAAGTGAATCATTTTTGGTAAACTATTCATAAAAGAATAAAAATGCAATGGCATTCAATAATTCAAAAATTGATCCTTTTATTCATGCATAAATTTGTAATGCTGTTACTTATACTAAAAATTCATATTTTGTTTCTATGTAAAATAAATAACTTTTTAATCTTCCAAAAAGACCTATCAACTTAAAGTAGCAAATAATCAATTCATATCTCTTATGTCACATTATATTTCGAAAGTTATGCTAAATTATACATATACTGCAGAATTTATTAATTTCAGATTTCAATATATAATATATATATATGTATGGATTTCCATCCATTTCTTTAAGGAGAATGTCTGCTTTTCAAACAATGAAATGGGTTTACTAATTACCAAAAGGATATATATGATCATATAGATATCTACCACAAAATACATACTCAATGTATACTGAAGCCACACACCAGTGATAATTTGTTTAACTAAAAAGATAACATAATCATCAAGTAAATAGACAATTTTCTCTATGCCTAGCTACTTAATGATTTTATTTTGAGTATTGACATTTACAAATTAATTTGTTTGCTTTCGTATTTTTATTTTTGTATTTCTTTCACGTCAAATAGGAATTTCTTATCAATTTAAACATTCCATTTCTCTCTAGCTAGATAAAACATAATCACCAGTGATAATTACCCTTGCTAACACTGAAGTTTGACTGAATACTAAACACATCACTCATTAAATCACACTGGACACATAACCTTGATATACCCTAGTCTGCTTCTAATGTAAACAGCAGAATATTTGTGTAGAGAAATACATATATCCATAATTCTCAAAGTTTGGAGTGATACAACACTTTTAGAAACTCCAGTATGAGGTTTTGAGAAGACATGGAGGAAGAATCTAGGAGAAAAGAAGTCTATACAAAAAAGGGGAGGGGACTGGGCCAGCATAGATGCTTCACAGAGTGGAAGACCAGCTTTGCTACTGCTGGATAAAATGTGAAGTACCTGCCCTTTTGTGGACCAGCCTTATAGAGAGCTGGCTTCTCTTGATCAGATGACCATCCAAAGTCTAAATGGTTATAATTCTGCATTGCATTAACATTCAGGAGCAGGGAGGTGGGGAGTGAGAGGTAGAAGGGAGAGAGTGCAAGTGCTCCAGAGAGTTTTGTATATGTTTCCTTTGAATCCAAACCTTGGTTCTTAACTTGTTTTCAATAAATGATTCTTAGAAGATATAAATGTCTAATTGCTTAGGCTGAGAATAATAACTGGATGTTCTGTCAGGTTGATGCCCTCAGTCATAGGGCCATACTGAAGGGTACTTATACTAAATTGTAGCCTCTTAGAGTCAGATTTAAGGAGAAGGTTTCATAAAGGTTGTGGGATATAAAATGTAGCTGTTTGGTGGTATTGAGTAGCAAAATAACTCAACTGAAGCTCTGGAGTCACAAGGTCCTTTACTAGTCGCACCTGTAAGACTCAGGCAATACAATATTGGAGGAAAATTCCTGGAATACATGGGTCACATATGAAAGATTCACAAATTGTAAAGCATTAGAAACCTATTAAATTTGTTATATTTTACAAACATGTGGTGGTGTTTTTCAAGGTTCAATTATTTTCACAAATTTTCTTGCTCTGGCAGTCTCCCTCTCACCATTCACCTCAGTCCAGTCACCACCCTCACCTTGGAAATCACCTCCACTCTTATGTAGAGCTCATCAAAATCTCTGCTGACAATTCAGGAAATTGCTCTGAGTACCAGCTTATATGTTTCTTGTATAGGCATTTTCCTGCAGATGTTCCACCTGCATTATTGTGACTGGGTTCATAGTTTTTTCCAAGTCAACTTTTACTCTTTATTTTCCTGGTTTAGTTAATGGTCAATCAGACTTAAAATCTTGAAGTGATTTTTGCCTCTATATTCTCCATTGTTCCAATAGGCAAACACATGCCAAGCAATAATAAATTTTGAGTATTTTCTGTGTATTTATTCAGCATTTTCTGTGCCAGGCATTGTTTCAGTATGGTTAAATTTGGCTGGGCATTGTGGCACACACCTGTAATCCTGGTAAATGAAACACAATCATTCAACATTACGTTTTTCCTCAATAACCATAGCAGAATCAATTAATTTTGCAGTAACCAATGCCAGTGCCAGTCTCGTTATTACGGGTTATGAGGAAATTATGGAGTCTTGTCACTCAAAAATACCTCTCCATTACCATTCCCAACCCTCAAATAAATGCACTACACCACACACACACACACACACACACACACACACATATTTTACCCCATAGTTCCTCTGATCAAATGATTGCAAATTAAATGTTAGTGATCTTTTTTACTGGGTTTTCTATTAACGTGTAAATTCCCCCAAGGAGAATTGACACATTAAGTGATTCTCATTTTAATGTGACTGAACTTGTCAGATTCTGTTCTTTGGGTCTGAGAGAGGTCCCCCTAAATTGGTCTCTCTGATGGTTAGTGAGAGGTCATTCTCTCAAGATACACTTTGCAGCTGCACAATTTTGCCATAAGTGGATTGGCCTTGACACCTACTGTTGTATTTTCATATGAAAAAAAAAATACCTATAGATAAATGTTGTTTTCAGGGTTGTTTTTCTTCCAGATGAAGAAAAAAAGAAAAACTACATTTGTAAATCCATATCTGATGCTGCTGCAAAGTTTGTTTATAAAAACCTGATTGGCAATATTGTCAGAAATGGTTCATACTTAAATAAAGATTATCCTTCCTGTGCGACCAAAAATCATCCAGACATTTTCTTATATTCCTAGAAAGTTCTCAGAGACATCTTTGACTTGTGTTGCTATTTCCAGTTTTCATTCTGATTTGACATTTGCTCTTAATTGCGATAAATTCTTTCAGAAGCCATTTGCTTTGAACAGTTCTTGGATGTATAGTTTGTCATTATTTAATGAGGTTGCATTTTTCTTTCTTCAGCACAAGCATATTAAAACTGTAATAGCTGTCCGCCATTTCATAGACATTATGGTCTGAAAACATGTTAGAGATGGTGGCCAATGGAAAGAAGAAAGAGGGTATATAAAACCCCAGGAAAGGGGCACTTTTAGCTTCATCTTTCTTCCAAGTCCTGGGTAACATTTTGAAAAGATGAAAACACATCACCTTGAATGTCAAAACAGCCTACAATAGGCATGGATGACAGCCTTGGGGAAAGATAAAAACAAGGTTGCAAGAGAGCGAAAAAGAAGAATATGAAGGAGAGAAACCTTTCTCTGCTTCCAGTAACTACAGCAATACAGGCTTTTCCACCACCACCACCATATCAAGCCCTGGCCCGAGAGAAAAGTGATTCCATTTTCTCTGCTTCGGGAACAGCTTCAGATAGAGTGACATTGCTGCTTATCTTCCTTGTCAACTTATTTCAGAATCCACTTATGTAAACCTTTCCTTGGTCTCTTTGTCAGTTAGATTCTAAACTTGTGAAAATCAATAACCATTTTTCTCTTCATTTATCCAAGAAATAAGACCTAAGATAATTCATTGTACCTTCTAATTCTGTGAATATCATTTTCACATTTTTACCATATGTCTGCATTATGAAACTATTAATTTCTTACACATTTTAAAATATATGCTTTTATTAAAAATGCTTTTTAATCTTCTTCTATATTCTAGGAAATTATAAACAAACATAATAAAAATACAAAGTGTTAGGTACATTTTTGTAATATGCTTTAAAAATAATATACATCTATAAAACTCAAAATATTTTCCACAGATCATCTAAATGCACGCATTTACACTCAAACCCTTGTGGGACATTTGCATGGTCAAAACATGTTCAGAAATTGAACTCAGACAAGTTTAGCTTAAAAAACTGGTTCTGTCCTTTATTTTGTGGTCTTAGCAGGTCATCAGTGCATTACACATAAAATCAAGAGAATTAATTTAGAAAATGCATGCTTGGGGTTTGAATTCAATGTTACCTTTCTTCTGTAGCTCGGTTTTTACATCTGTGAAACGTATCCTATACAAATGGAAGTAATATAGGTCTTGCTGTTGAACAACTAGAATCAAGTCTCAGTTCTGATCACTTAACCTGTTTGAGCATCAGATGTCTCATTTATAAGCAGAGGTGATAACTACCAAAATGCCTTTCTCAGTATCAGATCTACATTGGATACAATAATAATGGGTATTAGTCATTAAAACTGCAAAAAAAAATGATACTATCTTACATTTTGAATTCTTTCTCTTTATTTTGTAAAAGACAGTTTAGTTACTTAGTTTATAAGGTGGGAGACAGTAAGAAAAAGGGCCTAGACAGAGTCAGCTGATTACAAAGAAAATGCCACATACACAAAGTTAAGAACTAATTCAAACTGTGCCACCTGAAATGTATAAGTAATCTCAGGAAAAGAGAACTAACTCGCAGGCAAAACACTTGCTAGGCAGAATATACTTAGGCAGAATTAGTCGCTCCCCTTGACCTCAGTGCTACACTTGGAGGAATTTAGAAATGCAGAGCAACCTATTTCCTTTGACCTTGTTTTCCTTTAAATTTGGTCACCTGAGTAACTGATTTTCTTTCACACAAAGCCTAAAACTAAATTTAAAATTCAATTCAAACACCAAACATGCATTTTCTAAATTAATCCTCTTGACTTTTGTGTAACTGTGTCATACAAAGCCAAAAGCCCAATTGGTTTTGCTAAAAGAAGTCCTGCACTCTGCTTATCCACAAATGACCAAGACCGAGAAATCACGCTAAAATTCCACTTTAGTGGACCCCTCCAGTGTACCCACCAGGAGCTATATTTCTTCTTTTTACTTCCAATAAATGTTCCCCTAACTTCTTCCGTTTTTCTGTGTATTTACTGTTCAACTTCGTGAGACAATGCTGATAGCTGTGATGAGGGCTGTTTCATATTTAGAGGTCTCATGGAGATTGAAAAGAGGTCACACCCAACGTGGGAAGTGTTTGCCTTTTTTTCCTCCATTTGTAATAAGATTTCTTTAAGCGTGATTACATTTAAGAGGTAACCAAGATTTGCAATCCCTGGTGATAGAGTAGATTTTGGGGAAATATGCCTCATATAAAATAGCAGGACCCTGCTTGGCAATTTAAAAGATGAAAGGAGTTGGTGATGGGCACTGTAGATAACATACCTGTGCTTTATATGTACAGCTAGTGTTGCATGAGCCTTTTCATGCCAAAAGGAGAAGCATTCTATCTTTCAGCAACTGCTCTCCCCATGAAATAACACCTAGAAAGGTATTTACCAAACATCTGGTATTCTTAATAAAAATATGGAGGGTTACTAATCTTTTGAGATGGAGTTATTACAGCACAAATGATTTCACTGATAAGAGAAAGAGCAGTTTTAGGGACCCTTACAAGTTTGGTGGCAATTTCGGATAAAACAGATATTGGGGGAGCCCTTGGCTTCCTGGAAATGTCCCCTGTCCTATCATGGTATCTCTCTGTAACATGTTGCCAGGCCAGCAGCCAAGTTCTATACTCAGAGATGTGCTAGCTGGGCCCTGAAAATCTAAAAAATTACAACAGCTACTATGAGCCAAGGTGTAATAGCATCATAAGAAAAAGGATGTGAGCACACTGGTAAAGGCAGAGAGTCCAGTTCTAGGCTGACTTCCTGAAACAACCTGAACTCACAGCTGCCTACACTGGGGAGTAAATGAAGGTGGAGGGATGCCTCAGCCAGACAAACGGGGCAAATGGGGATGAACCGGCATGTGTTCTCTCCCTGTGTTATTTTCCAGAACAGGAAGCTTAATGTGGAACTCAACTTCCCTCATTCATTGGAAGGCATACTGAGGAGCTAGGACTCCTTGATAAGCAAACTCCAGAAAAGCATCAACTATGCTTTTTCTACACGCATACATTGCCTAAGCACCCTCTGGGAAACGGGAAGTGGTTACCACCGTTGTTTTTTGTTTGTTTGTTTGTTTTTTTACCAGAGCAAAGTGCAAATTACAATGTTGCAGTTTGGGTCTATTCCTTTGGGGACATTTATATAAGAATAACTGTGATTATCAAGAGAGCATTTGCTCCATTATTACTCTAATACAGAAAGCTGCAAAATATCAACAAGTGAAAGGGGACCTGTTCTGTGGTAACATCTACTCCATAGACTGGTAGTAAGTCCCAAGTTCCACATGAGATCATTTTTAAAGCATGGGCATAAAAATGACCAGGACTCAAATTTACTTTTATAATAAAGAGGATAGCAAGCAGAGTACTAATAATTCATAGCCCTTCTCTTTTTTCTCCATTGATTCTTACTGTTTACAAGTCTATAGTGTTAACTAATAAAAAAAAAAAAACTGGGGGTACTTTAGAGTATAAAGAAAATACTATCATGACTTACATATAAAGGAGCACTAATTGATAGCCACTAGGCAAAATTCTTACTAGTCTGTTTATAGTTATAAAAATAAGACTGAAATGATAATTATTATATTTTCGCATGTCTAATGCATCTAAGGGCACATTCTGATGAATTACAATTGTTTTATGTATTAAATATGCTTTCTAGTCTGTTCATCTTCCTGTTGATTTGTTTTAATAACTGGTTAAAGTACTTCTAGCACCTTCATTAATGATTTTTGGTGTATAACAATTTCATTTGTTATTTTTGTTTGTGCTTTTATGAATTTCTGACTCTGGGCTTGCCATCGAAAACAGGTTTTACAGGTTTGGGGGATAGCCAAACTCATTTAAAGCATTACAGGATGATTTCTGGTAGGCTACAGGTTTATATGGGCTTACAGGTGAAAATCTTAACTTTTGGTAACATAAGGATTATGTATGACTGGACTATGCATGACTAGGTTAGTGTATGAGAGCGTGTGTGTGTGTGTGTGTGTGTGTGTGTGTGTTTCTCTATGTGTTACCTTTCAGGTATGTTCTATTTAAGTAAGCTTATAAATAAATGGATACTCATGATACTAGCCCCCGTGCTTGTTGTTCACATGGCTTAACAATGAGCCAATTTAAATTGATTGGTGAGATAAGAGTAAAACTATCTTTAAAGCGGGTGACATGTTTTCATCTAGGTTGTTAATAAATATAGTATTAATCTGAAATTTGATTGTATAAATAAAATGCCCACTGTTTTATGTATACAGTACTTTAAGAGTTTTTTCTTGGTTACAGACAATCAGATAAATAAATAAGTTGGAATCCTTGAGCCTTTGGAAGTGACTGACAACAACCTCTGTGGTTGAAAAGGGCTAAATGAATGAAGGTTGACTGAATTAATTTATTTCAATTTTTCCACTGATGTATGACTTTGCTGGTCTTTGCCAGAGTCTTATTGTATCCCAGGCCAATAAGAGTTATTAATGAAATTACTATGTATAGTAATACTATATATTACTATACTACATTGCTACAAATTATAGTATAGCATTTAAAATGTTAAATGTTACCTATGTTTAAAACAATAAATTTTCCTAACATATTAATATGCTCTTGGTTAAATTTGTAAAACTGGATTTTAAAAATGGTTTTATATTTTACCAAGATAATTTCTTGTGTTTTCCATTGTTAGGCTTTTGGTTATTTAAGGAACTTTAAGATTTAAAGATTATTTTAGAGTTCACTTGTAAAGTGTTTTTAATAATCAGTTTATGATTGGTTAAATAAATAAATATTTCCTTAGACTAGAGATATATATACGTCTGAACATAAAATATGCTAAATCTAAGCTTTGATGTTCAAGTTCAATGCATACAAAGAAATTAATAAGTGCTTTCTTTTTTAGAGCATACATGATCTTAGACATATAAAATGATCAAAATTTTGGCATCTCTTTAAATTTGTGCCTGCCATTTAAAATGTGATCTACATCTATTGGCTTTCATTAAACAAACATTCTGTTATTGTTTAAATGAGGTACACATGCATATATTGGATAATAAATCAATGTATGTTCAGTGGCACTATTTGCTAGGCTTACAAGAGGACTAAAGACACGTTTAAATATTTGTTAGTGTAGTTATACCAGAGAAAAGAAAAACTATATACCATTGTAGTGCTAGTTAGTGCTAGCCTCATGATATATTGAATACTTTTGTGTTTCTCAAGTGTATAGGTCTTTGAGCATGCAGAATTTAGGTAAATATCTTATCATACTGATTACTTCCTGATTAAACTTGTTTCATATGGTGGACATTTTCAAGCTTATGTTTATGTAACTCCTACCTAATTTTAACAGTTAAATATATCTAAACACTATTTAGTCCTGACAATGTCACTTTAATAATTAGAGATTTGGCATTAGTAACCTATGAAGTACATCTATTAACAAGTACATTCTACATAGAAGGGACTCTATTAAAAGACAACAAATGAAAATTTTTATGTCTTTTAATATTTTAGAATCACATAAAAGTAACCAATCAATAAAGTAAAAATTTAAATATATAACAGAGATAATAAACTAAAAATCTGTAGATTTGGATATAATGCTGTTATAGTTGCTGCACAAAATGTTTTCTTTTGAGTTTTTAATTTTCACTGTAAAACTTTGTAATATATTACCTGTAACATTCTATCTGTTAACATGTTACAGAAATTTGACTTCTAAAAGAAAACCATAACAAATTACAGTTTTCTGGCCATATTTGTATTTCAAAGTGCTCAATATCCAAATAAGATTATAGTAGTTGAACTTACTGCTCCCATTTCAGTATTGGTGTACCTGATCTTCTGGATGTTCAGCAAATGAAGCCTGGAGACCAAAATTAAAAATGAAAACTGGGCTAAGAAGATAGGCCATATTTTGGCCCTTGCCAGGCAAAATCAACCAGGACCCAGGACACAATAGAACCCTTCCAAAAGGATCTGAACCCCCCAAGGAGGAAGACTGTTGGACCCTGGAGGGCAGGAGTCAACCACATACATTGTACTAAAAAGAGGGTCATCAAAGAGGGAAAATATCTCTCATGCTTTTATGAGAAATCATATGGTCAAGTAAGACTGTGACCAATTCTAGAAGATGGCACCAATAGAGAAGCTCAGAAGTTCTGCACATGATCCAAAATCAATCTCTGAGGAGGATCAAATGACCTTGATATATGTATAGATACATAGAGAGTAATAGTAATTTTAATTAGCACAGGTCTCATTTGAACTTGATCCTAAGGACTCAACAGAAAAATATAACCAAAAAGAAAAAAGAATGATGATATTATTAAACAAAAAGCTAGGGTATATAGAAAAGGGGAGCCAAAACACTGCACTAGCTCCACTTGGCAATCTACAGTACACTTGTAACTTGTCACTGTTAGGGTCCAATAAGGTTGCAAGTCACGGCAGCAACTATAGAGCATGAGACCTGCTTTAAATTCTTTAGCTAAAATAATCCTTCAAAATAACCAGGCTCTCAGTTTCCTTATGGCTGAAACCAGAAGAACTTATGTATCAGGTGAAAGAAAGCTTAAAGAATGTAAAAAATAAAACAGACTCATAGATAACTGCCATAACAGGCAGGTCTAGGACTCAGCAGTAGCAATCCCTAGTTTAGCTATTTAATTTATAAGTAATCAGTCAGTAATAGACAGGGCCTAAAACAGAGTCAACTGGTTATGAAGAAAATAGTACCAAGCTAAGAGCTGACTCAAGACACACTGCCAGTTAAGCTTAGAAATTTAAAACCAAAGACAAGGAAAATAATAAAGAGTTTAGGTAAGAACCCTGTCTCTCAGGCAAAATAAACTAACAAATCAAACAAAAAAACAGAAACTTCATTGGAAAAATATCCTAAGTGAGTTAGCAACTCCTCCCTAGTCAGGGTTGGACTTGGAGGAACTTAGAAATGCAGAGTAACTGGTTTCCTTTGAATTCAGTTTCATTTAAATTGGCCAGCTGAGTAACTGACTTTCTTTCAACAGTGCATTACAAAGCTTAATTTCCACTGGTTATTCTAAATCCTGAGAGCCACCTGTGATAAATGATTACTGGATTACCATAGTAGCCCTGCACTCTGCTTATACATAAAAAAAAATGTATGACAAAGAAAGCACCATGAAATTCCACCTTAGTGGACCTTTCCTCTGTACCTACCAGGGGCTATTTTGCTTCTTCTTACTTCCAGTAAATACTCCCCTAACTTCCACTTTTTTGTCCACAATTCCATTCTTTGACTTAGAAGCTTTATGTGTACTGTGTTAGCTGATTCAATTTTCTGATTAATAATTCATTTCGTAAAACAGAGAGGAAACTCATTACAGAAGCTTTTGTTGGAATAAGACAGTATAAATACCAAAATGAGAATGAGATCAAATGTTAACCAGAAAACTTAAATAAAAGTTCAAGAGTTATTATTTGTAAAATTCTAAGAATAGAGCCTAATGAAATATGAACTATGTAGTCTTAGGTACATTAAGGGTTAAAAACATCCCAATCTAAAGGAGTCTTTTAGAGTAATGGTTGTGGAACTGTGACAAAAAGAAAAGGAAAAAACTGATGTAATTGTTGAATGATCAAGGACATTATGCATGGCTGCAGATAAAAAGATTTATGTGTCATTATGAGAGAAATGAGGTTAATGAAGAGGAGTTAGCAGGAGCAGAGGGAAACAAAAGTCTTTTGCTATTAGAGAGTAAACAGTAAACTCACAAAGGCAAATTGGACTGAAGAGATTTTTAGTTTCTTTTTAGCAAAGCAAGAACAAAACAAAACAAAAAAAAAAAATAAATTTGAGCTTCACAAAGGGCTGCTCCTTACCACTTGGAGTTGGGAAGACAGGGACTCAGAATATCACAAGGATGTAGTAATGAAAAATGTAATTCTTTAATTATTCACTGTTAGTAGCAAACATTGATGGATGTATGAACCTATTTTGTTTTCCGAATCAGACACAATATTTTCCTATTAGGAGTTGTATCAGTCAGCTAACCTGGGGCAATGCCAGTCAGCTAAGTCTGTGAAAGAGATGAACACAAGCCTTCCTGTTTAAAAACAGGCTTAGAATCAAGCTTAAAAACACCTGAGTATTTCATTAGTAATCTATTTTTTCACTAAGTATAAAAAATAATAAAACTCACATTTAGATAAAAAATTCTGAAGTTCATAAAACACTGCTTTGAAATAAAAATGAGCTTAAAAGAGAATCCCTTTGATTTCAGTGAACAAATACAGACATTTTAAAGTGATTAGTTAAAGTCACTAATTCAAATGCAGCATCCTAAATAAAATGAATGAATAGGCAGAAAAGAATTCACAGTAGTCTTTCAAATCCCAATATTGTTTCTGAGAAACAACTTATATGGGATGAGTTACCATGAATCACATCATATACCAAAAGGAATTTTCTTCTAAAAAGTGTATTGTCTAAGAAAAAAATACTTTTAAATTTAATTTGACTATAATGAGCTACATAAATAACTATATTACTCTTTTTCTATGTCCTCCTCTGTCTACCTTTTTAACCTTACTGTCTTCCTATCCTTTTGCTTTGAGTCTCATACTCTCTTTCTCTTTTAAAATTTTCCTCATTTTTGTAATCCTCTATTCATGATTTCTTTCTGCTTGATTTTTGATTTCCAGATGCTCCAGCACCTCCTGCACCTGTGTGTTATACTTCCTACTCCTTCATTTAATGCAAGGGCAATATGATAAAGATGATAGATATGTTATTCATTCAACCAGTGTTTTATTTAGAAGTGTTTCACTGAATTTTATAATCTATGTGTATTTGCTTATTTATTCTAAAAATATATCAGTTTATAACTTTTGCATTACCTAAATTCAACCTAATAGAATTGCTCAATAAAAGAACTTTACAAAAAAAAAAACATACGACCATTGTTCTTTATATTACAATATGCTTATTTTCTCATGAAAGGTTGAATAATACAGATAAAAGCTTATATTTCCATAGGACATAATAGTGACATAGGGGGAAAAAAAAAAACTCCCAACCTGAAAGATATCTGGGATGAGTTCGTGTTCTTTAAAATGGAAGAATGAATTTTAGGAACAATGGAGGTTAAGAGCACAATATATTTATTTATTTATTTAGTTTGTTTTTGTTTTTTTTTTTGTTGTTGTTGTACTATACTTTGGTATCTTCAAAGTGGCTTTTAAAGAAAATAAATAGAGCTATACATGAGTGACCTATTGAAAAATCATTAACTATTCTCAATGGTTGTTGTAGGAAACACATAATAATAAACATACATCCATTTATAAAATAGGATAGGAACTTTACGAACTTTACACAGTTATGGATAGATACAATATATTTATTGAGGGAAAGAAAGCTTCTGTCTGAGAGGAACAGAAGGGGGGCCCCGAGAACCTGTCTTCTTTAGGGATTTTTATAGATCAAATCCACAGGGTGAGGCAGGTGCAAGGTGGAAAACATGGGAACTTGCTAGGTGGGCATGGGGTAGGACAAAACTATGGTCAACCAATAGGATTACAAGTATAATTGTTCAAATAAAATTGATTAAATTGGGATCAAATAGGGAAGTGAGTCACTTAGCAAGGGGACATTAATACAGAATAGGAGCTTTTCCTGTAGGTGATTGGGCTAGTGATGCTTCCTGGCTTTTTAAAGGTGATTGCTACCTATTTAGAATATCAATCCCTGAGGTGCATCCCTAGGGAAGTATGTGGGTGCATCTATTTAATCTTTTGTCCACAGCTGGAGGTGTCTGTCTCCCCCACAGTTGCAAGGTATCTCATCTTCAGCATTGGCTCCTTCAAGGTCCACAGATTATAAATTGAGACTAGGGGATGTCTGAGTCCATCCTTGTCCTACCCTTTGAGCCAGACTGGAATGTGGCAACTCCCTGCTTTCTTCTGGTCACAGCTGAAGCCCTATAGCTAGTGATACTGTGGCACTCACAGGGCCAGATAAGACCTGCTGGGGATGATAAGGATTTTTGTTACATAGTAGTAATTGTAAGTAGTTTCCCCTAAGGAAACTACAGTCTCCTTATTGGCCCTCAACTCATCCTTACAAGAATGTTTTGTTCTTACTAGCCCACCTTCATTGCCATTGCTATTCGCAGAAACACTCATTACCCTTCACTTACTGTCCTTGACTTTGATTCAATCAGTAAATACCGAAGTTCTAGCTATTTCATGGCCTTTTGTTCCCCATAAATACCTGGTCATCCCAGTTGCCCCTTGCAACATCTTTTTGTCTCTTGCTCTCTCTTTTCACAGCAGGAGATTGGGGTCCACTGCAAGGGTCCTTGATAGTCTTCCTTTCCAGATTAATGTATGAAATTGAGAAAATTTAAACAGCTCATCAAAATCATATGGTTAGCCAGAAATGTCCCCACAGTTTGAATGTGTAATTTCTGCATTCTACTTTACTCTTGAGTAATAGATATTACTTGTAATATTTATATTACAAGTTTCCAAAATAAAGCATTTTATTTAGGATCAGTTGTATGGTGAAAGATGTAGTTTATAGGCAGGTAAAATATGTGTATGTTTACTAGATAATACAGTTTTGAATTCTGAACAAATTCAACATCACATGGACGTCACTGTTACATTTATCAAAGAATTTGGTGTAGCACTCATTAAGAAAATGAAACTTCTATACATGGCTTTGGGAAAGTTTATGATTTGGTCTATGAGACTATGCCAATTGGTTTGGGCTATTTAACATTTCATTTAGATTCAGATGAAGAGAGAAGTAAAATTGAACGAAGAGAAACACTTTATGAGAAGATAGAATTTTGTGAAAATGAAATTTCTTTCTATATTTACATATTACTTCATATAATTCCAGACAAAATTATAATGAGATTTTTGGGAATTTAAAAAAAAACAAAATGTAGATGAACACATAAAAGTCATATTAGTCAGGTAAATACTCAAGCCAATGATACTCATGGTGCATTTGCTTTATAAGAGATATACTATATTAAATTAGAATAGGCAGAATAGTGAACAGATGGAAAAAAATCACAAAGTGGAAAAATAAAGGCTGATGTATTTATTATAAATTAATATATAATAAAACAAAGATTTCAAATCAGAGTGATGAAGATCAACTATTTACTCAATAGTATTTAGAAACCTTTCTCCCCATTGAAAAAGAGGGTAACATTAGCATCTCAAAATCATGAGTTTTATAAGGTTTAAATAATTGCATGCAGAAATACTAAGTTAAAAGAGAAATGAAGGATACATGTGTGCATATGAAATTTGAGAATGAGAAAGATAATTCTAAGCATAACATCAAGGAAAGACCTATAAAGGAACTACAATAACTATAAGCATATTACATATTCTATGGCAAAAAATATAAAATGTCCATCTACAGTTTTACATTTTAAAGTTACAAAAATGACTACCAATATGCTATAAATAATATGCAAAATTCATGACAAAAATTTTATAACTTTAATATACAAGCTACATTTACAAGTCAATAAAAATGAAAAATAGGCAAATGCCTTAATATAAAGGAGATATAAAAACAAGCAAGGACATGAAGTCAGTGTAATTTAAATCAATATTATCTTGACCAATGTGTTCATAAATTTTTAAAACTTTCTCCTTTGGTCTTCACAACTTTCTGATGATTTAAAATTATTTGACATATGAGTGAACTGAGCCTTAAAAAGTGAACTCATTTGTCTGATATCACAAATTTCTGGTAGTTAAGCCCAGGTCTCTCTCACTCATGAGCTAGTAATCTTTATGTCATATTGTTTTTCCAGTTAAAGACTAAAACTATGTTCAACTTCACTAATTATCAAGTGAATATAAATATCTGGTACCATCACTCATCTGTCAAATGAGTACGTTTCACTTTATTTGCTATTGAAACATGATAAAAAGATGCCTATTGCCAAAGTCATGTGACTACAGCCAGAAATAATGTACATTTTTTAAAAAGTAAGAAAGGATTTTCAATATTTTGTCAAAAAAAAGAAATATTTGAGGTGATTACTATGGTAATTACCCTCATTGACATTAAACAATGTATAAAAGCAGGCAAATTTTAACACGAATATTTACAAATTTTGACAGGAGTTGGTAAACATTGACACTCTTGTAAACTGCTTGCTGGAAGACAATCCACTATATCCCAGCTCCAAGATAGCTTGACAGTATGTATTGTAAATTTTAAAAAGGGAAAAACACTAATAGTTTAGTATAATCTAAAATAAAGAAAGAAATGTGAAATGTTTAAAACAGATATCTATAGCCTTGTTTATACTTAAGATAATGATAGAAAATTGACACAAGTTTAAAGAATATTTTGGGGACTTGTACAACATTGGACACTGTTATGTGTGAGAGATACATTTAAAAGTATACGTGCATGTGTGTGTGTGTGTGTATGTTTGTGTGTGTGTGATTTTTTTTCTTCTCCTTGTTCTCACCATGGTATGTGAAAGTCTAAGTAAGATTAGTAAATTCTTGCCTTTAATGGTGCACAGCCAACATAGAAATTTAAAAACTGTTATGTAGAGAATCAGAAATGGAAGTATGTTATTTGATTTTCAACGGTTACTATTAATTTAGGACTAAATTATTTAAAAGTGTTTAGTTCTTAGGAATGGGAAAGTTTGAAGAGTCTGACTTTCAGTTTCAGATTATTTAACACAATTTGAATTTCTGATTAGTTTTAATTGTGTTAAAATATTTTTTCAAGTTATAATTCTTGTGTAAAAAAGAAAGGCACATGTATCAAAAGAAGATTTACTAAGTTAAACTATTATAGCTATAAAATGGAACAGTGTGGTGTCTTTGGAAAAAATGAGGTAGAATCTGGTGTATTTACATGAGAAAACAAAAGTACAAATCACGAAAAATTTTAGAATATTTAACAACTTTATTTCAGACTCTGTCCTAATCTTTTGACATTTTATGAGAGATCTCAGAAATAGAAAAGCTAGGTAAATTGCCCAAAATAAGTTAAGCAGCAAATGACAGACTTTGAATTAAAAGGCAAATAGACTGGCTTCATAGCCTATACATTTAAGAACTATCATGTATTATTTTAACAAGTGAAAAAATAATGTAAAATAATATGTTTTTTGAAAATATGTGTTGTGTGTACAGTGGCATTGGTATAGCACATGAAAGTTGTAAGTAGAATACAAGATGCCTGTGAGGCAATTGCATATCTGTTTGTGCACATATGTGTAAAGTGGCAGGAGCATATAGAATTTGGAAGGCTATACCTCAAAAAATTATGGATGACAAGGGAAGAAATCAATCTTTTTCTATTTTTTTCTGGGTTTTCCTCTTCTCCCCGACCGTATATTATTTTGTAATAGAATAATTAATTGTATCCCTAAAGATGGCACAAATTTTAAGCCGTGCAATTCTAGTTTTATCAACTAATGTGAAGAAAAATATAACTAAGCAAAGGTACATGTACAAAATTTAACCATATTTTTCATCTCGTAGGTGTGCACTGGACAGAATGACTTCCAATGAACACAGTATGGAGTGGGAAGGAAAGAATAATTTTACACTGGAGAAACTTTACAAATCCTATTTTATGTAGGTGATAAAAATCAACATTGATAATCATATTCATGTTCATATTATGTGCCTTTGATATGATATAATAAGAATGATACTTTAGCACTGTGGTCTTCCTTCCAAGAATGTAAAATTCCAGCCAATTAGGAGAATAACATTAGAAAACCCAGTACAGTGTCATTTTACAAATTATCTGACCAGTAATCCTCAAACTATAAAATCACCAAAAACAAAGATATTCGGAGTATTTATCACACCCTAGAGCAGGCTAAGTAGAAAGTCATGACTAAAAGTAATGTGGCAGTCTGGGTGAGATACTGGAAAAGAAAAGGACATTTGGAAAGCAAACTGGGTAAATATGAATAAAGTATAGACATTTGTTAAAAATACTATTACTATTGCTTCATTAATTGTGACAAAATGTTTCATTTGAACTCAGTAAAATATTCATAGGGAAAAATGCAACATATGCATTATTTCATAATTTTTCTGTAAATAAGAAAATGTCCCAGATTGTTTATTTAAAAATTATTCATATAATTACTCATCATGGTAAAAATATATGACCAGAAACATAATAGGAGTAACCCAAGGATAGGATAGGATACATAGGGTAAAAATCAAGAAGTAGTAGAATAAATGTTAGAGTATCCATATGCTATAATTCAATGGAATCAGCCAGTTGTTCGGGCTCACACCTATCATCCAAGCACTCAGGAGGCTGGGGCAGAAGGATCAGTGAAAGCTTGAGTCCAGCCTGGGTTACATAGTGAGACACTCTCTCACAAAACAAAGCAAAAATAAAGAAACTAAACCAAAACAAGGAGTTGAACCATTAAAAGAAGCATGCCTGAGAAAAATTGTCTTGATATGAAGAAATAACATATTGCCAAGCCCAAAATTTAGACCACAGAGTAGTACAGATAGACTGATGTGTATTTAAAAATATAGATATATTAGTAGAGGAAAATTAATAAAGACAAATTATGGTGTACAGTTTCTTAAGGCATTGATATTACAAGCGTTTTCTTGTGTTTGCAGTATTTTCAAATTGTCACCACAGAACAAATAATACAATTGAAAAACTGAAGTATTTTTATTAAACTATTAACATAAGTCTGCAAAAAAATTCTCAACTCTTAGATTAGGATATTCATTAAAATGACCAACTGATTCTTGAACGAGTTGCCAAAAACATACAGTGGAGAAAAGATAACGTCCCTAAAAACTGGCCTGCTTGTCTGTAGAAGACTAAAATTTGACTCCAATCACCGACTCTGTACAAAAATGAACTCCATGTAGACTAAGAAAAGCCCTTAAAATAAGACCAAAACCTCTGTTGCTGCAAGAAGAAAACATAGCAGAGGCACTTTAAGATATGGTCAATGATTTTCTCAATAGTACCCAAACAGCACGGTAAACAAAAGCAAAATTTGAAAAAAGACATTACATCAAAGTAAAAGTCTTCTACACAGCAAAGGAACAATCAAAAGAGTGAAACAACAATCTACAGAATAGGAAAAATGTTTCTCAGCTTTCAACTGTCAGAGAATTACTATCCAGAATAAAGTACTGGATTTAGCTCAGCGGCACAGCACCTGCCTGGCAAGCGCAAGGTCGTGAGTTCAATTCCCAGTACCGGAAAACAACAACAACAACAACAACAACCAGAATAAAGTTCTAAAAGAACCTAACAACAACAGTAAAAACAACAAAAAAGAATAATCCAAATTAAAATGAGCAAACTTTCTGTATAGATACTTCTGAAAAGAAGAAACACAAATGGCCAAAAATATAAAAATTGTCAGTGTCATGAGCTATCAGAGATTGCAAATCAAAACTATGGTGAGATATCACCTTGTCCCAGTGAGAATGGCTATTAACAACTGAGTGAATAAATAACAAATTCCAGCAAAAATGTAGAGAAAAAGAAACCTTTATACATTGTTGGTTGGAATGTAAACTAGTGCAGAAACTATGAAAAAAACACTATCATGCTTCCTCAAAAAAACTGAATATAGAACTGTCATATGTTCCAGTTATCCCACTCCCAGGTATGCAATCAAAGGAAATGATGTCAGCATACAAATGGATACCTGCATACCCAAACTTTTTGTGGCACAATTCACAAGAGCTAAGAAATAGAATTAAATCAGCCTAAATGCTTAACAACATGTGATTGGACAAAAAAATATGATACACAGTGGAGTGTTATTCACTCAAAATCAAGAAAAATATCCTGGCATTTGCAACAAAATGCATGGAACTAGAGGAAATAGAGATAAGCAGAATAAACCAGACACAAAAATACAACTATCACATGCTTTCTGTCCTATGTGGACACTGAAATTAATAGGAGAAAAAATAATTTAATTGGAAAGTAGAAGAGGGATTACTAGGGACTATGAAGGATACAGGCAGGGATAAGTAGGGGCAAGGATGGAAGAAGGATGAATATGACCAATCCATGATGCACGAATATATGGAAATATTACAACAAATCTCATTTATCTATATAATGTAAAATAAAGTATAACACTGATTAAAAATGCATCGCAGATCAGAAAAATTGGCTAGAGAAATTTTTATGACTTTAAGAAAATCTTTGTTATCAGTAGGTGTCATTTAGTTTCTTGTTTCTTTCTTTTTTTTTTTTTTTGGTACATAATCAAACACAGGATCTCGTAATTGCCAGGCAAACACTTGTGTCTCTGAGCTGTATCCCTGGCCCTGACATTTAGTTTTGTTTCGTTTAGTTTTTTAAGAGATAAGTCTTACTCTATTGCAGAGACTAGTCTCAAACTTGAAGGCTCAAATGATCCTTGCACTTCAGCTTCATGGATACTTCGGGCTATAGGAATGGTCCACCTTTTTCATCTGAGGAAAGGTTTCTTAAACATAAAGGGCATATAAAGTATTATCCATGAAGGAAAAAAATGCCCTTAATCAAAAATTTAAAATGTCTATTATTTAAAGGCTTTGTAAGAAAGCAAAGAGGACAAACTACAGAATGTGAGAAGATAAATATGTGTAGTACATATATGTAGTACATGTAGTACACATGTTACAAACGTAACACATGCTATATGTGTGTATATATATATATATATATATATATATAAGCCATCAGGCAAGTAAAATATTAAAAGAAAACTCTAAGAATATATGGATCACCAATTGGTATATGAAGATATGTAAATATGTAGAGAACCTATTCTTTAGGAAAATGTCAATTTAAATTTGCAAGATGCTACTAAACATTATTAAAATAGATAAAATGACACAAACATGCTAGTGCTGAGAGTTATTAAAGATGTAGTGCAACTAACACCCTCATACATTACTGGTAGGGGTACAGAACAGTAGAATAGTTTTGGAGTACAATTTTGACATTTAGTATAAAGTAAAATATGCACTTATAACCCTGGACTTCTACCCTTACATATTTACCCAAAAGAAATTCAAATATAAGTCTTCAGAAAGGCTTGTAGCTGAAAGTTCACAGAACTTTTATTATAATAGTCAAAATCTGGAAACTGCAGCAATCCTCAGGTGGGCCTCCAACACCCAGTACCACACTGGTTCAGTTTAGCTGGGTGTTACAAGTTGAACACCACTTATCAATCCACAACAATGATGAAATCTCATGCTATTCTGCTACATATGTTATATACCCATGAATCACTTAGTAGTCATCTGTATTACCAGATTTACTATTGCAGTACCACAATGCTTTTATTCAGATAATGCTTATTTTACTTAATACAGTGGTATTTTGGTTCAGGAACTTAATTCTTTCCACAATTCTGGAGAAGATGGCCATGTGAGCAGTTCATGTGGGGAAGATGTCCATGGTCATGTTTGTCACCTGATGTGGAGTTCACAAAAGTAAGCAAAATTTTGCCTAATGTTTGTATTTTGCAAACCAGATTGTTTGCAACAAAAGCATTACTGCACTGAGATATTACAGTAATGGCTCTAAATTACATGAATAAGGAAACTGACAATTCAGATATGCTGAAAAGAAGCCATAAGATGCTTCCTTTAGTTGAAAAGGTTAAAGTTCTTGGCTTAATAGAGAATAATATCTTGAGGTTGCTAATTTTTATGTGAAACTAAAACATTGTATAAACAGAGTTCTGCATTACCTATAGTTTATTTATTTATTTATTTATTTATTTATTTATTTATTTATTTATTGCCTTTTTGAGACAGGGTTGTACTATGCAGTTCAGGCTTGCCTTGAGCTCACTTTCTAGCTCAGGCTGTCCTCAAACTCGCAATGATCCTCCTGCCTTAGCCTCCTGAGTGCTGGGATGTGCCACCACGCCCAGCTACATATAGTTTCAGATATCCAGTGAGGGTCTTAGAATGTATCTCCAACAGATAAGAGGAACAGCTATATAGCAAATGGATGAACAATCCACACATATATTAGCTACCTCTGGGAAAGGAGATGCAAAGGAAAGACCATTCTATTATCCAGAAGAGGACTCTTCCCTGCCCTTTTCCAACAGGAATCCTGCATTTAACTGACCTGGCCACATGCCCATTTAATAATGCTATAATCCAACAGGGAAACTGCAGTGTTGGCAGCATGTGTATCAAAGGACTACTGAGTCATTATCTGGGTAAAAGCACAAGATTGGATTTTTACACTTAGATTTCCACTCTGGTTAGGCACAGGTTCCTACAATTCCTGTTTTGGTAAAATCTCATTATGACAAGATATTCTTGCATAATTTTCTCATTAAACTTAGTGAAAAACAATTCTGAACAGTAGAATTTCCTCATGGGTATCATTTAAAAAATGTTTGATTATGTTAATATCTATTGTGCTTATATTGGAAATGAAATCCTGAGGAGATGCTTAGATTATGAATATTAAAATGTGAGTAAAATAAAAATAACTGAAGAAAGAACAATTTGTTTATTATTCTCTTGCTAGTGTTACATTGGTACAATGCCCTGGATTTGTTTCAAAGAGACTGAGTCCTTGGCTGACAGTTCAAAAAAGCAAAATTAAAAATCCCAGCCACAGCATCAAAGATGCTAAAATCACCTACAAATAACTTTTGTTGCTACTTGAAGACCTCTGGCTTTTAGTTCTTAGATTTTATAAGCATATAGCTACATTACAAGTGTTGACCAATTTCATTTCTTATATATTACACATATCTACATTTTTCAAGCTAAAAAGCTTTAAATAAAGTGCAGAGAATGGACTAGTTACCACAAAATAAAAACTATGAGATAAACACAAAATAATCCAAGAACAAAATTACAGAGTGGAAGAGTAATACTGTAACATAAAGAGAGAAGTGGGTATCCTTGGGATGCTGAATAGTGCAGTGCAGGCTGTATCAAAATAAAAGCTCTAACCAAAATCCACTATCATCTGATCCACTCATTCATTCTCAGAACCTATAAATGTAAAGGAAGTGAACAGAGAGCATTATTAAAAGAGGAATTAGCATGTTAATGAATGATTTTCATGAAATAAATGCAAATATTATTTTAAAATATATTTCCTATCTTTCTGTTTTCTCCTTTTGCAGACAAAGGAATTCATAAAAACAGTAAAAAATGCTTTCACACTTGCAACTAATCATAAAGGGTAAACAAATTTAAATAAGTTATTTTGATTAGCTTGCTTGTTCCACATTCTAGCCCGTGATTCCCAGGACGGTTTATTTTTCTTCTCATAAGGACTTAGTTGTACCTCAGAATGTGAACTCTCATTTCCAAAAATCTCTGACTTAGCATCAGGTTGCTGCTGCTGCTTCTCTGTGTTAAGTTTACTAAACTTAACCGTCATATGTGCCTCTGCTTTTAAGGTCTTCATTTCTGTATCTCAGGGCTGATTTTTATCTGCTACAGCCCAGTTACTCCAGTGGTTGACTGTTAATCCCAGTAGATTCTAGTTCTGGCTGACTTTCAGAGTACTTCAGTTTTTTCCTACCATTCCCTTTTCCCAATGTCTCTCTGAAATTTTTAAATACTATACAGGATGGCCTCTGGGAATTCATACATGTTTAAAGCCTCTTGAGTAATTTATTTTTACAACTGTTTTAGAAGCACTTTTCCTAGGTATTCCTTCTAAAATCAGCTATATTTACCTGCATCTGACTTCTACTTCCAGAGCAAGGTGTACGCATTTTCATTTTTCAGCCCTTTTGATGTATACCTCTTTGTGATTTTACCATTAACTTGGATTTCTTATTTGCACTGGCTTTATACTTTTCATATGAAACTACTATATTCAAACATGACTTAGTAGCACAACCAAATTTTCTCATTCTGTCAATCCTGGAATATCTCCATCATGTAGCGTGAGCTAGAAGGGTGATTCTTGCTAAAATGCAGTACCTTGGAACCCAGGACAGGTCTACTGAATCTGAATGTTTTCAGATGGAGGACAGTAATATGCATTTTTTAAAAATTACCAAACCAGGTATGGTGAGGCATGACTGCAATCACAGCAGAGGCAAAAGCATCACAAGTCTGAACCCAGCCTAAGCAGTTAATAATTTAGCAAGACTTTGTCTCAAAATTAAAAAAAAACATAAAGTAAAATAAATGGCTCATAATATATCTCATTGTGAAGGACCCGAGTTCCATATTTAGTAATAATACACACACACACACAATCAAAAATCTCATAGAAAACTATTATGCCCACTAATGTTCAGGATTATTAGTTTTGTCCTCAGGGCTTTGTAGAACAAAGACATATATTGAAAATGGTTGGGAACATGTGCCCTTGTTCTTTTACACTGAGTGAATTTTTCAACTTTTGTGTTTTCTTATTTTTTTAAAAAATGTTGGTAATCATACCACATAGCTCACCAGATAGTTGATGTCTGTTTTAGTCTAGGCAATTTAAATGGACTCAACTCATTTATAAAAATGCAATATGGAATAAAGATTGTAACAAAGAATTCCAATGGACAGCACTATCTCTCTTGTAGTTTCCATCATTTAAACTTTACATCTTGACCATATCTCCCCTTAAATCATACACTCCAGCCATACTAGCACTCTTTCACTCAGACACTGTTGGATTACTAATTTCAAAACTTCTGCATGTGTCTCTATATCCAAAATTAGTTTGAAAGGTTTTACTCTCAATCATCATTCACTTCATCCAGCTGTTTCTTTAAATGTAAATTTCCAATGGGTGGGCATTTAGCTCTGTGGTAGAGCATATATTTAGGCATGTATGAGGTGAGGCCCTGGGTATAACCTTGAGTGCCACCAAAAAATCAAAAGGTTTTCTCTAACCACTTTATCTAAAAGGGTTCACTGACCCCTCATATTCCATACCCACTTACCCAGCTTTATTTCTCTTTGCATCATTTTTAATGTGCCATATTATGTAGATGTATGCTTTAATTCTTATTGCCTACTTAACCCCTAATATTTACTCCTATGAGATCAGTTTGATGGGATGTCTCTTTGTGTATACATAGAACTTAGAAGAATATCTGGCACATGCTAAGTGCTCAATATTTAATTGATAAAAAACAACTAAATAAGCAACCTATCGTAAAATCATCAAGAAAAATGAAATAAATAGAAATCAGCCTAACAGAAGAAGTAAAAGAACTTCACATTGAAAACTACAGTACTCTGAAAAAGGAGACCAAAGAAGATATAAATAAATGGAAAGATACCCCTTGTTCTTGGATAGGCAGAACCAAAATACTGAAAATGACCATACTTCCAAAATTGTTATACAGATTTAATGCAATATTGATTAAAATACCAATAGCATACTGCTCAGAACTACAGAAAACTTTTCTAACATTCATTTGGAACTAGAAGAGATGTAGAATAGTACCAAAACCCCTAATGAGGGTATCTGTCTAACCCACCTGGCCGTATGGCACACGGATGCAAAAGAAAGACAAAGAGAACAAGTTCTATAGTTAAGGGGCTTCGGGATGACCCAATGTTCTCTCTGGAACAAAAGGTCTCCTTTCCAAAAGTTCATGGCTTTTATTGATATCAATCAAGGAGGTGGGTTGGGGTCATGGCAGAGTGCATAGGGAAATGAAACTTATAGCCATAACAGACACAGAAACCTCCAATTAGCAATGCACAGATAGTTTTGATATAGGCAAGCCTGGCAATTTTAATGCCAGGAACATTTGTTGCAATATAGCCAGTTCTACATATCTCAGTAAATAAGGTAAAAGAGAGGCCAGGGACTGGGTGTGGCAAGGGATTTATTTCTCAGGAGAGAACAGCATATTGGTCTCCAAAGAATAGAAAAAATATTTCTGGAGGGCTGGGGATTTAGCTCAGCAGCACAGCGCCTGCCTGGCAAGTGCAAGGTCATGAGTTTGATTCCTGGTACTGGAAAACAAAACAAAACAAAACAAAACAAAACAAAACAAAATTCTGGACAACAAGGGCAAAGCAGGGGTCATCACAGTGTCTGACTTGAAATTATACTACAAAGCTACAATGATAAAAATAGTGTGGTGCTGACAAGAACACAGATCCAAGGATCAGTGGAACAGAATAAAAGAGGCAGAAACAGCTCCAAACACACACATCCACCTTATGTTTAACAAAAGGGCCCAGCACCTGCACTGAAATTAAGACAGCGTTTTTAATAAACTGTGCTGGGAAAACTGGGTTCCACATGCTGAATATTAAACCTAGAACCATATCTGTCACTGTGCAATGAACTAAAATCAAGTGGATCAAAGATCTAAAATTAAAACAGAAACAATGGGCTGGAAGATAGAATAATTAAAATAGATGTAGGCAAAGACTTTATGAGCAAAACCCCAATCACACAGGAAATATTACAAGGAATCAACAACTGGGATTACATTATATTAAAAAAGCTTTTGTACAGCAAAAGAAACCACCAGCAGAGTGTAGAGACAATCCATAGAATGGGGAAAAATTTTTACCAGCTACTCCTCGAAATGTTAATATCTAGAACACATAAAGAACTCAAAAAATTCAGATCTCCCCAAATTTACCAGCCCAACGCAAAGATGGGCATCTGAAAATAATAGACACTTCTGAGATGACATAATAGAACAATAAATATATGAAAAAAGTTCAACATCACTAGTCATTCAAGTAATGTGATTTAAAAGAACACTGAGATTCCATCTCACTGAAGAGAGAATGGCTATCATCAAGAAATCAACCAATAACAAATGCTGGTGAGAATGTAGGGAAAAAGAAATCTTTCTTCACTGTTTGTGGAAGTTTGAACTGGTACAGCAAAAATGGCAATCAGTATGGCGATTACTCAGAAAGCTAAAACTAGAGGTTCCATTTGACTCAGGTATTCCCCTGCTTGGTACCCACTCAAAAGAGTTAGAATAATCATACCACAGTGACATATGCACATCCATGTTTATAGCAGCACAATTTGTAATAGCTAAATCTTGGAACCAGGCCAGATGACCATCTGCGACTGTATGGATAAAGAACATGTGACTTTTATATGCAATATAGTACCACTCTGCCATAAAGAAAGATAAACTTGAGGCATTTTTAGGTTAATGGGTGCTCCTTCAGACCATATATTAAGTGAAATATATAGGATGCAAAAATTTAAGTATTACATTTTTTCTTTTGTATTAGTTACTGAAATGGTGAATAAGAATAAAAATGGATGATAGATATTGGGAAGTAGGAAGAAAATGTTAAAATGTGAAGGCAAACAAGCAAGGGGGAGAAGGAAGGGAAGAGAGAGAAATTAAAAGAAAATAAATGGAAAAAAAGGTTTTGTAAATAAGGGTGGGAGGAAGAGCTGAAGGGAGGGGAGTAGAATGGGAAAAAAAGAACCAAGATATATTATGTACAGATACAAATTTCGTAAGATGAATGTGGTCATTATGTATATCAAAAGTATACCAAGAAAGTTCAATTTAGAAAAGTGATCTATTGATATTATAAATTTCTTTCACTCAATATCATATTTTTACTACATTAAAACTAAAAGAAATATATATCAAATATACCATAAACTAAGCTAAAATGAAAGACACAAATTAGAAGATGTATACGTAACACAAAATATTTTTTCATAATACCTGAAAACACATAAACTGTAATATGCAAGGAACTATTTTAAAAGACAAATGCCCTATAAAGAAATTAATAAAACTGCTAATAAAAGACAAAACCAGATCATTGAACTCATACCTTAAAATATATACAACCATACTATAAATCATGCAAATAAAGCTGAGCCAGTTGTCTTTTTCTAGTCATCAGACAGGCACAATTTTACAAGGTTAGCACCAAATGTTTGTGACTATGTAGAGAAAATGGAACTCTTGTATATCATTTTGAGATTATGAATTATCTCTTGTTAAATGATTTGGCTGTATCTAATATGATAAAATATAATAACTAATGAATTGGCAAGTATGCTTGTAGATCTATAGGCTAGAGACATTACAAACTTGTTCAAGGACATATGGGAAAAAGTTTTAGGTAAAATTGCTAGTTAAAGTAATGGAATTTTCACTAAGAGAACTGATAAATAATTTATGTTGTATTCATGGAATGTGAACTATCAACTAAAATGAGTGAACAATTTTTAAGGGGATAGGGTCTCACTACATTGCCCAAGCTGGCCTCAAACTCCTGGCCTCACACAATCATCTCATATTAGTTTCCTGAGTAGTTGGGAATACACACATATACCATTATGCCTGTATCATATGTATAACTTTTTGGGGGAATTTTATTTTCCCAAAATAACATGAAGAACACAAAGCTTTCACCTTTAATTAAAAGAAACAAATAGTGACCCAATTCCTTGTTTTTTTGGGACAGACTTGTATTATTTGTCCTTTAAATGGATTAACCAACTATGTCTTTCAATATTCCACATGGCAATCCCATTTCAAACTTTTTTTCTCCCTAGTGGTCCTGTGGATCAAACCCAGGGCCTTGTATACACTAAGCATTCTTAAAATAATAAATTATGTTCAAAATTTATTAT
Source organism: Chinchilla lanigera (assembly GCF_000276665.1). Classification (NCBI taxonomy): domain Eukaryota; kingdom Metazoa; phylum Chordata; class Mammalia; order Rodentia; family Chinchillidae; genus Chinchilla; species Chinchilla lanigera. The sequence goes on along the minus strand of NW_004955525.1, from coordinate 4,351,090 downwards.
GAATCAATCACAATAGACAGAAGAGAAGATGAAAACAAAAGGCCCCTTTTTACCTAAAGAGAAATATTAAATAATGTGCATATTGATATATACCTATCAATAATTTTTTTATTGTTGTTACTATTCTAGAAGGAGCATTGAGAAGTTTCATCCTCTTGGAGTGCATGGTAGTACATATCTAATCCCAGCTGCTCAGAAGGATCACAATTTAGCAAGAGCCTGTCTCAAAATAAAAAATAAAGGGCTAAGGATATAGCTCTGGGTAGCATACTCTGGGTTTAATCTATAGTCTGAAATGAAAAAAAAGTTTTGCCCTCTCAAATTGTCTATGCTTGGTAGATACTATAGTCATACTATTTCCTAAGATGTTTTCAAATTTTCCCCTAAAATCTCCAGTATATGCCACAGAACACCACTGGTCTCTTTAGCCAGTCATTGCCTATTTTACAGGATTAAAAATGCATTTCCTGGTCAGAACATTTATTCCTTCCCACTCCAATATGAGAAGTGTGAAATCCATCTTCAATACAGAGAGCTGTTACTACTAACAACCTTCAAAGGAATATATCATAGGGGAATTCCAAAATTATAACAAGTAATAACAGCATCACTGTTGGGATAGTGGCACATTCTCAACAATCAAATAGAATGTGTTCAGATGTGAAACATAACATATGTGATTTTATACTGCTGCAAAGGACTGTTCTTCTTGTCTAAAGGCAGCAGTAGTATAATTCCCATTTTTCTCTCATAATGTTATAGTTAAACCTTGATTTACCTCCAAAAAAATAATAGGGAAAATTTTCCTGTCTACTGTAAAGGAATTTCAAAGTACTAAGGTAAAATGAAGCCAATATTTTTTAAAAGTTTTAATTATTGATAATTTTTCTTTGGAATTTGCTTATAATTTGAAAATTCAGAGAATTATATTTTAGTGAGGAAAGATTATCATCTGTAACAGTAAATAATGAATACCTTGGCAAGTATGAACAAGAGTGGAAGTGAAGGTGTCAGCAGAAGTATTTTTTACAGGAATGGGCTACAAACTTGACTGAAACATTGTGGTTATTTGATGATAAGTTACTGGTTCCCCTCAAGAGAGTCAACATATTTACTGCAACAGACATGTAGATTCATGGAAAAAAGTAAGTCAACGAAAGCAGTGGGGAAGAATAAAACATAGATATTCTCTTTCATTTAAAAAAAAATATATATATATGGGTTCCGTGGTGTATGGAAAGTATTTATCAGTGTGATGTTTCTATTCTATTATCGGAGGAGGTCTTGATGCAGATTCTGGTCATTCATACATATCTGGCAGCAGGGAATCATATTCACTTTGCCAGATTCTTTCTCTAACATATTTGGCCTTGTCTTCAGGTTCTGAGTATCAAAAAGCCATTTTGTTAGCATATAAGTATTTTGTAACTTTAATAGCAATATTAATTGAAATTTCCTGAATATTAGCAAGTGCTGGTGAAAGTCTCTCCTGGGCTAACTCTTCATCTGTCAATTGACTTGTCAGTGCCTTTGCAGCTTCAAGGAAAACATTGTCACTGATATGTTGGGTGTGACAGAGAATAACAGTTAAAGCCACATCTGGAAAAAAATATACATTGTTTCCTTGACCTGGCATGAGGACTAACCCATCTTGGAGTTTCACTGGCCCAAATGGACTGCCACTGGCAAACAAACACTTGCCCTTGGTCAGTGTGTATGTTTCCTCAGGTGTGCACTCAGCTTGTGCTGTTGGATTACTTAAAACAAATATTATAGGCCTTTCACTGATACTGGCCATGGATTTAATTATCACAGGAGTAAAAAGCCGGCCAGCACCTGCAACTCCAATTATAGCTGAAGGCTTAAGTACATTTACTGTATCTTCAAAAGTATTAGGTATGCTCTCTGTGGCCGAGTGCACAAATGGTTCCTGATGACCATCTATTGTAGCATCCCGACCCTTAACTAATAAACCATACCTGTCAAACATCCAGGTTTTCTTTTGTGCCTGTTCTTCTGAGAGTCCATTCTCTACCACAGATATAAGATTTGCAATTCTAAGGGCAGCCTTCCCTGCTCCAATAAATAAGATTTTGTGATCTGAGATCTGTTTACTAGTAGCTTTTTGGGCTGCAAGAAGACCTGCTACAGCTACTGCAGCTGTCTCTTGAATGTCATCATTGAAGGTACAATATTTTCCCTATATTTTCTCAAGAACCTGAATGCATTATGATTTCCAAAGTCTTCAAACTGAGTAAGTGTGTTCTGGCCATATCTGTCAGTAACTGCTTTCATAAACTCATCAATCAGGTCATCATAATGTTGTGAGTGATCTCTTTCCTAATACAAGCTCATGTGAAATGAATCTTTTAAGAGTGCTTGATTGTCATTTCCAACACCAATACAGACAGGCAGGCATCTATCAGGTCGTATTCCTGCTCAAGCTGTATATAAACAAAGTTTTCCTACAGGGGTTCCCATTCCGTAGACACCAAAATCTCCAAGACCCAAAATTCTTTCCCAATCAGTCACCACAACAGCTTAGGTATTCTAAAGATGTGTCCATATTGGGAACAAGCAAGATGAACTTTAGTTGTGTATAAAATCGGCATTAGACTTTCAATATCATCTTGTAATAATCTATAAAAGAGTTTCTCGTTTCTCTCTTGTATTCCCATGGTATAGATGTATTTTTCCAAAGGGCTGGCCATTTTTTTCAAGTTTTTATGAAATCGTAAGGCTTGAATATCTTGTGTCTCTATTTTAGAAGGTAAAAGTCCTTGAAGACGAAGTATTTGTCGTTCCGGTAATGTAAAAGCCATTCCCTTGGTTGTTTTTGGATTCAACACGAGTGACTTGCCTTTCTATTTCGTGTGCAAATGACGGCATGCCACAGTACAAGGAGTAACAGATGCTCTTAATCGGGAAAATATCTTTTCTTTTACCCGAAGGCTCCTACTGCGACAGGTAGTCCGGCCGACGCAGAGGCCGAGGCCCTGCTTCGCGCCCAGCGACGCTCAGCCCTGGCGGCACCCGACACTGCCGGCCTCATCCTGGAGCTTCCCTGAGCCCGCGCCAGCTCAAGGAGGAAAAAAAATGGCCTGAGCCGCCTCATATGCATAACTTTGAAAAAATAACACTGAATAGATGACCTCAAAGAACATACAAGGTGTGAAAAAGTTATTTAAATTGTAAAAACAAAATGCAACATTTATAACACTGATGAATAAATACATAATAAAACACAAAATTACATAAAGAATATAAATCCACTTTAGAGGTATAATAACTACATAGAGGAAGGCAAGGTAATAGTTTGGAAGTTAAGAAAATTTCATTGGTAAAATGATATTGTTTAAACTTATTTTTAGGTTAAAAGAACAAATTATTACTATTTGACACAATTGGGTAATTGAAAAAAGGCAATCTGTTATATTGTTGTCTCTATTTTTCTATATGTTTGGAATACATTTCTTTAAAATTAAAGAAAAAAACCCCAGAAAGAAACGTACAAAAAGCTGTTATATATCTGCATGGTGTGATATACTTTCTCCCACTTCTATTTCTAAATATCATTTTTTAAGTCATCCCAGACCCCAGGGTATTTTAAAATTACTTCATTATGTATATTGGTACATTTTAGATATACATAATGATCACATTCATTATAGGGAATTTGTACCGGTACATGCTATAACTTGATTCTTTCTACCCAACCGGTATCCTTCCTTTACCCCTTTTACCCCTCCTTATTTACAAATATAAGTTTTTATTTTTAAATTTTTTCACAATGACCCTAAAGATTATGTTTATCATTTTTGGAAACTAAGTTAAAAGCAAACTGAAATTTTAAACAGATTTTAAACAGATTTAAATGAAAGCGGAGGTTTTTGCTCATTATTTTGTTTGTATTATCTTTTCCTTATATAAGTCAATAATACATTAATTTTAAAAGAGGAACATGAAACTCAAGCATACACATAAGGGTACATCACAGGCAATAGAGATGTGATTAGGAAAATATTTTAGTTTTGCACCCGTTAGTTGGGGGGAACACATTTATCTAAATCTACATGCTCCACACTTCCCTCAATAGAGGTTACCACTTCTGATAAATACAGGTTGCCATAATCCTTATTTGTCACTATTTTCCCGTAACAGGCCTGCAGCGTTCACTTTAAAATGCCTCCTCTGTCAAGCTTTGGCTATATTTCAAAATGTTCTATCTATTTTATAATACATTTATTCAACAGATTCTATGACACTCTTCTGTCATCTTCTTTGACTTCAATATCTCTTAGTCCTCACACCAACATTTGTTCCTTCCCTTGCCTGTGCTGCTACAGTTTCAGCAGGTATACCCATGAAAACCTGGCTCCTTAACTTCTATGATCTCATTCTTTTTTATAAGCTATACAATAAGTTAGGTATATAATTTATTTTATCATAATTGAATATAACTTCAATTTCAAAGTGAGCTCAAGACCAGGCTGAACTGCATGCATAGCAAGACCCTGTCTCAAAAAGACAAAAAAATACATATATTGTATAACTTCAAGAAAGCATTCCTTAAACAGTAATACAAACTAACAAATGATGAAAGAATATTTGAAGTAGATAATGAGCATTTGGAAGCCACAATACAATGATTAATTCAAACAGAATCAGTAATGCTTGCTAAGGTGGTTGGGTAAAAATGTATTTGAAACAAGATCTACACATGGCCTTAAACTGCCAGCCCACAATGTACATATTAATTTCTGATGGAAAAGTACAGTATTCTTAGAGGAGAGAGGAAATAGTTCATCATCATCAATAACAAGTCAAATTTTTCACGTGTTTTCTGATGATATGCAAATATACAGTACCACTTATGTAGTAGTGTCACCATTAAATTTCATTAATTTGATTGTAAAAGTGAAGAAATAATAAGAAATTATGTTTGTAGCATTTTTACAAAAGGACTGGCCTAACCTCTTAAAAATACTAATATTTGGAATGGATTTATATTACATTCAAGCCAGTAACTATTAAGACCATTATTAGAATAATTGGGAATATTCAAATATGGGTAGAACTAATGACAGTATTTTTATAGACATTTAAATTTCTGGGGTATAATAATGATTTTATATTTACATAAAAGAAAGATAAGTTATTCTTAGGAAATACATAGTACAAATATATTTTGATGTAAAATATCATGATTTCATCAATTTATTAAAAAGTTGCATAAATATATTTGTGTGTGTGTCCATATTTAAAGGGGAAAAAGGGAAAAGAAATTTCATAAAATATTAACAGTTGGACAGTCTAGATGAGAGACCACATGGGTACGCATTGTATCTACTTTTTATCTTTTCTGCAGGTTTGGAGTTTTAAATGAAAAAGGTGGTGAAATGTAGAAACAAAAAAATAGACAAAAATTGAGTTTATGATAGTACAGTATCTAGTGTCAAAAGTCAATTTACTTGTTACTGATAATTTTATTCTAAAGATTTAAAACTGTTGAAAATCAGCATGTGTGATGGTTAATCTTGATAGTCAACTTGACAGGATTAAGAGTCCCGGAGAGGTAGGGGCTGGGGATTTAGCTCAGGGCAAAAGCGCCTGCCTGGCAAGCACAAGGTCGTGAGTTCGGTTCCCGGTACCGGAGAAAAACCAAAAAAAAAAAAAAAAAAAAGAGTCCCGGAGAGGTGATTGGATTGTACAGACACTCACCTTATCAACAGACATTGAGGACATCATAGCTGAATGGACTATTAGAAAGTGGGGCCTATTTGGAGAAATTCAGCCTTGAGTATGTGACTTTGGGAACTATATCCTGGCCCCTCCTTCTCTAGATTCTTCCCTGCTCTCTGCTTTCTGGATGCCATAAATTGACCAGCTCTCCTCCACCATGACTTTCTGCCACAGTGTATTTGCTTGGGCCCAGCTACCAATGGAGTGAATGCTCTAAAACTATGAGCCAAAATAAACTGTTCTCCTTTAAGTTTCTGGTGTCAGGTATTTTGTCTAAGTGACAGGAAATATCACCAATTAAAAATCACACCAACTTAGTACTCCATAACAAAAATATCTAATTTCCTTTAGTATATTTTATAATATTAAAATTAGGAAATTATTAAAATCATAATTGCAGCAATGAAAATAAGTCAAATGCTTTGGAAATTTTGCTACCTAATAATTATATTATAATTTTGTTATATGCCTTAGAATACAATGGCATGAAGGACCTCATAGATCTCTGGATCCACTACATAGTCCAGTCCTTTTAGTTTGCAGATTTGAAAACATAAATCTAGAAATGTAAAATATCTTCCTAAAGTACCCAGATCCCTTTATTATCAATTTTATGCTACAACACACTACCCAGTGGCATTTTAGTTTTATTTGTACATTTTGCCCAGGTTTATTTTGCTTTAAAAGAATTATTAATTATTGCAAAAGAATTCATTTCAAATTCATCAAAAATAAAATATGCTAAACTTAATCTAAGGAAAAATTTCTTGTCCTTGCATCTGTATTAGTTGTTCAAATAAAAGATAAATGATTTGTTCTCAAGGGTAATGTACAGAATTACTCTATACATTAATTTCAGGAGAATGTATGAGTTCACATCCAATCTTACACAATAAAATTAAATTTATTTTCTTTTCACAGATTGAAGTAAAACAGAAATGTCAATGTCTTGGAATGTACTACAGAATATTTCCCCTTTAGAAATTAAAAGTAGTTACAGAATCATAGGAGCAATCAGAAAAAGTGAAAGCTATTAAATTTTCACGGAAAGTAAGAAAACAATCAAGAAATTGGAGCCCAATGCATATTGAAATGAATTTTGTTTCCTATTTAGCAAAGGACCATTGATAATGATAATAATGATAATAATAAATAAATTAACACGACTCCTCTGGAAGGAAATTATACACTATTCAATTGATTGTCCCTTGTATTTAATCTAAAAAAATTCTCCAGGTAATTTTCTTCTGAGATTGTTACCTTAGGCAGAGATTCAAGTCACATATTCAATAAGAAAATTTGAAATGTGACAGGTTTGTTAAAGTTGTGGGGGAAACATATAGCAGAAGAAAGACTAAAAGTAAAAGTGGAGATGTGTAAATTAAAAGCCATAGTTGTGAATGCCAACAAGACAATTATCTTTCACTAATTTGGTTCAAATCCAATATTTTCCACCATTTAATAGTATAAAATTATTTTTGACTCAATACTTTTCAAGAACTATTAATACTTTGCCTGAGTTGTTTCTCCATCTTACTTCATTTAAACATTATGTTGTATCATAAATTTTTTGTAATATTTCAGTGCTTCTAATGACATAGCACACGTACAAGAATTATTGTTTTCTACACTGCTTAAAATATTTTGAGATAAAATATGTACTTGTTTTTCATTATGAATTGTTGAAACAAGAACTAAAATGAGGCCAGATTCTTATGGAGAAAGGAGATTTTCAAAATTCCCTTTGTTGAGGATTATTGCAGCATACTAGTTCCTAAAATCAAGAATAGTGCAATTTGATCTTTCTCACATTTAAAAAAATGTGTGTGATTATTCCACAGGACTATAGAGAAAAAAATGTGATTTACACAAAATTATAGTGATTGAAGTAGCTGTATCACCACTGCTTTAGGAATTCCTATGTTAATAAAATTTTACAACTGCTTTATCAGAAGAAAGATCAAAAAGCATATTTTCCTTGACATGTTCTAATTTCAAACTACAAAGGCAGCAGAACCAAAGAATTTTCCTCATGCATTTTCCTGAGTTTTCAAAAATATTCCACCCATTTTGGAAATAGTAAAATGCTTATTGAGTCTGCATGATGATTTTTAGTTCTGGTAGAAGGTGGAAGCATTTAAGTCCTTTGACTTTTGATAGTAAGAGATGTAGAGCTAAACCAAAGGATAAAGATGGGCAAATAGACCTCACCTTAAAAAGCGAGTATATCTAAATTTGGTCTCAATTTTGAATATTTCATGATTCTGGAGAGAAGCCTTTGCAGAAGGCCATACAGAACTTCAAAACTATAATGTAGACAGAAAATATGTATTGCAAAGTATTAATGCATTAGAATATATATTGAAGTCTATATATCACATCATTTATTCTAGTGGGCATTGTGAAGTTTGAGTCTTCCCACATTCGAAAAATATGTGTGATCAAGCTCAAAGGATTCTGGTGACAAAAATTTTATATCTGCAAAAGAACATTTGCTGATAAAAAAAACACTCAGTAAATGCTACTTACTGTTATTCACATTTCTGTATTTATTATATATTGGTATTTTAATAAATCTCAAATTAAATATAATTACTGTGACTGTTTCTAAATGCATATTTACAAATTCAAATGGATTGAAGATCCTTTTAATAAGTAAGATGACTCTGGATATTATAGATAAAGTCAGATAATGAATTCTTAGAATTTTTGTTTATCTTTCCATTCATACAGTGAATACATTTTTTAATGTAGTAAGTATTATAAAAAGTTACAGAGGGTTAGATAAATAATCTGGTAAATTTTAGAAAACATTTGTTATAGTGCCTCAGTTTGTGTCCCTGTGATTTACTCACTTGGTTTTAAATGACCACTAATAACTAATTCCATTGTTACAGCCCATATTAAAAGGAAATGAACTTTGTTATAAGTAGACCTTGCAAGTTGATGATGTTTGATTAATGTTTATTTCTAAGGTGCATATTGCACAGACCAAAGCATACCACTGAGTTATGGTAAAGCATTTGATTCAGAGCAAAGAGTATTGTAAATTAACAAAAAAGTAATCAAACTCATTCATTTTCCAGGGAAAAACACTTCATTTTTAATGGAAATACTTTGAGTTGCTAATTGCCACATCCACAAATATTGATATTTTTTAAATTTCCAAATATGTTTTAAGCATACATTCATGTGGCTGCTTACCAAATTTGGAAGTGAGGATGGAGAAGGATGAATATTATGATTTGTATCTCTTTGAGTATACAAGAAATCTTGTGCTAAGTGTATCATTCAGCTGTTGCTGTGACAATATACATGAAAGGAATAACTTAGTAAGAGGAGAGATTTATGTTGGCTCATGGTTTCAGATTCAGTCCATGGTCACTTGGCCCTATTGCTTTTGGACCTAGGGTAAGGCAAAACATCATGAAATGGATGTATGGCACAGAAACTGCTCACCTTATTGTGGCCCACAAGACAAAAGGAGGAGAAAGGGTCTGAGGTCCCATGCTACAGTTCAAGGGCACATTCATAATAACCTATTTCCTTCCACTACACCACACTGCCTAAGGATTCTACTACCTACCACATGCCATATTCTGGTAAGCAAGCCTTCAACACCTGAGTTTGGGGTAGACATTGAAGATCCAAATCTTAACATATATTTCTTTGCATAACACTATGTAAGACATATTGTATGTCTTACCTTATTAAACATGTGTAGTAACTTTGTGAGATAGGTATTATGCCTACTTAAAGCATAGAAAAGGCAGGTATAATGGTTGATACATTGTGTCAACTTGAGAAGTTTAGCAGGTTAACTAAGTAACTCAGCATTTCTACATACTAGAGTGTAAAGGACATGTCCTCATCCCTCTGCCATGTTGTTCATTTTGTCAACATAAGTTTAGAAGTTTAACTAAGTGATTCAGCAGGCACCTGAGGTCCTCACTTTGTAAACATCCTGAGCCTGTGTAAGACAAGGGCGTAGAGATGGTGTGAGTGCTACACCCACCCTAGGGTAGAGAGCCTGCATACAAAATAAGGGAGAAAAGAAGGCTTTCTTTCTTTCCTCCTTTTGCTCTCATTGCTTTTGCTGTCTTCTGCCACCTTAAATTATTGCCCCTGTGCCATGCAACCCTGCCTTGGAGCCAGCTAATTATGGGCTGAAACCTCCACAAACTGTAAGTTAAATAAACATTTCCTTTCTTAATTTTGGATGTCTGATATTTTGTCTCAGCAATGAGAAAAAAGTAACTGAGACAGCAGTTCTGAGCCTCATTGAATTTGAGTATAAGAAAACTGCACAGCTACTTATGTGTAGAGTGAAAACTAGAAAATTTGTATTCCCAAGGTAACCAGAAAATACAGCATTTACTATGCAAACCCAGATCACTCATTTTTAACTACCGCACGCTGCCAATAGTCTACTTAAGGTCGTTTTCTTTATACAATAAGTATAGAAAGAACCCTAAATGTGTTAAAGACAAAGCTGACATTAGAACTCTAAGCTCTGCACAGATTGTTCTAGATGTAAACAGATCTAAACTTAGTTGAGAAACAGGACAGATTCTAGGGTTTTTTTGTTTTGTTTTGTTAATTCCCAAAAATTTTTTTATTGATAAAGCTGCTCAGGAAGGTTTGGAAGGTAGAGGCTCGCGTCACAGGGCAGGGATTTTGCTGCAGTAAACACACATCTTCGGCAGAGGTTCTACAGCTTCTTCAAACTTCCTCAATATGCTGCTTTCAAAATATTTAGTTCTTTACCTGTGATCGATACTTCAGGCCATTAAAAGGATTTCTTTTCCAATGAGAACCTGCTCTAAACAGTCTTATTCTGGCCTCAGCATGTTAAAAAAAAGAAACCGGATGGCTCGTTCAGGTACCATTTCCTTTGTGTAAACTGAGAGTTGGGGAGTGGACCTCCTGGCTTCTTGGATTTGGGGTCTGCCAGGACGCAAAACCTCTGAATGGCCATTGTGGGGGTTTTTCTGTGCATGACTTTACACATTTGTGGTCCCATCAATCCAGCACCTTAGCAACTGAAGCAAACCAGGATCCAGCAAGCATGCTGGGAGGACACAAAATACCTTCACAAAGGAGGCCATCAGCTAAGAAAATGTCAGACTTCACATTTGGGCCATCAAGGGATCTTTCAAAAATATTTTTCTGTTAATGATGGCTTTCTCTCCCCAGAAAAAAGTTCCATCTCCACCGAGGCTGAGCAGCACTGTCATGCAAAGAGCCTTCTTTTTGATGATTCAGGATTCAACTCCAGTTCCCAGAAGGCCCAAAACTCAGTGCAGATTTTAGGTTTATGTGGGCGCTTATCTTAAAGTTTACATTAAGCTGACAGAAACCTTGTTTCATAGTCTAAACTTGCCAAAATATTGTCTTCCCTAACTTGGTAAAATAACTCAATATCTTCAGATTCCAGGGACCATATTTTTACAAATAGGTTTAATAATTAATTGTCACATATTTTAAGCAAGTTGTTGCAATTACCATATCAGGAAAATAAAAACATTTGGAAAACTATTTGGTAGTTCATCCAATTTACACTTAATTCTCACATAAACTAGGAATTTCACTCCTAAGTACCTGCATATCCCCATAAGAAATTAAACAATTCATCCACTCAAAAATGGATAACTGGATGTTCATAGAGCATTATTCATAATAGTCCCATATTTAAAATAATCACAATGGCCTTCAAGTAATGAATAAACAAAATATGATACATCTGTATATTGGGATATTATTCAGCAATAAAAATGAAGTGTTGATTCACAGTCTAATATGGAGGATCCTTGAAAACTATATGTTACATACAGCAAGGTAGTCACCAAAGGCCTCATGTATACAATGTCCAATGTAGGGAAATTTTTAAAGATGGAAAACAAGTGACTAGTTGCCAGGAAATGGTGGGAAATTAGTAGTTACAGGGTTTATTTTGGGGATGATAGAAACATTCTGGATGTAAACAGTGCAAAGCTTGCACAACTTGTGGAATGTATTAAAAACTGTTGAACTGTATATTTAAAAGGTAAATTATATATTATGTGAATTACATCTATTCGAATCTATTGAAAAAGAAAAGATTAGAACATCTCAACTTTTGTTATTAGTAAAGACATGCTGTATAGAAAGGAAAGTAGATGTTTCATAAAATCAGACTGTCTCTCCTTTTTCAGTTACCCCAGAATTTTAACCTGCTTAATACTATATTTATTTCTAGTAATGTACTAGCAGTGTACCCTTCATCCTCTGTGAATATATATTTACCTGCAGATGTTGGTCCTGAATATAACAGTTGAGGATATATATTTCTTTTTATTTTTTAGTAATCATTTGCAATTATGTACATACATGATCCATAGGCATGGCTCTACTACCATGGAAAGAAGTGATTAGTTATGAATCTTAGTGGTTATGTTTCTGAGAAAAATAGAAATACCCCTTTCAAAGCATGCCAGTTTGGTAAGGACAGAAGTTCAAAGGTATTGTTTCTGTAGTTCACCACCACAAAACCAAGGAACAGTGAGGGGGGTGTATCAGTCGTAACAATATTTCTTTTCTTTTTTTTTTTTTTAAATTTTTCTAAATTTTTCTTCCAGGACCAGGAACCAAACTCATGACCTTGCACTTGCCAGGCAGGCGCTGTACCTCTGAGCTAAATCCCCAGGCCCCCATAACAATATTTCTGAGTATGGTTATAAACCTCTGACCATGTGGGGAGTAAAAAATCTTTGAAATCTATTTTCTAAACCAAGCCAAAAATTAAGGCTCATGTGAGTTGCTTCCAGTTCTAATGAAAAGGCACACCTGGCTCACAAGTTGGACTACAACCACTCAAGACCAGCAGAGCTCATATGCATAATAAGGCATTAACTGCTGTGTTGACCTGTTCCTCTGTTCTAAGAATAAGAAAGTTCACTTTTGTACAGCAGTTAATCAAAAGGGATTAGAGAAACAATCAAGGGCCAGCATGCTTTTAATTGACCAAACTGTTTCTCAGCAGTAAAATATTCCCTCTTTACAAATTATAATTTTCTGACTTATTATGTGGTCATTCTTTGCTGGTTTTATTGATATTATACCTTCATATGAAGTTCTCTAATCATTCTGCTCTCAATATTAAGAAATTTATATTTGACCATTTGAGATAAACTTCAAATTATCTTCAGTTGCAGTTACTGTAACAAAGTCATACTGTCACTATTAAAAGAGAAGAAAACCTTACTGAATATGAATGTTAATACTCATGAAGTCACTCAGGCAATTTGGCCAACTGCACATGGTATAAATATATCATGCATTCAGCCTCTTTTATTTCCAAAGGCACAATAACTTTTAAAAAGGAAATCAACATCACAGTCTTTTATTTTTATTTATTTATTTATTTTGGTTTTGGTTTTTCTCCGGTACCGGGAACTGAACTCATGACCTTGCGCTTGCCAGGCAGGCGCTTTTGCCGCTGAGCTAAATCCCCAGCCCCACCACAGTCTTTTAAAAGCCTACCAATAATTAGAATTTTCAATGTGTTGTTAAAATCGGAAAACTATAGAACTTTCAAAAATTGTGAACACAAAGCATTTTCTAAGATCATGGTCATGATACAACAAAATGAGGTAAAAATATTTTACTGCTTCCGCATGTCTTCATGTTATAAGAAATTGAACAAACAGAGCTAAAGCCCACATAACATAAAGCCACTGAAAATGAAAACAATGACAAAATTCAGTAGCTTGGTCCTTTCATGCCTGAAAATAATCATAGACTGTGTTTCATGAAGTTAAAATAACAAGAATAGCTAGAATTATTTAGTGTCTTTAAGTGACAAATACTGTTTTATATATTATATATGCATTAAGCAATTGGAAATTTAAAACCCTATGAAGAAAATGATATTTTAAAAGTGAAGAAACTGACAAAGACAAAAGGTCATGCACCTAGAAAATTGACACAAATCCTTCACATTGGACCGTTATGCTACATGCCCACTATATAGCTAGATAAACTACCTGATAAATGCTGTTTTTTATCCCCATGCTTTCATTAAGTCTAGAATTAATACATACTCCAATGGTATATGATAGTCTTTACTCTATTTTAGTAGTAATTAAGGCTGAAATCTATATCATTTTTGATTGTTGGTTTAATTATAAATGTAATGTTTAGATGACATAAGAGACAGTTCACTGAGTTCACTATGCTATGATTTGATTGAATTTCAACTCTTCTTCCTAATGGAATGTTACATCATTCATATCACACTGACTATATATCAACTACATACTAGAAAATATAATGGACTATAGATCACATACTTCCCCTCTGCAAACCACAGCCCATCACACCCCCAAAAACACACCCAGTTTCTCAAGGATGTAAGTATAATCCCTTCATTTTCATAATGCTCATTAGTATGGAACATTCTCCCATTTAAATAACCCTGAATGAAATGCCACACCATATCTCAGTTATTTTATGTCTGAGTTATCTATATGTTTACTTGAAGTACAAAAATGATCTGTTTCCTTGTTTCAGTAATTCTTCTCTTATCATGCTCCACTGGACTCATAAATTCCACAGATTTTGCATAATCCTCAGGATGAAGATCTAAATTTTTAATGTGACTTAAAATGACCTTCATAGTTTGGCCTCTTCCCCTATCAAGTTATGTCTCCTCATGCTCTATCTCAGTATACACATTACCTGTTTTCTTTGCCTAGAACATTAACCTCACTTCCTGTCCACTTCCATGAAGTAATACATCTTCTCTCCCACTCTTATCTATCTTAAATATCGTTTCTTTAGGAAATATTTATCGACATCTTTTACTAAAATATTTCCCATTTTATGTTCTCCATTATATCATGAAACTCTCTCTCTCTCTCTCTCTCTCTCTCTCTCTCTCTCTTTCTCTTATACCCCATTTCAGTTTATGGTCCCTTTATTATTGCCTCTTCCCAAGAGATTTGAAATAAATGAAGACACAGACCATTCCCATTTGATTCTTCTCTGCTTTCATAGTACACAGTTGAGTGGGGGCCACTTGATAAAAATGTGTTGACTAGTTGAATGAATGAATGAATGTTATGACCAGTGACGTCGTATTCTAACTCCAATCTGACTTCTAACACTCAATTTCAGGTAATAAAAATGAGAGTTTTAATTTTACTCACAGTTTCAGGCAATGCAATACATGCTCAGCTGGCTGCAAGGCAGAAATATGGTGAAAGAACATGGAATATCAAAATGGCTTCTTAGTTCATGGTTGCCAGGATGTACTGCACGGAAAAGACCCAGAAAGGAAGGAGAAAAGGACCAAATGTAGATGCTAAGGCCATGACCCACTCACACATACCCAAAAGTGTGCTCCACCAATCCCACAGCCAATCAAGTTGACACCCCACCCTCACAACCACATCTGGGATATTCTACTATGCTTGGATTTCTCTTCAATTTGTGCCCCAACCCTTGTAAAACAGGCAGTATAGTGCACTGATTAAGGGTGTAGTTTGTGGAGATAATTCTCATTCTCCTACTTAACAACTCCTTGAGCTTCAACAAGTCAATTAAGCTATTCATGTTTCTACATTTTGAAATAGTAATAAGACTACTATGTGTCTCATTTATGGATTGTTGTGAGCATGAAAGGTGATATTTAAAAATTCTTAACATAACACGTGATACATGATAAGTACTCTACAAATGTTACATACTATTTTTACTATTATGTAATTCAAGGATGATTTGTATGCACATGCACAGGGGTGACCCAGATATCCAAACCTTCTTACCCGATGAAGAAAGACATACCAATAATGTTGGCATGCTACAATTAAGAAGATGCATATCCCCAAATGCAAACTTTTATGATTAGGAAATGAGAGAATGTACAGACATTCTGATTGCTGCATTGCTAACCATCCCTTATAAAGAAAATATTAATTCACTAACATACAGCATGGGCATATTTTTATTAAAATATATGGTGTGAAATCTGCTAGCAGAATGATGCTGCTAAAATCAATTCAATTATTTAAGCTTCAGTCAATGGAGATACTACTATCTTCTTCACAAAATGGTATAAGAATGTTATAGCACTTGTAAAATATCGAGCAATGTGCTCAGCACCTGGTAGCACTCAGGTACTATCCTACCTCTTTTTACCATTTCACAAATTATTATATTCCAACTATGGAGATATTTCCTTCTAGCTTGCTAGAAGCAAGAATTATTGAACCTGTAACTTAACTTTAAATTCCATTATTTCATTATTATTGATTGTGTGAAAGGCATACCTTCTCTTTTTCCCTCCTTACCAATTTATCTTATTCCCCTGAACAAAAATATCCTTGAAGCAGAAACTGGTAAATCAGTGAACAATTTATCTACCAATGTAAGAAGTAAGAAATGCATAATTCAAGGTCATCACTAAGGCTGAACATTTACAAGTACAGAACTACTTGCGAATTGAAGACATTTCTTAATCCAACCACTATCAACTCCCAATCTTGGTAAGTCTTTTACTTGGAGGATAAGAAAAAAGAAGAATAAAAATACCACTTTGGTTTCCTTTTGAACATCAACATAAAGGAAGCAAACTGTTCTTTTACAGTATAAAAGGAAATTTTGAAATGATTCTCACACTATGATGGACAAAATGTCAAATAAAATTAAACCAAACTTTAGAATGAAACCCAAAGGAAAACTTTCTTTGAAAGTAATACATTACCCTGTAGCTATCCGAGAGAATTTCTCTATAGCTGTTGTCAATGATCTGAATCAAAACATAAAAGCATTTTGAAAACACATCAAATCTATGCCTGTGTGTGTGTGCATGTGTCTGTTTTAAATTTCAGTACACATTAGAGATTATGTTCTATGGAAAAAAAGTTTTCATGTTCTACAAAGCAAATCTTTAAAGAATGTCAAAAGTAAAATATTGCTTTTATAACAGAGAAGGTTACCTTTTCCTGAAAATAGTAAAAGAAACATTTTGTCCTTTATAACTCTTATTTACAGACTTTTATCCTTCTGGCAAAAGAGTTTTGAAATAATGGAATTTAAAGTTAAGTTACAGGTTCAAAGGGAACTGTTTGATATGGTCAGGAATTAATACATTATGCATGCAGTTGTGTGTTACCATATATATGAGAATGTATATTTGAGAAATCATGAAAAGTATATACACTTCAGCAGCTCACTATACTAACAATTGTCTGGAAGCTAATGGCCACCACTTTGAGCACCATTTGTCATTGTAGTGGTCAAAGGTAACTTGTATTGCTCTCAAAATGTCTTAATAAATTTAGTATTAAAATATTTATATAAGTTTTTCTTTTACAGATTTTATATATATACATATATATATATATTTATCCAAGCTAATACTAACATTTTAAATTCTAGAACCAAAGAAAAATAACTTCCAACATACTTTTCATATTTTTCAGTCAATACATTCTATTATCCTCTAAAAATAAGGAAGGATTCATTATGTTACCAGGAGGAGTTATAGAAATGAGACAATATACAAGACTGAATGTGAACACTCCAGAAACCTTCAGAAAGAAATTACTAATTTACAGGAAAATTATGTTGGATTTGTCAGTAAAGGTGGTGGTAGAGATGTAGGTTTGTAGGGTCAAGTCAGCCAAATTTATGGTGGCATCACATCATATATTGCAATTTAAATTCCGATTCCAAAAATGCTTAGAAGGGTTTTTTGTTTTTTTTTAAATACAAAGTGATATAAACACCCCCCAATCACTCTTCTAAAATCATGGAATGATTTCCAATTGCTGTTTTTCCAGTACTGAGGATTAAACTGAGATCATTCCCTCTGAGGTACAGCACTAGATCTTTTGAAAATCTTTGTTTTGAGAAAGGGTCTCATTAAATCACTAAATTGCCTAGGCTGGTGTTAAACTTGGAGCCCTCCTGCCTCAATATCCCAAAGTGCTGGGATTGCAGGTATGCTTCACCATGCCCATTTATTGCTCCTTTTTTTTTGTACCACGAATCAAACTCAGGACCTTACGCTCGCCAGGCAGGTGCTTCACCACTGAGCTAAATCTCTACCTATTGCTCTTAAAATATGTCCCAAACATGCCCTTGTTGTCTAGACCTGACCTCGTTCTCAAGTTTTATATCTTACTATTCTCTATTTATTCTCACTATCTTAATCATACTGTCCTGTTTCATGAATGTATCAGCTGGGTTTCTGCCTCAGAACCTTGCTGCTTGCTATTCTGTTTGACTCGAATATTCTCCCTAATCTTCATTACTCAAAGCTCAAGTTAAAAATCACCTCTTCCAAGAGATTCTTTTGTGGCTAGATTTTTTGCCTCTCAAGGTGACCCTTCAGTTTGGCACACTCCAATATATCAAAATAACAACCTAGTTAAATAGAAATGTAAATTGATATATAGAGAAAAATGTAGACTTTTAATAATTATTTATTTATTAAATTAAAATATAGTAATCTACAATGTTACTTAAACTAGAAAATTAAAATTACCTATAGAGAAAAATATAAATTTTGTGTAGCTTTACTCATTTTATTAAATGTACAGTTTAATATAATTGTGCTGCAAAATTTCCAGAACATCTTAAGTCTAGAAAAATATGTTTACAGGACCCAGAACCAGTTCACAAGTGTTGGCTTTCCTCCAGACTATGTCATTCCTCAACTTAGTGATTAAATGCGGTAGTGTCTCTACCCACATGTTTGTTTACACAGGAATCCTACTGAGTGTCTCCAACAGTGTTCAGGCGTGTTGGAACCACTCATTTCTATTCTTGCACAAGCAATCATGTAGTTAGAGATGCTACTATATTTATATACACATAGAAAAACTTAGCTTAACACTAAATATAGTTCAAAGAAACATTGATGGCCTATAATAAATTATGATAACAGTTAACTGACACAAGTAAAGGAAATATTATTTATCATATTAGTAATAATATTTTTAAAAGAATTATTTACAAAATCTTACCAATGTCTGAAAGAATGCATTCAGTAAAAATGAGATAAAATTTTATGAGCATAACAAACTGCAGATGTAACGTTCATTTTTAAATGTATTTGAGTCTTCATTGTGTTAAAATGGAGTAAATTGTTACAGATTTCCTTTTGGTCAGTAATGTCACCTGAAAAATGTGCAACCCAGGCAAATTGCTCCATCTATGCCCCTCAGGCCACTGGTCCCAAACAATGCTATCTAAAGTAACACCCAATTCTGTCCACACCTCCGAAGTTCTCAGTTCTATTACACTGGTATTTTTATCTTCCTACCAGAATATGTGGAATAAGGAATACCTTGTAGAGTAACTCTTGAAATGTCTCCACTTCCAAGTGACTACACAAAGGCCTCAAACTAATGCAAATTTTATATTAAGATAATAAAAAACAAAGGCAAGTCAATGATTCATATGTCTTCTTATCTCTGAATATAGTATCAAAAAGGAAAAATCTGGATCACTGATATATTGTTCTTTTTATTTTAACTCTCATCCCATAAACAAAATTGCCAAAACTCAGTTTGTTATGACTCCTACAAAGGATATCTTCCTTTAGGAGTAGGAGTAGTAGAGGAACTTGAAGTCAAGCATCTTCCCTTAAGAAATATCTTAACAAAAAGTTTAATACATATACATTGAAATATACTGAATGGCCAAATGATACAGGGAAAATGATACTTTCCTTTTGGCCAATAATACCCCCTGAAAATGTGTCTTCATTCTTGCACTAAATGACTAGACAAACTCAGACAATTCACTTTACTGTTTTTTATCTGTTATGTAGAAATAAGAGCGTCTGTCTTGTCTAACTCTTAGGCCTATTGTGAACTTCAAATTGAATAATACTTATAAAAAGGTACATTATGCTATTAAGCTTTGTGGAAGTGCAAAATGTGATATTTATAAAAATTACATACTTTCTCAAAAGGAGAACCAGAGTATTTTAGTACAATATTCAAGTATTTTCAAAAACAAATGTTTTGCATGAGTCTTAATATTCAAACTCAGTCAAGCTTTTACCCTGTCATATTTTTAAGATTCTTTCAGATTCCCAAGGACAGATTAAAAACTCTATTGAAATAAGAACAAACTGCAACTTGTGTTTACCAGACCACAAATTCATCTGCTACAATTATGATGGATTTACTGGGCTAAGGGGCAGAACTAATAAAAAAAGTACCATAATTGTCCCAATTTTAGTATATGTCCTCCACAGTAAGCATGGGATAACCATAATTGAGCAAAATCAATTTTATGACAAGGTACAAGTAATATGATTGAAGAAGTAATGAAAGCTCTAAAATTTCCTTCACCAGATTATCACATTACATAAAATTTTACCATGAGAAGCACTTTTCATGTGTGGTAGTATATTTTAATTTGACCAGGACAAATATTATTTTCTTGGTATAGAACAGCCCACTAACATATTAACACTATTGTAGATATTAATTTGTCTGATTAATGTACTAACCAAAATCACTTAGTGGAAAAGTTCTAATGGATCTCTGAGGAAAGAGGAAGCAAAAGTTTTACTAAACTGCACTTGGGAAAAAGAGGTCAGGAGCATGACGTTCTATTTTGAACAGATGAGGCTTTTAAAATGGGTCCCAAATATCTAATGTGTAGCAAATATCATACCTAAAGTAAACCTAGAAACTCATTATGGCCATGCAACCAGAAAGAAAAAATTCAAAAGTAACAGCTGTGCCACACACACTACCAGGTAGCTGAATTTAAACTCAAGCAGAAGCTAAGTAAAGCCTAAATTGTTTCTGAGAAGTCTCTGTTTTACTAAGCTTTGAGTCTATTTACATAGAATGATCTTTTTTATTTTAATTATATCATCATTAAAAACAAACAAAAATCCTCTCTTACCCTTTATAATTACAAGTGTATCTTTGTCTTTTACTAAAGGGAATATTCTCAATAATGTCAACTTCCATGAATTCTAGGTAAATTTGACTTAAGAAAACAAAGTTTACTGTAGAAATGTCACTGATCCAGCTCCCCTTAACTCAGATATATGAGCTAAACATGTTTCTTTTTCAAAAAAATCTAACTCTAACTTTATCCCAGGGGTTATTTTATTGAAAATAATCTTATTGATCATTTTTCCCTGTCTTTTAAGGAAAATTATTTTCTGTATAGCCTAAATTCAATAGGACCTACTTTTTATTAAAAGTATATGTTAGTGTCCAATGAGAACTGAGCTTACCCAAGCCTCTTGATTTTTTGGAAAGAATACTATGAAGAGCAAATATCTTGCTCAGTATTTGAAATACTACTAATTTCTATGAGTTTACTGTAAGGAATAATTATTGCTTAATCATTTGATCTGTTTTACTTATATCTGGTAATCTGAACTACTTTGAAAATGCCAATATGCACTGTAAGAAACACTGTTGATTTCCTATCATCTTGTTTTGAAATTCTATACCATTTTAATGCCTTTTTCTTAGTTTTTATTTTTTTTCAAAATATACATATAATTTAAAAAACTGGTATAGCATTATAGAGCCTCTATAAATAGCTCTATTTTGCTGATTATTTGTCATTAATTCTAGCCACAAACAGCCATTACTGTTTATTTTGGAGTTAGCTGTTAGCTTTTACAGAAACTCTAGTAATACATATAGATGATTATAAACCAAATAATCATCAAATGAATAAAAAGCATATTAATATTAAATAGAATTTTTGTGAGGAATTTCTTTAATACCAGCTGTATGTGTAGAGGAAAGCACTGTAAAGAGAGAGTATAGCGTAGGAAAGAAACGCATGTGTGTGCCCAGGCAATGGTCAGATATAGTTCACACAGAAAGCTCACTTCCAGACTCTAGTAATGTGTACCTAATTAACATGTAACAATTTTGAAATAGCCAAAAGGTTTTCTACAGGGGTGGCATTATGTCAGATTTTCATATTTTATTCTGCTGCCTGAACTGTGAATCCTTGTTATACTATACATGTACTTGGTGACCACAAATTCACTGTACATGCTAGTTCATTTGTTATATGGTTATATAAAATTGCCAAAAGTCATCAAATTGTGTATTTAAAGTTATTGACTCATTGTAGTTAAATCAATAGGGAAGAGTAAACATCAAAGCGAAAGTTGAAAGTAGTTTCCCATGTTCTTGCCCCTTTGAACATGAGGGGATCACAGGCCTAAGTGTCTTATAATACAGGATGTGGAGGATTCCTATAATCTAGTCCTTCTCCTTTCCTAACATCAGATCCTTCTACTGAAGTTGTATTTTACTTATGAGACTAAAATCAGTTTCTTAAAATGATGATTCCTGTAAATGCATGCTCTTCTTTGAATTTGTATCAAGTAGATTTATGTAACAAAATAGACAAAGAGATCTGTAGAATTTATGGAAAAGAAGGAAAATCAATTTAGTGATTCAGTACAAAACTGAAACAATTCCAAAAACTATTTTAACTAAGTCATAACACTTAACATTTGGCTATTTGATCTGACAGAGCAAACCAAATCCACTTAATGTTAACTCAACAAGATAACACCTTCTTGACTATTAACAAAGTATCATGAAATGATGCCCAAGAAAAAGGGTTATTTCTAGATTCAGTTCATTTAAAAAATTTTAGAATTCCCATGAAATAACATCTTTTCATCCGCATCCCTTTGTTATAGTTCGTTAATACTCAGGAAACTATTATCTTGTGACAATCAGACACAGAAACTTAAATGCTGTGTAGTACCTTTTACTTGAGTATGGCAAAGGATAAAGAGCACAATAAAGAATGGATAGGAGGCAACAAAAGGATAGATCTCATGCAAATAAGAAGAGTTCTGAGAGAATGTGGGTGTAAGGGGAGGGGCAGGGAAAAGCAAAATAAGTAGAAAAAAGATATGTGTGTATAGGACCCTAATAACGTCAATGAATGAAAACATTATATGACATAAGTATTATATAAAGTTTAATAATATCAACAAAAACAGAAATGGAAAAGTGCAATTTATTGGAGGAGGGAAGGAGATAAGAGAGAATAAGATTTTTAAAAAAAAGAACCAAGGTGTGTTTTATACATTTACCCACTGCCTGAGATGATTATAAACTGTGTTATTTCAAAAATGTACTAATAAAAAAGATTTTTAAAACTAACAATTCTTTGAAAAGCAGGAGTTTAAAGATTTAAGACTATATATGTTAAAAGATTCTTGCTAATCTAATTAGTATATCCCCAAACAGTGCAATAGGAATGGCTGGGGCAATCTGTTCTGTGCTATACAGAGTACTAACATTTTTAAGGATTAATAGACCTCATAAGTGCTTTAAAGATAAGTAAATAATATTCAAAAGGACATGATAAATCATCAAACCTTACTATTACCCAGTTCTGGGAGTTTCCACTTAGAGGTGATCTCTAGATCTTTTCTATTCCAAAGAAATCAAGGAAATAAGCATAAATGGTGCTAAAGTTTCAAATGTATTAGAGGTAGGAAAAATAAGAAAGGTTGTGGGAAAACAGGTTCTGCACAGTGTGTTTGGGTCTAGTAATAAGAGTGGAAAATGGAAGAAAAATATAAAACCAGAAATAAAAATACACTCAATAGTAGAGGGTAAGCTATTATGTGGAGGCACAATGGCATGCACTTAACGTCAATTTTCTCTTTTTCGTGTTTCTCATGATTGCATCACACTCAGGTCATCGTGTCAGAAACCTGCACACGTTCTCATGAGTAGTGCCCATGCAGAGCTCTGCGAGCTGTTCCATGCATGTGTTCCACGATCTTTTCAGCCTCCTTTCCCAGGAGAGATTTAACCACTCTTTAGTTTTTGGTCTCATTGCCATTGAAACAGATCTCCCTGGACTATTTAAAACATCAATAGAAAAAACTTGGAATCTGAACACACTGGAGAGAAAAGAGTTGAGGCTTTTGCCTAAGAGATGCTTCTTTTATTGTAGTGGGACTGTAACTAGAGAAATCTTTTGTGAAAACTCTAAATTTGGAAAAACTATGGTAAGTGGTTTGAACCACACAACCTCTGCCTAACCTTCCCAGAAGAAAATGTTTAGGTTTTCATTCTCAATCATCCCCTTCCTATTAAAAAAGATAAAACATAAGCAGGATTACACAGTGTTGAAGAAACAAATTTTGAGAGTAATATGAGCAATATTACCTCAGGGTGCTATTTCATTATTTCTAAATTTGTCATCTGCTAAAGATTTATATAAGCAAGATATTCATTGTAGAAATCAGAAATTTCCTTATCAGTCTTTTGCACTCTTGCTTATAAAAATAGATATCTTTCAACTTGCAGACTAAGAAAAATTTGCTCAGGAAAGTTTATATACTGTTTAATGTACTGCCAAAAATTCTCTTAGTTATATGCAGAATAATTCTTAAAAAAATTTAAGGTTGTACTATGGAAATTTTCAAAAATACACAAGAAGAGGTAAGATTGCAATAAAGCACTATACACTGAACACTCAGGTTGAACATTTATCAACTCCCATTCAATCTTATTTCATCTAGAGCTCCTTTTTCTAATGAATCTGTTAAAGTTTTAGATATTGTGTCATTTATCCCCAAATGTTTAAATACTCAAGAAGATTTTTATTCACCTCTTAGGACAAATTAAAAAGAATATTGATACAGGAAAATAAAAACTCCCAACCTGAGTGATATCTGGGACAATTTCTTGGTCTCTGTTCTGGACTCGTAACCAGAAACGAATCAAATGGTACCGATCGACAAACACCAAGACGCATGGACCGCCAATTGGAATTTAGGATGAGCCTTTATTCCTGGCCAGGGACTGACTGAGAGCCTCCACGCAGGGAAGGATCAGACCAGTGCTGGTCCAGGGATGAGAGCAGTTTTTATACCCTAAAACCTCACCCTGTTTGGTAAACACATGTCACATCTGTAACAATGAGGGGACTTAGGAACAGTACATTCCCAGAATCCGGGAGGGGTAGAGCATTTAGGGGAAGAACAATACATTTTGGGAGTCCAGGAAGGGCAGGGCGTTTACAACCAGTTTACAACCACACATTCCAGAAATGGTAAACATGAAGATCTAACCCAAGGCAGGGGTGGGAACTGGGTATTAAACTAGAACTTTTGATGTCTGAGGTGGGGCTTTTACAGTCTCTAAAATTGAAGAATGAATTTTAGGAACGACAGAGGTTAAGAGCAGAATATATTTATTGAGGGAAAGAAAGCTTCTGTCCAAGAGAAGGACAGAAGGGAGGCCCGAATGGGTTGCCCAAGACTCTGTTTCTTCTAGGGACTTTTATAGAGCAAAACCATGAGGTGAGGTGGGTCCAAGGTAGGGAAAAAATGGACAAAACTATGGTAAACCAATAAGAATTGTTCAGGCAAAATTTATTAAATTGGGATCAAATGGGGAAGCCAGTCACTTAGCAAGCAGGCATGAATACAGAAAAGGGACTTTTCCTATAAGGTGTTGGGTCAGTGACTCTTCAAGGTGATCATTACCTATTTAGAATATCAGTCCCTGAGGTCCATCCCTTGGGAGCACAGAGGGTGTGTTTGTTTAATCTTCAGTCTTGAGATCTGGCCCAAAGCAAGTACCACCTCTCCATCTGTAAGGTATCTTGTCTTCCATATTGGTTTCTTCGAGGGCCTGGCCCTGTCTGACTGCCTATAATATTTCTATCTAACTCAGCTGCTTATGTCAATATGACAAAATAAATAAAAGGATTAAAGCTACATCACTTCTGAAATTTGACACTTAGTACTGCATCACATGTAAAGAAAATGGAGAGATCACTGCACAAAAAGAAAAAAAAAATTAATGAACTTTACCGACATTTCAAAAAGAGAAAAAAACACACATAGCCTCCTTAGTGAATTTAAGTCTGTCTTAATCTTTTCTTTGGGGCAAAAGAAATGGAATTTTTCTATTAGAAGTGGACTGAGTAAGGTTTTTATCATGCATAAATTTAACTGACCATGCAAAGGTCTTATTCTTCATTTAAAAGGTTATAGTTTGAATGTGATTCTCTCACTTTAAAGTAAATTATAAGAATTCATCCTTGCAAGATATCTAATTCTAAAATTTCATTAAATAAAAATACAAAATATCTTTTACCTTTAGAGTGCACTAATTTCAAGTTACTAATCACTGGATGCCTCTCATATGATGAATATTTTCATTATTCTATTTTCAAATGAACAAGGAAACCTAACTTTAGATTCCGATGATAGAGAGGATGATATATAGATGACATAGGACCTGCAAATAATAAGGGAAATCTAATCCCAACCTGCTAGGTATCCAAAACACTGAGTTTGTATTCTCTAAAATGGAGGAATGAATTCTAGGAACAATGTAGGCTAAAAGTAAGAAAAATTTATTGAGAGAAAGATAGCCTGTCTCTAAGGGAGACAGAAGAGGGGTTCAGACAGTGGGTTACTCACTGACCCCACTTCTCAAGGGTATTATATTGAGCAAAACTATGAGGTGAGCCAGGTTCAAGGTTGGACAAAACTATAGTCAACTACTAAGATTAAAAGTATAGTGAGTTAAGTAGTACTGATCCAATGGGAAGTCACAAGTTGGGTATGAGGTGGAGGAAAACTATGGTCAATCAATAAGATTACACCCAGAATAGTAGCTTAAGTAATATTAATTAAATGGGGATCACATGGGGAAGCAAGCATACCTGGAACAAACAAGGATTTTCTGGGAAGGAATGGGCTAGGTAGGTTCTGATCCCCATCCATGATGATTGATGCTTATTTACTATTTTTTGAGACAGAGTCTCACTATATACTTCTGGTTAACTGTGAACTCACTATCCCAAGCTAGCCTTGAACTCCTGTAATCCTCCTACTTCTGCCTCATGAGTACTGAGATTACAGGCATGGGACTGTGATGGCATGCCCAGGCATGCTCAGTGATTGATGCCTGTTTAGAATATCAATCACTGCTGCTCATCCCTAGTGGAAGTATGAGGGTGTAGTCCTTCCTTTTTCTTGAAGCCTGGGCTTCAGTGAATGTGCCTCTGTCTGCAATTGTCTGTGTTTAAGTTTCAGCACTGTCTAACTGCATGGAATATTTATAATGAATTTCACTGTCTACAACACCAGCATTCCATAACTTTATGGAATGATCCAGAGAGGAAAGATGAATTTATTAAAGCTCATATGGTTCATAGCTGGATTTAATGTAAAATTAATACAAGGGAAATAAATTCCCAACCTGCTAGGTGTCTAAAATGCCAAGTCCATGTTCTCTGAAATTGAGGAATGAATGCTAGGAAGAGCAAGGGTAAAAAGTAGGGAGAATTTGTTGAAAGGAAATAAAGTTTCTGTCTAATAGAGACAGAAGTGACCCAGAAAGGGGGTTGTCTGCCAGTCTCACTTCTCAAGGGTGTTTTATTGAGCAAAGCCATGAAGGGGAGGTGGGTTAAACGTGGGACAGAACTATAATCGATCAATAAGATTACAAGTATAGTGCTTAGGTAATATTTTTCCAAAGGAAAAATCACAGGATGTGATAAAACTATAGTCAACCAATAAGATTACCACAGATAGACACTTAGGTAGTATTGATTCAACCAGGATCAAATTGAGAAGCTAGTCACATAGCAAGAGCACATAAGACGATAAGAACTTTCCTGGAAGGAGTGGGATAAAGAGGTTTTGTCCTCCTTCCCGAGGTGGTTGATATCTATTTAGAAATCAAACACAACTCTTCATACTTAGGGAAAGTGTATGGGTGTGTAGTTCCTCTTTCTTGAAGTTGGACCTTCAGTGAGTACACCTCCAGCCATAGATGCCTTCTGCATCGACCTTTGAGGGCCTAACTGCCTACAATATTTCTACCTAACTTAGCTGTCTCTAATAAAATGTCAAAGAATGCATCAAGATAAAACTTTGAAAAATATTTCAATATGTAGAAGAATCTAACAAATTCCAATTAGAAAACATAGTTGGAATAGAAGGATGATAGAGGAAGATGAAAAAATAGTAGCTGTTTTAAATGAAAGAAACAAGGTAATCTCACCATCTGGTCTGTGAAGATGATGATGATCCTGCTAGCAGCCCTATATAGGATTTGTAGAGGCTTTGTTTCAAGAAACTTCTACAAAAAGAATTTATAGAATTGTGAGACCCAAGCAGCTAGGAAGCTAGTTTACAGCAATCTCTGTGAAATAAAGATTCTTTTTTTTGAAATAAAGATTCTGATATAGAAATGAGGTATAAAAGGAACATTAGGTGGAGGCTGCTAATTTCCATAAACAGTCTTAAAGCCAGAGAATAACAGGAAAGAATTTCAGCAAGCAATTGGCCCCAAGCTTCCAAAGAAAGAAAGAAGATAATGACATCTAAGAGCTTCAATCTGGAATTCCCCCGAGGGCCCATGTGTTAAATGCTTAGTTTCTGGCGTGAATCTACTGTAGATGGTGGAAACTTCAACAGGCAGGCTCTACAGGGAAGTCTTCAAGTCACTGAGTTGTACTTCATCAAAAAAGAATGTGAGGTCCCTGTCCTTTCCTTTTGCTGTGTCTTTTCACTTTCCAGCTATGAACTGATTGCATGCACAGTGTGCTCCCTGATAAAGACATGAGCCAAAATAAGCCTTTTAATGTTCGAGTTGCTCTATCCCAGGTATTTGCTATAGTGACAGGTAACTAAATAATATTCTAGAGGCAATTTTAAATCTAAAGAAAATGTTAATGCATATGTTTCTAGCACTATACAAGGATGGAACTGGGAAGTGCTGCCTGTTCCTATGGTTGGAAAATTCTAAAACTTAACAAGTCTTAACATTCCAATGTCAACTGCAAGATAAGTGTGGCTCAACCAGGGGTGCATCCTTTCATGGTTTGCTTGCTTTCAAGGTTTTAAAAGACTTATCATCTCAAAGACAGGTAAGTTCAGTCTTAGGCAATGATTTCTTCATGCTCATCGTAGTCTGGACCTCTTTGTTATAGGATAGTGTCTTGGTTACTTTTCTCTCATTGCTGAGACAAAATACCTGACACCTAGATTTAAAGAAGGAAAGGTTTATTTAGTTCACAGTTTGTGAAGCAGTCCATAATCAACTGGTTCCAAGGCAGGTGGCACATGTCAGAGGGCAACAGTTCATGGTGGCAGAAAACAGCAAAAGTAGCAAGAGCAAAAAGGGAGGAGCACCAGACAGCAAGCCTCTTCCCTCCCTTATACTGTATGCAAGCCCTAAGGGGGGTGTAGCACTCATACCTATAATCCTTGCATTTGACCATGAATCAATTATAAACTCTAGAAGCCCACCTCATAACTGCATGAAGCTTTGGGGTACATCTAGACACAAGCCATAACAGATAGTAACCCCAATTAGCTTACACAGGATAATTTCTGCTTAACAATGTATGACAAGACATTTGCAAACAACGGTAGAATATCCTGTTATCTGCTTTTTGTACTTCCTCCTAAGACCTTATATACATAACTATTTTACTCCAAGACATGGCTGGTGATTTGGACCTCAGTGTCCCGCAGCCCACTAGCTTAATAAAGCTGCTTGCCTTCCAAAGTTCCTCAGTGCTGTGTCATCCCTCTGGTATGATCCCAAGTTCAACACTTATATAATGTCAGAATTGCTACATAGTCTGCCTTAGAACTCTCAACAATTGTGTGAGTGTTTTGCATTCTGATGAAGTTCTGGACTTTCATTTTATAAATATGTTTAAACTTCCTTTATCTTTCACCAAGGTCAAATAACAAGGTCTGAATATATCATCTTTTTTGAAATAACCAAAACACAATGAACATCGAGAAATATTAGAGAGTAATCACTGAGTGACAACAAACAAACAAGGTGATCCCTACAAATTTCCATGCTTGTTGGACTTAGTGAGCTTTTAGATGATGATGCAGGAAGTGAAATCTAGGTTGAGCCTGTGAGATTTCCTGAGTAGAATCAACAAAATATGGAGTGCAGGGAGTGATCAAAGTGGAGTTATTTTCTATGAAAGTATGTAAATTTAACAAAGTAAAAATTGGGAGAGTTAAGAGTTACACACATATAATATTCCAGATATTTTACAGGGCTTCCTTTGAGTATTCATATGTGTGCTGATTATACATATAAGGAAACTAGCTAAGTCTGGGTAAACAACCATCTAATTTAAAGCAATAGTGCCAGTGTTCATGTACAACTAGACACAGTTCCTGTTTTCACTGGTTAGATTACAGAACTAAAAATTTGGGGGAACTGGGTATCAGAAAAGTTTTGCCATAGTATAGACTACATTGAGCAATTCTTTGGCCTGATTTTAAAAAAAAAATTAAAAGTAATTAATAAACAGATAAATCTGTTTCTAAGTAAATAAGCTGTGTTCCTGAATAAAGAACAAGTATACTGAGAGGTATTTTATAATGAAATGTACAATGTTTGGCATCCATCCAAAGAGTTTCAAGCCATTTGACTTTTGAGAAGTGTTTGTTTTGATAATTTACCTATATTTTGATTGGATTTCATGTTCTTTTGTTTAAAAATGTCTGCAGGTCTTTTTACATTTTGGGTATCAATCCTCTGTTGGAAGAGTAGCTGGCAAAGATTGTCCCCCATTCTGTAGACTGCTCTTTACTCATTTGATTGTTTGCTGTGCAGAAGCTTTTTAATTTGACATAATCCCATTAATAATGTCTTAATTTTATTTCCTGAAAAAGTGCTCAACATTGTCAGTGATCATGGAAATGCAAATCAAAACTTCAATAAGATTCCATCTCAGCATAGCCTGCATAGCTATATGAAAAATAGCCATAATTACAAAAATTGTGTGGAAAAGAAGAATCTTCATAAACTGTAGATTGGGCTGCAAATTAGTATAATGAGCATGGAAATCACTATGGAAGTTCAATAAAAAATCTAAAATCTATCATATGATTCATCTATACCATTCCCACATACATATCCAAAGGAAATAAAGTGAGAATACAAAAGAAATACATGCATTCTTAGATTTCTCACAACTGTATTCATAATTGTCAAATAATAAAATCAGCCTAAATGTTTTTCAATGAATGAATGAAGAAAATGCATGATAGGTACACAGTGAAGTATTATTCAGACAAAATTAGAATAAAATCATTCAACATACAGGAAAATGGAAGCAACTGCATGTCATCATGTTAAGCAAGATAAGCTAGACACAGAACACCCAATGTGACATGTCCCATATTTGAAAATAAACAAGTGAAAAGATAACCAGGAAGCAGAAGAAGGATTACTATGTGAAGGGGAGGATATCAAGGAAGGGGGAGAAAAACAGAGGGTAGAAAAGAGTGGAAGGATGATGGATAGGATCTTTATATGCATATTATCTATGCATATAAAGAAACATCAAAGTGAAGCCCATTAATGTGCACAATTTATAAAAATTAATAGATAATTCAAATATAATTTTAATTCTATGTATTTATTTATATAAAGTTTATTAGTATAATTTAGATATACACAATGATCGCATTCATCATAGGGAATTTGTACCTTACATGGTGTATCTTGACTCCACTTTTTTCTCCTTGCTATCTCCTCACTTCAACCCCTCTTCCACTCCTTATTTATAAAATTTTGTTTCCATTTTATCTTTCTTTTGTTTTTCTTCCTTTTCCCCTTCCTTGTCCCTATATCCTCTTTCTTTTTGAACAATTTCATATTTCACAGTATCTGTTATGCAATTTGGTCCTTACTTACACTTTCAGTTTCTCACACCAGAAAGCTAATACGATATTTATACAAGTGTCTGATTTATTTCACTTAGGAATATAGTCTCAAAGTTCAGCCTTTTACCTAGAAATGTATCAAATTTATCCTTCTTTATGGATGAGTAGTATGCTATCAAAAAAAAAAAAACCACATGTTTTTTATCTACTCATCAGTTGATGGGCATCTGGGCTCTTTCCAAAATTTAGCTATTACAAATTATGCTGCTATAAACATGGGTGAGCATATATCACTGAAAATGATTATTTTAATTCTTTCAGGAAGATATGCAAAAAGGGAATCTCTGGGTCAAATAGGACCTCTAGTCCTAGATTATGAGGAATCTCAACATTGATTTCTACAATGTTTGAACTTGTCTACACTTCCCCCAACAGTAAATAACGGTTCCTTTTTCACATCAGCCTGGCTAGCATTGGTTATTGGTTGATTTTTTGAGAATAATATTATTTCTGGAGTGAGATGGAGTATTGTTGCTTCAGTTTGCATATCTAAAATGACCAATGATGCTGAATCTTTTTTCACATATTTATGTGGCATTTGCACTTCTATTTTTTTAAAAAAGTATCATGCTATTTTTATGACAGTACTTCTGTGATTTAATTCAAGTCATGGATTGTGATACTCCCTGGCTTGCCTTTGCTGCCCAAAATTGTTTGTGCTACTCTGTGTCTCTTGTGGTTCCAAAGGAATTTTAGAAATGCTATCAGCCTTTTGATTTTCTGAGTTCTAATCAGAATGCCCCACACAGAACAAATTAAGCCTTTCCAGATTTATTTTTCAATCAGCACGTCCAAATCTTTCCAAACTCTTACCACAAGACAATTCCAAAGGCTCTTGAACCACATCATCAGGTACAATCACAGCAAAGACCCCACTTCTCTGGTACCAAATTCTGTCTTAGTTAATTTTGCCTAATATTGAGACAAAATACACAACACCCAAAGTTAAAGGAGAAAGGCTTTATTTATCATACAGTTTGCAGGGATTTCAATCCATAATTGGCTAGCTCCAAGGCAGGTTAGCACATGACAGAGGGGCAACTGCTCATGGCTGCCAGAAGACAGCAAAAGCAATCAAGGGAAAAGAGAGAAGGAGACTATTTCTGGCCCTGATATTGTAATTCAGGCTACCTACTGTAGGGTGCTATCTTGCTCACTTTTGCTCTTTGCTGAGACAAAATACCTGATACCCAAAATTAAAAAAGGAAAGGTTTATTTATTTCACACTTTCTGGAGGTTTCAGTCCATGCTCAGCTGTCTTTAAGGCAGAGTGGCACATGGCAGAGGGTAAAAGTTCATGGTGGCAGAAAACAGCAAAGTCAAAAGTAGCAAAGGAGAGGTGGGGTGGCAGGCAGACTCTTTCCCTCCCTCATAATGTATGCAAACTATCTTCCCCAGGGCAGGTGTAGCACTCACATCCATAATTCCAACATTGGACCATGAATCAATCATAAATTCTAAAAGTCTTCCCCATGACTGCATGAGGCTTTAGGGGGACACATCCAGACACAAGCCATAACAGGTGCATGTAGTACTCAGACCTGTAATTCCAGCATTGGACCATGAATCAGTCACAGACACTAGATTCAACCACCTCCATGACTGCACCCACTGTGACTTCATGAGCCTTTTCAGGGACAACCAGATACAAAGTATAACAACTGGAATTGCATTACATCTGTATAATTCATGAATATGGCCATTTTTACTATTTTGGGTCTTCCTACCCAAAGCAAGGGACAGCTTTCTATTTTTCATCTCCCTTTAAATTTGATTTTTTAGGGTACTGTAATTTTTAATGTAGACTTCTTTTACTTTTTTTGTTAGATTGATTCTTAAGTATTTCATTTTTGAACACTGTTGTGAAAGGTGTTATTAACCTAGTTTCTCTATTAGTGAATTTATTATTTGTGTGAAGGAATGATATTGATTTTTGAGTATTAACATTGCATACAGCTATACTACTGATTATGGTTATTAAATCTTCAAGTCTTTTGGTGGAGTTTTTGAGGTGCACTATATAGAGGGTCATGTCATCTGCAAATAATCATTTAACTTTTTCCTTTCCAATCCTTGTTCTTTCTATCTCTTTCTCTTGTCTAATTGCTCTGTCTAATGTTTCCAGAACTATATTGAATAGGAGTGGTAATAGTGGGTATCCTTGTCTTGTTCCTGATTTTAGAGTGAGAGCCTTCAGTTTTTGACCATTTTCTATGCTGTTGATTGTTCATTTGTCATAGATGGCTCTTTTCAGATTGAGATAAAGACCACCTATTCCAATTTTCTGTAGCGTTTTAATCATGAAGGAGTGTTGGAATTTGTCAAATACTTTTTCTGCATATATTGAGATCATGCAATTTTTGTTTTTGTTCTGCATATAGTGTATTGTATTTATTGATTTTCATATACAGAACCATTTTCTGCCTCCCTGTGATAAATAGTACTTTGTTATGGTGTATAATCTTCTTGATGATTTGCTGCATTTTGCTTACCACTATCTTGCTCAGGATTTTGCATTTATGTTCATTAGGGAAATAGGCCTGCACTTCTCTTATTTGGTTGAGTCTTTCTCTGGTTTTGATATCAGCATAATATTTGATTCCAGGAATAAGTTTAGGAATATTGATTCTCTCTTAATTTCATTAAGGAGTTTGAGGAGTACTGGTATTAGATCTTCTCTAAATTTCTTGTAGAATTCAGCAGTGAATCCAGCAGGACTCAGTGTTTTCTTTGTTGATAGTATTTAAATTATTACTTCAGTTTCATGGTCTTATATTGGGTTTTCTATAATTTAAAATCTTCTTGGTTCTCCTGTGGTCATTCATATGTATCTAGGAATCTGTTCATCTCTTCTGTGTTTTCCATCTTATTAGAGTACACTTTCTCTAAGTAGGTCTTGATGTTCTGGATTTCTGCAGGATATTTTGTGATTTCATGCTTTTCATTCATAATTCTTATTCTAGTTTTCCCTTTTTTTATAAGGCTGGGTAAGGGTTTATTCATTTTATTTAATTTTACAAAGAATGAACCAAATCTTTCATTCATTGATTCTTTGTATTGTTTTCTTCATCTTAATGGCATTAATTTCTGCTGTGATCTTTTTAATTTCCACTCATGTAAGAGATTTGGGCTTGACTTGTTCTTCTTTTTTTAGAAGTTTGAAATTAAACATTAGGTGGTTTACTTGAGCTCTTTCTGTTTTCCTGATATGAGAATTCACTATTATAAATTTCCCCCTTAGGGCTCCTTTCATTGCATTCCATAAGTTCTGGTTTGTTGTATGGGCATTTTCAGTTAACTGTAAAAACATTTTCATGCATTTCTTTTGCTTTCATCTGTGACTCACTGGTTGTTCAGGAAGGTTTTATTTAATTTCCAGGTCTTTATGGAGTTTTTGTGGTATATTTTGCCATTAATTTCCAATTTCCCTGCACTAAGGTCAGGTAATATGGATGGGATACTTCTGATTCTTTTGCATTTACTTCAGCATGTTCTATGGGTTACTATTTGGTATATTTTGGAGACCATCCCATGTGTAGCAGAGGAGAATGTGTATTGTGATTTGGCTGGAACACTCTGTAGACATCTACTAAGTTAATTTTTTTACAGGTTTGATTTAGTTATATTACTTTATTGAATTTTTGTCTAGTTAACCTATGTTTTTGCAACACTGGGGTATTAAGTTTCTTCATTAAAATTGTGTTATTAAAAAATTTTAGCTGATTGTGCCTTAAACAAAGGGCTTCTATCTAGAACATATAAAAAGTTAAAAAATATCAGCCCCCCTCCCAATTCAAAGACCCAAT
>NW_004955525.1:4309344-4315093 GCF_000276665.1 Chinchilla lanigera | reverse complement strand
TAAGAAAATTGTGGTACTTTTATAGAATGGAATATTACACAGCTATAAAGAAAGATAAAATTGAGGCCTTTCTAGACAAATGGTCACAATTAGAGACCATACTCATAACTGAAATAAATGAGACCTGCATGTACAAACACCACATTGTTTCACTAGTGTAAAACCTGAAAGAGTTAATTTAACCTAGGAGGTATGACAGACGTTGTGAAGTGATAGGAAAGCACTCAAGGGTAAAGGGCAACTGGGATGTGGGAAAAGAGAAGGGAAAGAAGGAGAAATTTTGTATGTATATACAGGATAGTTCACATAGTTGTTCTACAGTCTTCTATTTCTTTGCTGACAGAAACTGTCAATGAGGCCTTGATTGATCAATATTGCGTGTCTCCATCTGTTTTCATGAGAAACCACTTTGAAGATATGAATATGTAATACAAGAAGCATTGTTAGTTTCCTACTACTTTGTTTGTAACTCTGTATTGTCTGTACTGTTCTTTTGCTATTTTGTTAAAGGTTGTCTGTCTGTTAATATTTTCCTCCTTTTATTTTTAAAATTTAAAAAAATAAAATTGTGTTAGTGTTCACTTTATTTTTCATATCTGTTAGTATTTGTTTTGTATAGTTGTTTACACTTGTATTTGGTACATATATATTTACGATTGTTATCTTTCTTTTTTGGAATTTTCCTTTAACAAGTGTATAGTGATCTTCTGTATCTCTGTTTTTTTGGCACCGGGAATCAAACTCAGGACCTTGCACTTGCCAGGTAGCTGCTGTGCTGCTGAGATATATTCCCAGCCCCTGTATCTCTTCTGATCAGTTTGAGTTGCAGATCACATTATCTTCAGATAGAATAGCTACCCCTGCTTTTTCTGGGTTCTTCTCACATGGAGTACTGTTTTGCCTACTTTATCTTTCCTCTCTGAATTTGTGTTTGAGTTAAATGTGTTTCTTGTTAGCAGGACATTGTTGGATCTTATTTCTTGGCATTCTACCAGTATGTTTGTTTTGACTGGTGATTTGAGTCCATTTACATTGATGGTTTTAACTGACATGATTTATCCTTGGCATGTTATTTTTCTACTGTTGGTTCCCTGTTTTCTCCTCTGTTATTTTTATTTATTTATTTATTTATTTATGTATTTATTTATTTTGCCCTTTCTGGTGATTTCTTTCTATTGGTGTTCTTGCAATTTGTTATCACTTTCTAAATTATTCTTCAGAACATTCTGTATAGCTGGGACACCAAATCCCATTTTGTATACCTGGTGGTCATGAATTTCTTCAGTTGTGCATTATTGTGGAAGTGTCCTATTTCTCCATTTACTTTGAATGAGTGTGTCATTTATTTTGGAGAATAACTAAAATAAATCAAAACATTCACAAGGGTGTAGAGAAACCACAACTTCATATATTGCTGGCCAGAAAGTAAATTCATTTAAACACTTTAATACTACTTATTAACCAGGAATACATACATGTTTTATGATCCTGCCACTGTCTTCTTAGGTGTATACTTAATAGAAACACAGACATATGCTCATTAAAGGACATTAACTAGAATATTTCTAGTAACCCAATAAATAATAGCTACACAATTAAAATTTGAATAGGCACCAGCAGTAAAGCAGGTAAATACGCCCAGATGTAATCACACAGTGTAGAAACATACAGCAGTATCACTGTGAGTGATCTGTATCTCAGTCACAAACATGGATTATTTCAGTAATGTTGAACAGAAAAGTACATATTTTCACTAAATTATTATATAATCCTATTTATAGAAAATTTAAAAATGACAAAATATTCTAAACCATTAGAAGTAAAATGCAAGTTACTCTGGAGAAAGTAATGGCTTAAATGGGGTATGGCAGATTGCTAGTAACAGTCTATACTCTGATCAGATTCCCAGTGCTCTAGGAATAATACTTGAGCTTTCTATTTAAGGTGTTGTGAAATGTTCATTAACTGAAAAGAGAAGTGACATTCTTGCAGTTCTGTCACAGTTAAGTGAAGAAATGATCAAAGCACTTACAAAAATTGCATGAATTTGAACTTCTTTTTAGGATAATGATGTTTTCAAATCCAGCATCATAATTAAAAATTAATAAAATGTTGAGGGACCATTGACCATATGTGTAATTTGCAGTAATAAAATTAATGGAGCAAGGTGGCAAGAGATATATCAGGTATTGTAAATTATACCTTAGACATTTTCCTTATGAATACAATTTTATGTTTTATACATCTGTTCATTGCATTCACCCATGGAAACATTAATCCCAGTGACATATGCATCCTGTGATACTTAAAACATTTTTTATGATATGCATATCCAATTTTTGAATTTCCTACTGTTCATCTTGCTATCAGTCCTCAGGACTCACTGTGTACCACACTTCAGGTCAGTTTCTCCAGACTATGGTGATGTCGGGAGTCTTTTCATTTCCATAGTGTAAACAAAATCATGCCAGATCTGTTTCACTTAATTTGTAGAGGATATTGTCTCTTGGAGAAGCTATTGCAAGTCACACATTTTCAAACAAATTAAGAGTACAGTGTAGTAGACTGAATAACTGTCAACCAACAATATCAGGTTCAAATCCTTAGTGCTTATATATGTTATCTTGTAATGGAAATGAGGTTTTGCAGATGCGTTAAGTATTTTCACATGTCAATATTATTCTGCACTATACAAATGATCCCTAAATCAAATCACCAGTGCCTTTATAAATGAGAAGCAGAGGGAGAATATAAGGCCATGTGAAGACAGAGACAGAGATTAGAGTAAGGCACCTACAAGGCAAAAAATGCTGCAGTATTCTGCAAGTAACAAAAGATGGAAAAGTGAAGAAAGGTATTTCTCCTTAGATTGTACAAATATGGTTTGATTTTGCTATACAGCACATTCATTTTAGCCCAGTGAAATTTATTTCACATTTCTGGACTCTAAAACTGTGATAGAATAAATTTATGTTGATCTAGCCACCAAAATTTATTATATTTTGTTCCAGTAATCACAGGAAACTAATATTCCAGCTCTCTCATGAAAGGGGAAATCTATACTATGAATATGTGCATATTGAGTATGGATATATGGTATATTTTACTTTCTGCCCTGGGGAAAGTTAGTAGTGTCTCAGAGAGAAAACAGTTGTATACAATACTGTATTAGTCAGTGCTTACTAGAGGAACAAATTTAATACAAGATATACAAATATATTTAAATTTACAGGATTGGCTTACAATGTTTGCCCATAGAGTCAGGTGCAGAAGAGTGTCAAATCTCTGTCTGCACATTGAGGAGCCAAAGGATTCAGTTAAAAGCCCAGAATTCATTGTAGTGTCCCAAATGAGTCTGTATCAGGAAGCTAAATGATCTGTGATGAAAGGCTGCAAAGTCTTCACTGGAAGGCTGAAGAGACTGCACTGGAAGGCAAGAGGTGATGTCAAAGGTTAAGGCAAAGACTGGAGCTCCTCTGAAGAAACAGAAGTGATCCTTCCATTTTCTTTTCCATCTAATACCATTCTAGTGACAATCCTCCCTATGTTGTGTCTTCCATACACAGAACTATGCTGAGCCAATTTAGTTTGGCATTTCTTACTCAAGTTGATACAATAAATTAACTATCACAATCCACTCCTTAAGTTTATAACCAGTCATATTTCTTTAAATAATAGTCACCTGATATAAAGAAAATTTCCTAATCGCAACTAGCATATTACAATTACTCTGCATATAAATTGAAACACACTAATTCCCTCCTCAGAACAGAAGGCAGGTATTCTATCAGTGATGCTTACTCCTATCAATTCATAACTTGAACATTACAACATAGGTTTAATAATACTTAAGAACCAATATTAAATCTATTGGGATTATCACATTGGAAGCATATTAATAGGAGAAATGTTAGAGTTACAATACTTCTTTCTGTAGCTGATCATAGAGTCATAACTCATATTTAATACTAATTTTTTCTACTACCCATTCTGAATTCTCTTGGCCTTCAGAAAGTAACTGAGCATGTCTTGCTTGTTTCTCCAGTGGTGTGACCCATACCTTCATTCCTGAAGGTTGTGGAACATTTCTCACTCTGCCTGAGTTGGGTTGTTCTAGTTTCACATTGACTTTAATAATAAGATATGGTAATACTAGGAGGTTTCCTAAGAGGTCTCCTTAGAGAGATCCAAGTCTATTCTTCCTTTCTTCCATTGTGACATAAGTGTCCAACTCCCTGTGATAGTCTGGGTCAATCACATCTCAAAACTGTGTGACTCCCTTTTTAGTTTTCTTCTTCAGAGGAATGAGGGGACCAAAATGACCAGGGTGAGTCTTACCTTCCACTCAATGATATCATTTTTGTACTTTTTAAAAGCCTTTCCTGCTCTGGAACTAAGACTTCTAAGCTAACAGAACATAAGATCATAGGACAGGGAAACAAACATTTTGTTAGCGGATCACTGGGGTTAATGTTGAGTGGTACCATTCCCACTTCCACCTCTTGATTCTTTGACCTGCATGTAATGGCTATGGGAGACACAGCACCATGTAGTGGATGCTGATTGAAAGCATATAAAGCCTTTTGAGAAGCTCTTCCCCAGACATGCAAGTTACAAACACCTAGCTGGCACTGTAACTGTGTCTTCAAAAGAACACTCCACATTGCACCAATTCATCTGCTTCTGGATGGTGAGGAACATGTTAAGGCCAGTGAATCCCATGAGCATGAGCTCACTCCCTCACTTCTTTGGTCATAAATATGTCCCTTGGTCAGAAGAAATGCTGTCTGGAATTCCAGGACAGTGGAAAAGGCATCCTCTGATTTCACAAATGGTAGTTTTAACAGAAGCATTTCTTTGCAGGAAAGGCAAATCCATATCAAAAAAAAAAAAAAAAAAAAAAAAAAAAAAAAAAAAAAAAAAACAAAGAAAACAAAGTAAGTGTCTTTGCCAGTAGGAACAGAGTGCAGTCCTTTCCAGAATGGAAGCAGTCTAATATAATCAACCAGTCCCAGGTTGCAGGCTGATCAGTGCTGCGATCTGTGCTGTGTTGGAGGCTCAATGATGGTCTCTGCTGCTAGCATATTGGGCATTTAGCAGTGAGTCTAGCCTGATCAGCATTAGTGAGTAAGATTCTGTGTTTCTGAGCCCATGCATAACTTCTATCCTGCCAGCATGGCCACTCTGTGCACAACCCCATTGGTCAATGATGTGGGTGACCACTCTCTATAGAATGGGTCATTTACCCACTTGATTGTTAAAGTCCTGTTCTCCTGAGGTCACATTCTCAGGAGAGTTTACAAGGCATATCAGTACTTTTACATCTTATTCCATATGCAGAGGTATATCCACCTATCCCTTCCCCAAATATCTTTGTCACCCATTTTCCAGTAATATTCTTTCCAAGTTCTGGACCATGCATCCAGGCCATTGGCTAAAAGCCATGAATAAGTATACAGTCACACATCTGACCATTTCTCCTTCCATGAAAAATGTACTACTAGGTGCACTGCCCAAAGTTTTACCCACTGTGAAGCTTTCCCTTCACCACTGTTCTTCATAAATATCCTGAAAATGGGCTACAATGCTGCAGCTGTCCACTAGTGAATGATGCCTGGATATTATGATAAACCATCTATAAAAGAGGCCCTAGCTTTCTTTTCCTCTGAGAACTGATCATATGGTACCACCCATGAGGTTACAGGTAGATGCTGGGAAACAGAAGGCAATATAGCAGAAGTAGGAGACA
>NW_004955525.1:4298408-4309244 GCF_000276665.1 Chinchilla lanigera | reverse complement strand
ATATATATATATATATATATATATATATATATATATATATTTAATGATAGATTGCTGCTGTGCATGTTCAAACTTATGATCAAGTGGGTCAGAAAATGCCTAACTCATGAAATGCAACGCAGGTTGAATGGTAAGTCTGTGTCTCATGGTCAAGAGTTCAGTTTCCTGTAAGGCCCACTAGCAGGGAAGAGCTGTTTTTCAAAGAGAGAGTGGTTGTCTGCAGATGATGGCAGAGCCTTACTCCAAAATCTTGAAGACCTCCATTGTCATTCACTTATAGGGGCCCATCAGAAACTCAAAACAGCATCTCTACCTACCACGAACACTTGGATGACCATTAGATCAGCTGGATCACATTGTCTCAGTGGTACAGCATCCTGCACAGTAGCCTGGACTTGCAGAGCGTCTTCCTATCTGGGCCTAATTCAAAATTAGCAGCTTTCCAACTCACTCAGAAAATGGGCCAAAGTAAAACACTTACAAAAAGAATGTGTTGCCTCCAAAATCCAAATATCCCATCTAGGCAGTGTGCCTCTTTTTTTGGTTGTAGGGGGAGCAGGTGCTACAATTTATCTTTTGCGGTAGAATGGATATCTTTACATGCCTCATACCTCTAAACTCCTAGAAAATTCACTGAGGTAGAAGGATTCGGAATCTTTATTAGATTTGTTTCCCATCCACCGGTGCTCAAATACTTTACTAACAAATCCAGGTTGGTTGCTACTTCCTGCGTATTTTACCCAATCAACAGAACATCATCCAAGTAATGAATCAGTGTAATTCCTCGTGGAAGAGAAAGGTGATCAAGATCCCTACTAAATTATGACTCACGGCTGTAGAGTTAATATAACCCTGAGGTTGGATAGAAAAGAGGTGTTGCTGACCTTGCCTGCTGAATGTAAATTGTTTCTAATGGGTCTTATGGATAGATAGAAGGGATTTTCCAAATCCATAGCTGCATACCAAGTGCCAGGACATGTGTTTGTTAATCTGCTCAAGCCGGAAACCACACCTGGTACACCAGATGCAGTAAGAGTCACCACTTCACTCAGTTAATGGTGTTTGATGATCATTCTCTAAGACTCATTCATCTTCTGCACAGCCCAAATGGGAAAATTAAAAGGAGATGTGGTAGGGACCACCCCTCTTGTATCCTTCAAGTCCTTGCTAGTGGCACTAATCTCTGAAATCCCTCCAGGAATGTGATACTGTTTATGATTTACTATTTTACCAGGCAAAGACAAATCTAACGATTTCCATTTGGCCTCTCAATTACAATAGTGCTACACTACAGGTTGAGGAACCAATGAAAGGATTCTTCAATGTACTAAATGTCTATGTACCAATTATGCATTCTGAAACATAGGAAATGACCACAGGATGGATGTGTGGACCTACTGGACCCACTTGTAAAAACTCTGTTGATCATCTGACCTTCATAGGGCCCCACTTTTACTGGAAAGACATAATGAGGTTTTGCACCCCATAGAATCAGTGTTATTTCAGAAGTAGTATTCTTTAAGTATCTGATCATTTCGCTTCCCCCAATGTACAGTTACCCTGGAAAAGGGCATTAGGTCCCTTTAAGGAAGAATGGCAGAAACATTGACAGAATACACTTTTGCTGGTGCATCAAGGTCCTTCTTCAAAAGGACCCAACCTCCCTTTCATTCAAGGGGTTCTGGGTCTATAAAGTTGCTTAAATCCAGAAATTGATTGAGGGACCATGATTCCTTGTTACTGTGATTTGAAGTAGGTTTCCATTTATTGATTATATTCATTTAATAAAAATTTTATATACTTCCTATTTTACTTTTAGTAACACAGTGGCTAGTCTGCCAAACCTATAGTTCTCCATATGTCAGACCATTCTGACCACTGTTTTCCTTCTGCTGTCTATTATTTTGAAAATGTCCATCATCATGGACAACAGAAGTGTGTACCATGCCTTTAGCAATTAAGTGCTGCCACTTGAACCCTGTCACTCTGGAATACAGTCAAACCATTGTACTTCAATTTCCCAATTGAAGAACTGTGGTTGCCACTATAAGGTCTGGCTTACAAAGAAGAACAATGACAGGGAACCTCAGGGATGCTGGTGCCCTTAATGAATATGTTTCTCAATGTATTAACGAAGTGTATATA
This sequence comes from Chinchilla lanigera, assembly GCF_000276665.1. NCBI lineage: Eukaryota > Metazoa > Chordata > Mammalia > Rodentia > Chinchillidae > Chinchilla > Chinchilla lanigera. The sequence continues at coordinate 4,307,099 of NW_004955525.1, read as the reverse complement.
TAATGGATCATCTCATGTGGAGGATTGGGTTGGATGTAACAGATCCATTCCAGCATTCCCATCTCTATAAGCCTCTGAATCCCCTCATCAACAGTAGAGCATAAAACATCAGGCATTTCTACCTCATTCACTGTGGGCTATCTTTTGATCTATACTTCTGAACGCCGACCAAATAAACTATTAATGCCTTGCATTTACTCCATGAACAGTGACATTAAATTCAGAATTTTACTTAATGAGCCCATATCAACAAACTCAGTCTGATCCAGGTGTGTTTTTGCCACCATTAATGCACACCTATAAAATGCAATCCCACACTTGCTCATCAGTCCTAATAAAAATTCAAAAAGTTCCTTGGGAGAATAGGGAAATGACTCATAGGTCATACTGTGTATCTCATCCTTAGGAGCCTTCTGCAATTTAAACCTGGTGAGGGTGGTTCTTGACAGATATCAGCATTATCATGCTTGAGCAACACAGGGTAAGTTTCCTGAGGTATACTAGGAAAGGTCAATGCCATAGAGGGTGAGGTTTGAGATAACCCTGCCAATCAGTGCCCTCACTTTTGCTTCAGATATCCTTGGCAGCTGAACATTGAACTTATGCTGTATTTCAGCAAATCAAATTATGGGAGCCTGTGCTTGGGTTTCTGCAATCTAAGCCATGTGGCTAAAGGAGAGGAGATTCTCTTTTGAGGCACACTCAGAATCTTAAATTTTTATATGTGTCTGAAGCAGGGAATTTGAATCTTTGAGATTGTTATTATCCTATATTAATTCTTCATCACAGAAGAATTTAGATTACCTACAAATAGCTTGAACTCATTATTTTCCTTTACTAGTTTGTCCAGAAATGCCAAGACCAAGCAACCAGCATCGTTATATTTCCAACTGAAAATATATTTAAAAGTTTCATATATAGAATCACTAAATTTCTTGCATCTCACAAGTGGTGAATTAGGGTAATCAAATAGAACTACATTGAGTATTACTTTAAATAGTTAACGCCAAGAACTATCAGTATTATCAACAGTATCAGAAGGATAGACCATGACAAATTTAGGTCTCATTAAATTAGAGAGCCAACTCTAGGAACACATAAAGCCATTACAAATTTCATCATTGCAATTCTGTTTCTCTAGAGCCACTTCCAGTACCAAAATCTGTATCAGTCAACGCTTGCTAGAGAAGCAGATTTCATACAAGCTACAAAAATATATAAGTCTTACAGTGGTTGCCCACAGAGTCAGGTGTGGAAAAGGTTGGTCTGCTCATTGGGGTTCTGAAGGATCCAGTTGAAGGGATGAAGCTCATTGTAGTGTCCACTGAGAGTCTGCATAAGGAAGCTAAAATGACAGAAATGGAAGGCTGAAGGGGTTGTGCTGAAAGCCAGGAGATGACACCCAAAGTGAAGGCAAACATTGGAACCCTCTGAAGAAACAGAAGCAGTTCTTCCTATTTTGTTTCACTTTTATATCATTCTCGCACCCACCCACCACAGTGTGGGTCTTCTACACCTAAACTGAGCCAGTTCAGTTGGGCATTTCTTACTCAAGTTGATACAGTTAATTAACTGTCACAAATATTCCTCAGTGCTTAGCTCAGTTCCAGGTATGCCCCGAGTTAGTCTTTCTTAGACTCAATGACTGAAAATTGGAATTTTTTGGGGGGTTAGGTACTGGGAATCAAACTCAGGACTTTTCACTTGCCAGGCGGCACTTAAGCTGTTGAGCTATATCCCTGGCTCTAAAAATTGTGTTTAATTATTTTTCTGAAATTTTTAAGTAGATTCATCACTAAATAGAAACACTTAGCATACTAAAAGTTTGCACAAAATTTTTAAAAAATATAACCTTTAATCAATGAGACATCTGAAGACCTGAGCATTGACACTGCCTTGGGAACTTGCCAGAAATACAGATCTCAGGTTCTATAATGTATCTACTAAGTTAGACTAATAAGATCCCCTGACAGTTTCTACAAACATTACGATTTGAAAAGCCCTAATATATGACATAATCAATGAAATTTGATCACATAATTTGATAATATTAAGGATCTACTGTTAACATTTTTTGGTTTGATGATGACATTGGGTGATGAGTATTTTCAGGAATATGCTGAAATATTTATGGATAAAATAAAATCACTGAGATTTGTTTCCAATTATTCTAGTAGTCAGGATGTGAAGAGAAGGGTTTGCAAAATAATTTTGGTCAAGAAATAACAACTATTGAGGCAGAATAGTATATGCATGAAGGTTAATTTTACTGTTCTTTCTATTTTTATGTACACTTAAAATATTTCACAACAGAATATTTTTAAATGTTTAGGTACTGAAGAATCCATTTCCCCCATAGCTCCTATATGTGTGCATAGTTATACTTTCTAATGGAAATTGTCAAATAAATGAATGGTAATTTAAATATAATTTATTTATCATCTGAAGGAATGAATGTAGCAGAGTGACTCACATTTTCTCTACTATCATCTCTTATCTGGGATAGAGAGTTTGGGAGAAGGGGAAGATAAAAATGATCTTGAAGAAAGTGTTCATACAGTACTCTCAAGAATGATGTACCCCTCCTGGGCTTGGCTACAGAGTCTTTTCAAAGCATAAAACACATATTCTAGGCAGATAGTCTCCCAGACATTCTAGAGAACAAGAATGAGAATACTTGATTAATGTCTTCCTTTTCTGTCATTGCTGAGACAAAATACCCAGCACCCAAAGTTTAAGGGGGAAAGATTTATTAGCACAGTTTGTAGAGGTTTCAGTCCATAATCACCTGGCTCCAAGGCTGGGTGGCCTCACAGAGGAGAACAGTTCATGGTATGTATAAGGTAGTAAAAGGAACAAGGGGGCTAACAGCATCTTTCTGTTCCTTATTTCTTATCTAGACTGCTGGCATTACGGTGGTGCCAAAGCAATCAGTGGACTGATCAGTAATCACACACCCTTAACTGGAGCATCATATACTCTGAAATTCAGCCACCTCTGAAAAAGTCCTAAAGTGTATGATGTTTGTAGGGACATCTAGACACAAACAATAACAATTAGGGGGTGAAGAATTGTAACTGGACAATTTACAAGGAATAGAAAAATGGCTAAATGACTGCAGAAGGGATTTTTGATATCCCTTTAAGGGATAGTGAATGTGAAATCAAGTTAAGAAATAGAAAAATTGACCCATCTTGATGGCCTTAACTTAGCATTAGTATAGATAATTTTTCTTTTAGTGATACATGCTGTACATATAAAAGTCCATATGCAGATTTCTGGGAATGCGTGCCAGTAGCTTAGTTAGCTGTATTCCCCTCTTTGACGTTTCCATCAGTAATTATTATTCATCTTTCTTACTTGTCTGCCTCTGTTGCTACTGCAGGAAAGAAGCAGCAGCAGTGCCTCCTGTGATGATTGGTTGCTGTGAACCATGACAACCTACCCTGTGGCAGCAGCACTTTAAACTCACTTTTGCTAGGCAACAATGCTGATGTCACTGCTGAGGCTTCATTTCAGATTTCACTTAACGATTAGGAAAGTTATTCAATCAAATTCAGTTTGCCTAAATAAAATCAGAATGTTTTATACCTTTCCCCATTTCATTTTCCTGAAAACCTTAGATTTATTAAGAAAATGTAATTATTGCTATTGTAAAAAGATGCTCATTTCTTTTGTCTTCTCAGTGCTCACTATTCTAGATAATGTATCAGGTCACATGCAAAATGGAAGCCTAAAAGAATTGATTGACAAATTAAGGTAAGCAACATGATAGTGATAAAATCTGCTTTATTTAGCTGTTTCTGGACCCTAGGAGTGGATGAGTTGGGGTGAGACGTTTAAATTTTTCCATAGTAAAATAATTATATCATATGGTGTTGAATTGAATAAATAGCATTCTTTAAAAAATCAATTTAGTGATATTTGTTTTATAGTCTTTCAAGTGTGGAATCCCCTTTTGTCTCAAAGGCACTGTGAATCTCAATCTTTGGGATTAATATATGATAATTCCAAATTCCAAATAATCTCTCTTATAGCAGTATTTAGTTAAAGATACAGTCAATTACTATGGAAGGACAATTTTGTATCATAAGACAGATGCCAGGCACAACACCACAATACTGAGCAATCCTTTATTATGTCAAGCATTGGGCTGAGATAAAATGAAATATCTTGAGCAGAAGCTTTGCATTATCAGCTTCTGTCTGGGATTTGACAGATAAGGACAGTAATATGAGTCTTATTTCCAATTTCCTCAGTCTTTCCAATTCCATCAATAAAAGTTTCACAATATTGAGCTCATTTTACAGATCAAGAAATTGAATCACAGAGAACTAAAGACTGTACACTCTTTGAAACTTGTAATCTAACCCACTTCATTGGGTAATTCTGCATAATTTAACATAGTTTTCTTTAAAACAAGAAAAATATATGAATACAGTAGATAGATATTTTCAAGGGGTACGTATTTGTGGGATGTACTTTCCCCATTGTTATTCTCCCATGTTGCTGAAGAAAATCATATTTTTATCGATATAGAGCTTGATTTATGGTAATTGTTTCAGGGTATATGATTTCCAAGTAATTCATGATATTGTTTGTGAGAGCTAAGCTTGATTGTGTCAACTTGAATGGATTTGGGATCTTCCAGGGTGATGATTGGAATACACTTTGGGTTTTCTGACTGGTCCTTTGCCCCTTATTCTATTGGACTGTTTTCCTGCTTTACTTCTCAGCCATTATGAACTAAGAAGTGTTTGGTTTTTGTTTCTGCCAAGCCCTTCTGACATGATGTTTCTGCCTTGGAGACAGCCATCATGGACTGAATCTTCTGAAACAATGGGTCAAATTAAACCTTCTGGCCTTTAATGCATTTTCTGTTTTCCTCAATATTATTGGACGATGGGATTTCAAGTTGCAGCATGTACCCCAAAAGAACTTGCAGAATACAGTCTTAAGCTTACCTCCAAAGTTCACTACAAAATATTCTGCTTTTGTTATTACTTTAAGATTGCTTCATGCTAGTATATTAACAGAGTTGGAAAGAAAAAAAAGTACTTGTATTTATAGCACTGTATTTTTAGTAGTGATATTTTCACTTACAAAATACAACAACTATTTATTTATTTGTTTGTTTATTTATTTATTTTTGGTACTGGCAATCAAACTAAGTACTTCTTGCTTGCCAGGCACATGTTATGCCACATAGCTATATCCCTGGTCCACAAAATATAACAACTTTTGATCATTGTTTTGTGCTTTGAAGTCTACCACACTGTGTCGGTTTGGGGCGACTTATTTTGCAAGGGGAACAACATAATACAGGACACGTACTTTATATGATTATTTATAGGTCACCCAAAGAACAGTATACAAAAGAGTGCAGGAAATCTGTCCACACACTAAGACCAAGGAATCCAGCTGAGGGCCTGGATCCCACAACAATGTCCTACACGAGTTGAGCTGAATACCCAGAGCTCATAACAATGCCTCCATGAATCCAACTGGAGGCCCAGAACCCATGACAATGTCTCATGCAGACCTGTTTCATGGATCTGCTGGAAAGGCCCAAAGGTCAGTGGTGGAATCTACAAAGTCTGTGCAAACAGGAAGAAGGATCTGTGCTAGCAGGCTGAGGGATCTGCACTGGAGCCAGGAAGTGATGCCCAGAAGAACCAGGGCTCCCCCAAAAGGTACCACAGCCATCGTTGGCAACAGTGAGGTCCCGAGCTCCTCCGATGACCAGGATGGCTGAGTTCCCATCAGGGAAGCCAAAGCTGCAAGCTTTTCCAAGAGTCGGGCAGTGCATCATCTTCCCCTCTGGAACCAGGAAGCTATGCTCAAGTAAGGACCAGAGCTCCCCAAAGTGAACCAAAGCCATTCTCAGTGCCAGCGAGGTCCGAGCTCCTCAGAGGATGAAAACAGCCAAGTTCATCAGGAAGCCAGCTCCCCACGGTCTCTCTCAGCTCCCAACAGCCTCTCTCAGCTCCCAACAGCCTTCTTCTTCTTCTCCAGGTCTGCCTCTTATGCTGCTGACAACAGTCCCCAGGTGGGCCTCCCACACCCAGCACCACTCACTCAGTTCAGCTGGGGGTTATAAGTTGACCACCAGTTATCAATCCACCACACACACAAAAACTACTAAACACTGATTATCATATACATTTCTCTTACATTAAGATTAGAGATAAGTTCTGTTTAGAAAAGTTTCTAAGAACAGTTTTTTCTGTTATTTTCCTATTGACAACCAGTGAGACTTGTTACACCTCGAGAAGCAGTTATGTAAAATTCAATAAACACTGGTAGAGATCTAGAAATTTTCTAAATAGGAAAATTGTGAGTGTGGTGGGAATTATGTCAAGTGATAAGAAAACTAAAACAGAAACTTTGTACTTGGGAAGTGAGGTAATTTTTCTCATTATACATGATCATGTGGTTTAGAAGCCTTTGGAACTACTTTGTGGAGTTTGGAAATCTTGACAGATCATGTAAACAGAGCCTGATGGGTGACTCTAGACAGAGCTCATGAAATCAGAATGCAGATAGAAATGTGGACAGGAATGGCCAACATTAGGAGGCTTAGGGTAGAATAATGACTACACTGGAAATAGGATCAAGATGATGTGTGTAATATTTTGGCAGAAACTTTGTCTACATTTTGTCAATATTCTCAGACTTTACAAGAGACTGAAATTAAGCACATTTGACTAATCATTCTGGTGGAAAAAAATTCAAGATATCACAACATTTAGACTGTGTTATGTGTACTGGTAGCTGCTTTTAGCCAGATTTACAGTGAGAACTGTAAGAAAAAGGCAGAATAAAGAATTTTCAAAAAAATTTGCACAGAAATAACTATATATAAAATTGGGACTAGGAGAGATGTGATTGTTGAAGAGATTATCTCATTCAAAAGAAGTACTTTGTACAGTGGTAAGAAAAATAAAAGGCTTTGAGGACATCTCAGAAATCAGCAAGACCTTACCCATCACAAACTATAAAGATGCAAAAATGAAAAGGTTTCATTTGAGGAAAGAGTCTCAGAGACTCCTTCTCAAGAAGACCCTAGGAGTTAATTAGTTTGCAAGTATTCATTTCATTCTGCTCAGCCAACCAGGCACTCAGATTATGCTGCAACCATGGTTCAAATGGGCTTGGATACTGCTCTCACTGACAGCAGACATTGGCATTGTTCTAACAATGTTGTTTCTACTCACATTTAGAATGTAGGAGCTGTGTGGTCAAGGATACTTCCTCCAAGATTTCAAAGGAAGGCCTGGGATGCCAGGCAAGTAGCCCCTGAAGGGGAAATGAGATGAGCTGTGAGAACAAAGCCAAAGGTGCACTGCACTGTCAGGGAGTTGGATATAAAAGGTAATTACCAAGATAGTAAAGTTGAGAAGCATAAATGATACATCATCCTTTAGCATTATACCAAAATCACAGGTGACCTGTGATCAAGAGTAATTTTTAAATGATGTCCGTGCTGATAATTGGGTTTAATACTCTTTCAGGTTTGTTAAAAGTAGAATATTTGAAATTGCCTGGAGTGAAAATATATTGCTTTCAAACATTACAATTCAACAACCAATGTTTCTAATAGTCCTTTTACGTGTTTGGTTTCTTGGACATTTTTCCCTCACCTAAAAGTTATTAAGGAATAATTTATAGATAAAATCTCCACATGTGTTCAGTGTACAGTTTACAGTTTTTAATTACCTAGACAATTAGTAAAGCACACTTTTGGTTGTATCTTGCTGGGTTTTAAAGGCATAATTTGGGTGTCTGTTTTTGGTACCTAGTTCCTTTCTCTTTGGTGCTATTCCCATCTTCTGCTTCCAAGTAGCCATGAACTGAGTAGATTTGGCTTGTTCCACCACAAACATTTGCCTTGATGTTTCTGCCTTGAAATCATCCAACAATTAACATAAACCTCTGAAACTGTAATCACATAAATCTCCACTCCTTTACTTTTGGGTGTCAGTTATTTTGTCCAGCTATGAGAAAGCTAACTAATGCAGAAAATGTTTTTGTATATCAAATTGACATCTAATATTAACATCAAAAAAGTCAAAGAATTGAATGAAGCTGTTATAAAACCTGTAAATGTGACACCTAGGCAATCCTAAATTATCCACGATGCCCACATTTTATTTCATTGCTCTCTTTTGATCACTATTGAAAAATATGTATTAGAGGACCATCACAATATAATATTTATGGTACAATTGTGTTCTTTTACAATTCCATAAAAGTAATTACTTTTGAATTCCTCATCATTTAAGAATAGGTATATATTAAATTGATCTATCTGTAAAGACATTTTATAGTTTAATTATTTTGAAAGTTTTTTTATTACCACACATGATTAAAACACACTTTAATCAATTTAATTTCTGTTTGCTTATCTGTTTGCAAACACAATGTACATTCCTGGCTTAACCTTCATGAGAAGCAGGGTCATTTCTATGTTCACTACTGTATCCCCTGATCCTATAATAATGTCTAATAACTGTAGGACCTCTATTTGTATTTGTTGAAGGAATTCATTCTCTCATGTTAACATATTGGGAATTTTCTTTTTCTAAAATACACACACTTTCGGGCTGGGGATTTAGCTCAGCGGCAAAGTGGCTGCCTGGCAAGCGCAAGGTCGTGAGTTCAGTTCCCAGTACCGGAGAAAAACCAAAA
>NW_004955525.1:4288182-4292827 GCF_000276665.1 Chinchilla lanigera | reverse complement strand
TTCTGGGATTGTCTTTTAGTCTTTCATTTTGACATATTTGGTATGGCTTGCAGAAAGCTCAGTTACCCTCTTCAGTAGCTGCACATCCAAGGCCACTAGTGTTCCTGTTTTTCCTGTTGTTCAGGTTTGCCTCTGGGGACCTCTGAGTAGCTCTACTTAGCCTCGGGTTTTCTGGCAGCTTTTGATTTGTATCTAGTTATCCCCGTTTTCAGAGGCGGGCACTTGTGTCAGCTGATGGCCGACCTTCTGGTCCAGCGTCCCATTGCAGTTCAGTGCATATGCACGACCTGACTCAGGTTGCACTGGTGAGACAATCCCGCTCCACTGGACCTATGTCTCCAGGCCCTTTAGGGTACAAGCATGATTTGGACACAAAGTGCAGGGTCTACAGTTTGTGAACCACCTAAATCTATGTCTCCACTCAGTTCAGGACTCATACAGGAACCAGATTCAGCCCAGATGGGTAGCAGTCACAGACTTCCCCATCCTTCGCCTCGATGGAGGGTCTGGGCAAGGGCAAAGCACAGACTCGAATCCACGGGCCCTGCAGCTCCTGGAGTACTTGCTCTCTTGGTGCAGTGTGCGTCAGGCTCAGAGTTTCTGCTTGCCTGGCTCAGAGAGCCTGCTCGCCCATCCCCCAGCCGGAGAAGTCCCTGGGCCGCTCAGTCTGAACCTCCTCTCTGCCGCCACAGCGACTCAGTCTGTAATGTCTGGGGGGTCCTTGTTCACCCGTTCTGCCCTCAGGGATTAGATGGGAAGTACCTGGCTCTCTGCGCGTGTTTCAGCTAGGCATCGTGGTGGTATGCATCCAGCACAAACTCGGACCCTCGAGCCCTGCCGCTCCCTGAGAACTCCCTGTCTGGGCACAAGGTGCGGGGGCCTGGGGGAGCCTGCTCAGCCACCTCAGTGAGCCTGCTTGCCCCACCCGTCCCCTGGGCCTCCCTGTGCCTCAGCAACTCAGTCTGTAATGTCTGCGGGGTCTTTGTTCTCGCGTTCTGCCTTCAGGGATTGGATGTGGCTTACCTGGCTCTGTGCGCATGTTTCAGCTGGGCATCGTGGTGGTATGCGTCCAGCACAAACTCGGACCCACGCGCCCTGCTGCTCCCGGAGAACTCGCTCTCTGGGCACAAGGCGTGGGGGGCTGGGGGAGCCTGCTCAGCTGGCTCAGAGAGCCTGCTCACCCCGCCCATCCCCTGGGCCTCCCTGTGCCTCAGCAACTCAGTCTGTAATGTCTGCGGGGTCTTTGTTCTCACGTCCTGCCCTCAGGGATTGGATGGGGAGTACCTGGCTCTGTGCGCGCGTTTCAGCTGGGAATTGTGGTGGTATGCGTCCAGCACAAACTCAGACCCACGAGCCCTGCCGCTCCCGGAGAACTCGCGTCTGGGCGCAAGGTGCGGGGGCCACAATTTTTTCTAACAGTTTTATGTAATGCTTGTGAAAATCCATGAAAATATAAGATAGCATTGTTATTTGGCTACCATAACATCTGATACACAATAGACACTTAAAGTTGTCTTCCTCCATCTTTCCTTATACTTTTTCTTTCTATGTAAGTTTTCTTTCTACATTTCCTTTCTGCAGAAGTTATCATTAGCAGTTGATGCAGAACTGTGAATATGTTGGTATATAAGTAACATTTACAAGGACCCAGGAAGGTGTGTAACTGATCTTAACCTATCAGGATGCCACCATCCACAGAAATATATCTTTTTATTCAGATTAAATTTGAAGCAGGAAGATAAATGTATATCTCCTCTTTTGAAACTATAAAAATACTAGCTTCAGGTCTTTAGCAAATAAAATAAAGCTCTGCTGATGTTATCTTCTCATCTACACAACACTCAGTTTTTGAAAAGACAGTGCAGTGGAGAGCCACACTGAGATTTACATAATGCTGATTAGATGCTAGTCTGCCATTTACTGGCTCTATGATTGGAAAAATCTGTTAACCTCTCAATCTCAGTGTTGTCTTATGCAAAATGAAGATTATAGCATCTGTTTAGTTAGACTCTTAATGTTTTTGCTCAACTCACATGAGACAATATGTATGTAACCATTGCTCTATATTACTGGAAAACCTAAACAATCAGAATACATTCCTGTTCAAAAGTGGATTTATGGAACCAGAAATTTAGCTCAGTGGTGCAGAGCTTGCCTTGCAAGAGTGAGGTCCTGTGTTCTACTTGCAGTACACACAGACAAAAAAGTGAATTTATGTTATCTTTCCGTAATGGTTTCCTTACCTGCAATATGTCTTTGGTTCTTGTCACTGACTTCTTTTCATCTTTCTTAAGGATCACACTTCCAAATGTAAATAATTTTAATTTTAGTCATATAAACTCACCATATAATCCATCCTGGTATTCTGAAAATGCATCAAGTAATCAATTATGAAGTTGTTCTATAAAATGTATCATTTACTTATTCTTACGTATAAGACTTTAATGGTAGCAAAGTTTAATAAAAGGTAAAGAAACTTTTGCTTCACTCTAACACATTCTCATAGCCATCTTTCACGAGCTCTTGCCATGGACCATGATCCTCATACCTTTCTGTGAAAGTTGGGGGGCAGCTCCTAAGTCTCCTGGTCTCTCATTTTCTACATGATTAAAATAGTAGCACCATGGGAATGAAAAGTGTTTGTCCTCAAGAAGCAGAAGCCAGAACCCTTGATATATGGCTGTAGATGCCACTGGGGATGAAGTCAGGGATACACTACACTAGGTGTCCCTGAATGAGCAGGAGCCCAGTTCTCCTTTTTTCAAATAAAGATTTATATTTTGGAACCTTGATCCTGTAATGATGGTCAATGATCAGCAAAAAATGATCAGCAATATTTCTTCTGGTTGTATAACCAAACAAAAAGAAATAAGCTTCTCAAAGAAACATTTGAACTCTCATGTTCATTGCAGCACTACTCATAATAGGCACAAAATGCAACCAACCTGTGTTCATCAACTTATGAATGTATAAATACATACAGCACATATATACAATGTGATATGATTCATCCATGCAATATAATGAAATCCTACCGTTTGTGACATGAACGGAAGTGGAGATGATTTTATTAAGTGAAATAACTCAGGTACAGACAAATACTGAATGGTTTCTCTCTCTAAGGAAGTTTAAAATGTGTTTGAGGATGTACTAGTGGTTACCAGAGGCCAGCCAGATAAGTGATATGCGTTAGAAGGTCAGCCAATTGGTACTAAGTAACATTAGATAGGCACAAGGTGACAATAGAAAATGATAACATACTGTACATTTAAAAAGGATATAAGAAAGGATTCTGAAAGTTTTCAGCATGAAGAAATGATAAATATTTGAGAAAATAAGCATGTTCAACCTAATTTAAACATTAAAAGATATGTACATGTATCAAAACATTATATGGTATCCCATCATTTTTCAAATTTTCGTTTTATGTATGTTAACAACTTTTTAAAAAGTAAATTGAAAATAAAAATGTACCAATTTGAGAAAATATATCATTTGAAAATATATTACTAACATTTCACTGTAGACATAAATAAATTAAACACAATATTTGATGATGCTGATAATGCAATTTTTTGAAGACTCAAGTATTTTAAAACTAAATCAATCATGCAATACATAAAAGAAAATGGTGAGCCGGGCGTGGTGGTGCACGCCTGTAATCCCAGCTCTCGGGAGGCTGAGGCAGGAGGATCGTTGCAAGTTCGAGACCAGCCTGGGCTACAAAGTGAGCTCAAGTTCAGCTTGAACTGCGCAGGGAGACCCTGTCTCAAAAAGAAAAAAAAAAAAAAAAAAAAAAAAAAAAAAGAAAATGGCAAAGGGTTGTGTTCAGTATCAACCAGTTTTGTTTGGTTTAGTGTGTCCATATTTTCATTATTGTGAGCATTTTCTCCGTTGGAATTGTTGTAGTTTATGGATCATTTTAATGCCATTTTGTAAATTGCTAAGCTTTATTTGTAAATCAATGAGTAATACTGTCAAGCTCTCTTTGAAGATAATCCTGAAATCTCTCGCACCGCGTTGCAGTCTTTCAGTTTTAACACAATAATTGTGCAAATTTTGCTAATTCTTTCTAATTTTCTGAGTAAATTATTCATGGTCAATAGTTCTACAATACTCTATTACTATATTTATATTTAATAGAGACTTTAAAATTATATATGAGAGAACTATTCAGTGATTGTTCTGTAGAAATATGACTTTCACATAGTACCACCTACCTTCAGCCAGAATCTCTACTTTTGTATTTCTGTATATATTATCAAAATATTTGCTTACTTGCTAGAGAAAGCCAGAGATGGTTATTAGCAATATTTTCCTTCGTGGAAAAATTTTAAAGAAAAGACTGAAACATTTTTCAGAGCTTTTAAACAAAGTAAGAATGTGTTATTTTACTTTGCTTAACACTTTATTGATATACACACAAGTAATATTCAAGAATGGATAACATAACTATACTCTGCAGTTGTTTCAGTGAAATTAAGAACTACAGTAAATTTCATGCAGAAATGAAAATCTTTTGAGTCTTACTTTTCATTAAGAATAAGTATATAGGGGCTGGGGATTTAGCTCAGCGGCAAAAGCGCCTGCCTGGCAAGCGCAAGGTCGTGAGTTCGGTTCCCGGTACCGGAGAAAAACCAAAAAA
>NW_004955525.1:4245926-4287097 GCF_000276665.1 Chinchilla lanigera | reverse complement strand
CAGGATGGCCAAGTTCCCATCAGGAAAGCCAATGCAGCAAGCTTTTCCTGGAGGCCGGCAGTGCACCATCTTCCCCCCTGGAACCAGGAAGCGATGCTCAAAGTGAGGACCAGGGCTCTCCAAAGTGAACTGAAGCCATTCTCAGTGCCAGCGAGGTCCGAGCTCCTTGGAGGATGAAAACAGCCAAGTTCATCAGGAAAGCCAGCTCCCCACAGCCTCTCTCAGTTCCCAACAGACAGCTTCTTCTTCTCCAGGTCTGCATTTATGCTGCTGGCAAAAGTCCCCAGGTGGGCCTCCCACACCCAGCACCACTCACTCAGTTCAGCTGGGGGTTACAAGTTGACCACCAGTAATCAATCCACTACAATGGGTAACCAAAGGACTGGGTTATGATTCTCAGCCTTGTTACTACTAGTCAGATGAACTTGGACAAGTCTCATACTTTTTCTGAATCTCAAATTTTTATTTCTAACGTGAAGATAACTCACTTTCAGGTATTCACTGAGTACTTCTAGCTCACAGGCATGAATCTAAGCATTTTTGAATTATTTTTTTATTTTAACTTCATGACTGTATGTATTGGATTGACAACTAGTGGCCAACTTATAACCCCCAGCTGAACTCAGTAAGCGTAGTGCTGAATGTGAGAGGCCCACCTGGGAATTGTTGCCAGCAGCACAAGAGGCAGAACTGGAGAAGTGAGGCTGTTGGGAGCTGGTAGAAGCTCTAAGAAGCTGTTCTTTCTCCTGGAGGAGCTTGTCATACTGGCTTTCCTGATAAACTCAGCTGTTGTCATCCTGCGAGGAGCTTGGGACGTTGTTGACACTGAGAATAGCTTTGGCTCACTTTGGGTGAGCTCTGGTCCTCACTTGAGCATCACTTCCTGGCTCTGGAAGGAAAGACGGCGCACTGCCAGTCCCCTGGAGAAGCTTGCTGCATTGGCTTTCTTGATGGGAACTCGGCCATCTTGATCATCAGAGGAGATCAGGACCTCACTGTTGCTGAGGATGTCAATGGTAGATTTCAGGGGAGCTCTGGTTCTTACTTTGAGCATCACTTCCTGGCTCCAGTGCAGATCCCTCAGCCTGTTAGCACAGATTCTTCATCCTGCTGGCACAGACTTCCTAGATTCCACCACTGACCTTTGGGCCTTGACAGAGCAGATTGATGAAACAGGCCTGCATGAGATATTGTTATGGACTCTGGGCTTCCGGTTGGATTTGTGGGAGGCAATGTTATGAGCTCTAGGTCTTAAGTTGGACTCATGCAGGACATTACTGTGGGATCCAGGCCCTCAGCTGAATTCTTGGGTTATACTGTGTGGACAGATTTCCTGCACTCTTTTGTATATCATTCTTTGGGTGACTATTATAAATAATCTGATAAACTATGTGTCCTGTATTATAGTGTTTCTCCTTGAAAAAAAAAAAAAAGAACAAACCATAATACTGTATTAGATAAGTTTGTTTGCTTGCTTGCTTATTTTTGCAGTACTAAAAAATATGCCCAGGGCCCTGAACATTCTAGGTAATCAATCCATAATTGAGCTATATTCCTAGCCCAAGACTGATATATTTATAACCTATGTTTTTATAGATTAGGAAATTAAAATACACACAAGTGAAATAATATTCTGAAAATCATAATTGTAGCATAAAATTTAAGTGGTATTCAAAACCACTCAATTTAACATCACAGTCTATTAAACTAGCATGCCACATTTCCCTTAGAGGGCTACTGTTAACATCAGAACTAAGTAAGAATTAGAAGCAAAGATTCAGCAAATGGATATCAAAATTTAAAAACATTGTAGAACATGGGCAGTGTGAGAGTAAAACTATGGTTGTCAACAGTGAACTCCTAAATTAGGCTGACTTTTCTGCCCAGATGACAGGTAGTCACATAATAATACTAAGCCTTTGCACTCAGAGGCCTGGCATTTATTGCAAATTATATTCAGTGAGAAACCAAAGGTGATACGTGAAATAATTGCTGTGTTGCACACAGAGTTAATTACTCCCACAAAAGCACTATTCAGATAAGTTTCTAATGGAGCTCCTATAAGTGGAAGAAACAAAGGTGGTAGACAATGAATAGTGACTCTCAGCGGTAAGATTCTGTCTTTAAACCTCAGCTGAGAAATATGCAAATGATATGTGTTATACATATATCTCATAAAAAATATGACTTTTAATTATCACGAGCTATATTTCTTTCTGCTACCAATTAAATCCTCAACCTTTCCATGTTTTCTGTCAGCTCCTAGACCCTCTCTCTACTTTCCTTAACTATTAACCTTTAAATTGTTTTCTATATTATTTCTATTTCCTTGCTTATTTGTTTAACATTTCCATCTAGTCTAGCTTTTTCCTCCACTTCTAAACCAAAACCTTCTTCATTATATTAGAAGAAAATAGACAACACCCTAAAATTCAGTACTTAAATGATAATTTAATGAATAAGATTTTTTACAGTGATGATGGCAAAGTACAGAAAAACAACTGTGCAATCCCAGTGCTAGAAACAGTGGGATCACATTAGCACACTTAAATCTGATAAAGGAAGCAATTATTAAAACCTGGAAAGAGAATATCCAATCCTGACTCTTCTCCTTCTCTCAGATTTCTTACAAGGGCCAGTATCTGAACCTAAATCAAAGCCCTTTGATTAAATCCCTATACATCATGCACCCAGATAAAATGACTATCTCTCAATTCGTAATTTATTCACTATTGGCAACATTTGACATGTTACTCCCTCTGACTGCCTTAAAATTCTTTGAAATATTTATTACATTCCTCATTTTATAGATGAACAAATGCCTTTAAACAAGGTGATTTGCTGAAAGTTACAAGGCTGAAGATTGAAAGAGACTACAACCACATTGTAATCCCCAACTCTCTCAACTGAAATGTATGTGTTTTCCGGTATGCACAGGGCTTTCAGACCCTAAATTTAAAGCCAGACTATCTAGGTTTGGTTCTCAGCTTAGAATTCTACTAAGGGTTAAGATGATTAAAAGAAACTATCTATGTTCAACACTTATAAAAGTGTCTAACATTTACTAAGTGCTCCCAAAATGTTAGTTCCTATTATTAGACACTAGTCTTTAAGGTTTCTGGAGCTTGAAAGAGTTGATTGCTTTCTAGAAGGAGAAATTTTGTATGTATGTATATACAGGATAGTTAACATGGTTGTTCTTCTGTCTTCTATTTCTATGCTGAAAGAAACTGTCAATGAGTCTTTGGTTGACCAGTATTGCATGTTTATATCTGTTTTCACGAGAAGCCACTTTGAAGATATCAATATGTAATACAACCACCATTGTTAATTCCCTACCACTTTGTTTGTAACTCTGTGTTGTCTGTATTGTGCTTGTGATATGTTGTAAAATGTTGTATGTCTGTTAATGTTTCCCTCCTTTTATCTTTAAAATAAAAAAAAAAGAGTTGACTGCTTTCTAAAGCCTCTATATTGATTGCCCCTCTTGCCTGACCCTCAATTGCTTTTTTGTAGGAAACTGGAAAAATAAATGGTGCTGCTCCTCATTTTGCTTACAGGGCAGATTTTGCTGGAAAAAGAACTGCAGGGTATTCTCATTAGAAATTCAATATCACATTTGCTTGCAGCCTCACAGAGAGAACATATCTTTCTGAGCAATCACTTTGCAAGACAGCTTCAAAGGTGCAAGTACTGATTTAGTTACTCATTTTGCAGCAATGGCAAAATGGTGAAGCTGTAGGTTTGCCTTATTTTGTTTTCTTTGTTTGGAGAAAGTACAATACTTCAGTATTAAATCAGTGTATGGCAGTTTTATTGGATATATGGCAGACACACACACACACACACACACACACACACACACTCTTTTCCTTATCATAGTTCTCTCTCTGTCCACATATCATAAATGAAGCATTCAGTTTTGTAAGAGACTACGTAATAAAGGAACACAGAAGAAGCCTGTGTCTCTTTTGTCATTGCCACAGCAGTAGGCCCTAATGTGCTCCTCTACTTGCCTCTTGCTGAAGAAGAAGCACAATTGAATTACCAAGGCATTTGCTTTTAACCATTCCTCACATTAACCTAAGCATGTTCTCCTTTACAAGATCTTGTCCCAGAGCCTCCTAAAAATAATATACTTTAGTTGTCAGTGATGAAAAAATCGTGTATTTATCCTTCCTTTTGCTTTTAGTTTAAGAGTTAAATATTTCTTTTTTATTTCTTGAACAATCTTTCTGGACTAATTAAGTCTTCATTAAAAACTATTTTCTTGACTATAATTCATCTCATTTTTTTTTGTATCATCACCTCTTATATTTTACTCTCTCTTTAGGCTCATCAGATGGAATAAAAACAATCAATTAAAAACACTTATTGCTCACTTCCATAGTGTCTTCCACTGTGCATTGTAATACTGGGCACTGGGCATTCAAAGAAGGATCAGACCCATTCCCTACATTAAAGGAGCTTAGTCTTGAAGATGGATTGCCATTTATTTATTATTTAATTCCATGGAATCAGTGAAATGAGTCATTTTAAGTTCAGACAGAGAGGTAAGTTTAGAACACTTTATTAAAACTTCTAGTTTTAATTCATGAGAAAACATCAACCACAAATCCAATAACAAGATAAGACTTTCATAAACTGAATTTGTATCATATTGTAAACAGCTATTAACAGGCAGTTTTTGTTTCTCTTGTCTAGAAATTCAAATGTGCTGTCATAATTGTTCTTTCCACTTTGGCCAAGGAAGAGAATAGAAGAGAGAGATGTGTTAATTCACATTGTGGTACCCCTCCACATTTTGGCTCAATTCAACTTTTCATAATAAGAAGGAACCCTTTCCTCTGTACTAAAAATATCTTATTTCATACTTGAAGATGTTATTAGGTCCAGGATTCAGAGTGATTCACAGCTGGGTGAGAAATTGGATGGTGGTTCATGGATTCTCTACCATCTTTCCTATTACTCTTATAATAACAAGCAGATATTGTTGTTTAAAAATAATTGCTGTGATAAATTAGATATGGTACAAAAATGGATATAGAGTTTTGGAGATGGAAAAAAAATGTGGGAAAGGGGAAGAGAGGAAGGGAAACAAGGAAAGGGCAGTAAAAATGGTACACATGAGATGTGTATATGTACTCCCAAAATGAATGTAATCATGATGTATAGCAAACATGCTAGTAAAAATATTTTTTTAATAAAATCTGTAAAATGATAGCTGGTATAACTATACTCTGAAGATCATTAATTCATCAGAAAAATAAATTGAACAGCTTCTAGAACTTGATCTAGATTAAAATCATGAAAGTGAACTTTGATATAAACCACCTTGTTATCATTTAAAATTTTTGACAGACTTCAATGTCTTTTATCTCTTAGATATGAAGTTCCTTTCTGCTGCACTGGGTCTCTTCCATTCCAGAAAAAGTAAGTATGATATATACTAATAATTACCAGTCAAGACATTCTATGTGCAAAATCTCGTAATATTTTTCTGCTTGAATTATTGCATTTCAAAAGAAGAGCTTTGAAAGTTTGACCTGATGCATTCATGTTATATATAAACTGGTAGTTATTCCTTAGGCTTAATTCTTATGATTTTGTTGGCTCTAGGATCTTAGAACCAGTTATTTAGGTTTCAAATTTAAAGTTGCTAATCCTAGAGTGTTTGTCTCAGCAAGGATACAGATGAGATGGTGTATGCAGGACCTTTTTGGCTTATTATTTCTTCATTGACTGAGGACCAGGACATAGCACAGTTGTCTGAAATGCAGACTTGCCACTTATTATTGTATTAAGTGTGAGAGGCCTCATGGACACTTAGAAGTATATATTCCATATATTGTACTGGCATTCAACTTTTAAAATTTTCAAAATTTTATTTTGTTATTACATATGTGTAGTCTAAAATGTTTGTTTCTTGTGAGAAGTTGGTTTATGTACATCACAAATCTTAATTCCTTATTTTTTTTTACCTTTCCTTTTCCTCTTTCCCCTGTGCCCACATCTCTCTATCCCTTTGCTTTTTTGTTTGTTTTTTTCTGTACATGTTTACATTCTTTGTGTGTTGGTACATATACATAACACATCTCAATTCCTTTTATCATCCTTTATTCATCTTCTCCCTCCTCTTCTCCTCCATCTTTTGATCCCTTCCACTCTGAGAAAAATCTATCTCTCTATATCATATTATCTGTCTCATTTTGCTCTTTAGTTTTACATTGGGTTTCTTGTATAAGAAAAACCATGCAATATTAAGCTTTTGTGTCAGATTTATTTTACTTAATATTATGAAATATATAAGGAATATATTTTAAAGCTTAACTCATTATATATACACATGCAACACATATATTCATTTTCCTCCTGTATTTTTATATGCATATACGTGTATGCATACAAATATACATTTGTGCATATGTGAATCTAAACTTTTCCAAAGCAACATTTTCTTTTACCATTTGAATGTGCTCTTGTATTTCTGTTCTATTTTAGTATATCTTAAAAAGATTATAATTATGTGCAAAATTGATTTCACAACTTACTAATAACATCAATCCACATTTTAAATGAGATTGGGCATGTTGAGAGTGTTATAGCTACAGAAACCCACATTTTTAAATAATTGTTACAAATAACATAATGTAATTCCATGGTATGCCACATCCTCTTTCTTTGCAGTCATACTTACCATAGAATTGACCTCTGTGCATCAAAAGTCCTGCCTAGAAACTGGAGGCATATCTTTAAGTACATGATTTATTACTATGAGATCAGGAAAAAAAAGGTAAGGTTGTTAATTACAAGGCTATGGGTCACGAAACTGTTCCATGCCATATACTATGACATTATTGAAGCCAAAACTCATTTCTTATGGATAATTTTAAGACATTGAGAAAATGGATACTTCAGAGCTCTTCTCTTCTTTTTAAAAAATTCATAAAGTTTGAGTGAAATAAAATATTTTTTAAATAAAGTTTGATGACTTTCAATAAGTGTATATAACCATGTCATTAATCAACATCATCATCAATATACAGCATATTTTCATCATCTAAGAAAGTTTCCTTGTTCTTTTTGTAGTAAACTTCTCCTATTAATCTCCAGGATCTGGAAGCTACTGATCTGATTTTTATCCATATGTTTTTTTTCTTGTGTCTTTCTTGTTGCTGAGACAAAATACCATGCACTCACAAGTTAAAAGAGAAAACGTTTATTGTAACTTACAGTTTGTAGCAGTTTCATTCTATAGTTGCCTCACTTCAAGACAGAGTGGCATGGCAGAGGAGAAAAAGTCTGTAACATGGCCAGCAAGAAGCAATGGGACTTCCTTCTTTCCTTTTTTATTTGATCCAGGATGCAAGCCTATTGGTTGGTGCCACCCCCAGTCAAAGTGGATCTTTCTTCTTCAGTAAATCCATTATGTACACCCAGAGCTATAATAAACTAATCAGTGGACTAATCCAGTATCGTACACCCATGATGCATTATCACACATGAGTATGTGAGCATATAATAGTTTAGGGGACACCTAGGTATAAGCCATAACATTCTTCCCCTAACCCTTAGCCCCTAAAAGACTCATGTGCATCCCTTTACACAAAGTCTCTACGAGTTGTCAGAGTCCTAACAATTTCAGCATTGCAGAAAGGTCCAAGTTCAAATTCTCCTCTGATATTTAAGGCAAATTTTTTGCTGCCAGTCCCTGTAAAAATGAAAAGAAAGATAAACAATTCTAACATACAATAGCACAAGATAAACATTGACATACCAAAGATATACATAGGAGAATGGAAGAGAGTGGGAGCAAAGCAACAGCAAAATCCAATGAGGCCAAATATTAAATCCATTAGCTTATATCCAGCATCTGTGGCAATTTTTGGCAAAATATGAACTCCAATGGGCTTATGTGGAACTGCCTCTATGGTACTGCTTGTTACTGTAACCTGTATGGCCTGTCTTTTGTGTTATATCCACGTTTCTAGTTTCTCAAAACTTCTGATGTCTCCACTGCACTTTTGGCTTGACACAGCTTCAGAAACTGCCACTGGAGAGGAATAGTGCCTATCCTCCCAGGCCTTCTTATGAAACCTGGGTGGAAGGATTCATGACCTCACAGCTCTTGTATTCTGCATGTGTGTAAAACCAACACCATATGTATGATGCCAACATCTGCTGCCAGCTGGTAGCAGCTGCTGAGCATATTTGCACCTTGAAGGTGATTGCAATGGGCTCTGAGTGCCTGTATGACTGAGCATAATGAACTAAATTCTGAAGGACAAGTTCCTATTCTTTAGGCTGCCTTCATTTCACAACATGGTGCTTTGGATTTCTCTTCTCAAAATAAAGACTTTCACCTTTGTAATTTTGAGGCTACAAAGCATGGAGACCTGCTGGTTCTTGTGATACTTTCAGCCTATCTTTTCCATTATCTTGTTTGAAATACTGGGCTTTTTAATGCTAATCTTTTCAGCAACCAAATTCTTCTTTGTTACATCTTTGCCAGCCATTACTGTAGCAGAACTTCCTTTTTTTATATTAAAGAGAAGAAAAGTAATCAATAAAAACAATGGTATAAAATTTCAAAACAAGATTGTAGGAGAGTAACAATATTTAGTACATTGTGCATTGTTATCTCCAATTTAGTTGCTCATGATACATGATATAGGCAAGAAAAACTGATCAAGAAATATAGGCATATACTTTATCCTTTCAATGCGCTAATAGCAATTAGTATATATATTTCCGTTCTGTTTCCTTCCTTTCTCCTGTCCCCCATTCCAGTTTCTCTTTCCTTTCAGATGAAGCTCAGCACTTTTTAAATCATTCTGCTGTATCACAACCTTTTGATTCTCAAGGTACAGGTGGGTAGAAGCCATTAACAGTATCCACGCCAATGCCACAACATGAGACTGCCTTCAGATTTTCCTGTCATATGGATTACTCTTCCACCCTTAATCTCGGCCTCCTGAAATGTCACTGGAAATGAACAAAATGCAGACAAATATTTGATCAGAGTGTAACACATGGCCTGGAGTCCAACTGCCAACTGAGTCTTCATTTCCAACTGAGTCTAGTTTTTGTTGACTGTATTCCTATCAGCCTTCTCATCTTCTGAGCTCCAACCAGGATCTCCTGTCAAGCTCAGCTCCACAGAATTTTGGGCTATTTCTCCAGCCAACATCTCCAAATCATTTCAATCTTCTACAAACCAGTAGGAGGTTCTGAACCACATGATCAGGTAGTCACAGCAGTTTAAAAAATGCTAGTTAGAAAATCTGTTTTATTTACTTTCTCATTGCAGAGACAAAATTCCCAACACCCACAAGTTAAAAGAGGAAAGATTTAGCTGTTTGTAGAGGTTTCAGTCCATAGCTAGCTGGTTCCAAGACAGGATGGTATGGCAGAAGGGCATCGCAGAGGAGAAATAGTCCACGACATTACAGGAAGGAGGCAGGAAGCCTTCCTTCTTTTTTCTCCATTTTGGAGTTTCTTTTTTCACTAAATACATTATCCAATCAGTGAACTACTCTAGTGTCACATACCCATGATCCAGTATCACATACCCAAAATCTAGTCACTCCCTAAAGCCCTGCTTAAGAACACATGAGGTTTTGTATGTGGGATATCTAGATACATGCCAAAGCATTTGGCCTTTTCTAAAACCTCAGTTAAATGGAGTCATACAATATGTAGTCTTTTGTGTCTGACTTCTTTTATGCAGAAAAACACTTTGAAGTTCCATGTAAGCTGTTTCAAGTTATTGCTGACAGGTAGTGCAATGTATGGCTATAACCCAACTTTTAAAGTCCACATCCAGTTCCTATTGACACACAACTGTGTATTTTGTAGTTTGTGGCTGTAATAAATTATGCTTCTATGAAAATTTACATAACACCTTAGCAAAGGCATACACTGACCTTTCTTCTTTGTAACTACCTAGGAGTGCAATGGCTATTTAATGTAGGTGTGTGCCTAACAGTTTAGGAAACTGATAAAGTTCTTATCACACATTTATCATTCCAACTGTTAATAAATGTCTCAGTAGTTCCTCAACCTCATCCAAGCATGCAATTTACAATGTGTTCAACTTTAACCATTATAGTTGCTATGGTAAATTGATTAATTGTCAGCATGAGCAGGAACACCCAGTTGTGCTGAATCAGCATGGTTCTAGGTGTGTAGGACTCACTTTAAGAAGGATTATTGTCAGAAAAGTATAAAAAAGAGAATGGGATGGAAGGAGTTTGGCTGATTTTCCTTGGAAATACTTTGTTCGGACTGATTTTTCTCCATTGGGACATAACAAGGAGCTTCCACTCTTCTCTTGGGAGGAGTGCTGGTCCTTTCCAGTGGCCAAGGTTGGCTGGTGTTCTCTTTGGAAAACCTCTGGTGGTGTTCACCTTTGCCTTGGGTGTTATCTCCTGGATTTTGATGTAGATTCTTAAGCTTTAAGCAGTGGATTTTTGGCCTGCTGGTGCAGACTTTTTAACTTTTAGTCCAATCTTTTGACCTCCCTGCACAGACCCTCCCTGCACAGTCTTCCATTGAGGGTCCTTTTGTCTCCTGATGCAGACTTTATTGCATGGGCTCCAGGTCTTCAGTGGAACAGAGATCTATAATGTGAACAGTGGATCTTTTGCACAATTCTACATTTAACTCTATGAGTGGCCACTGTAGGCCAATCTTGTAAATTTCTTGGTCCTGCATTAAATCTGATTCAGATCGTGTGTAGTCTTTAGAGAAGCATTGCCCCAGCCCTGCAATCTTTTGTAAGCATTGACAGTTGTACATAGTGGTACCTTATTTTTGTTTTTATACTTATGTTATTATAGAGGAAAAAAATTAAACAGATGCACTACTCTTTATTTATTTGAAATAGAGTCTTATTGTGTCATTCAAGTTTGTCTTGTACTTGCTACATATCCTATGCTGGCTTTGAACTTGTAGTGATCCCCCTGCCTCAGCCTCAAGAGTGCTGCAACTACAGGCATATGCAACCATCTCTGGTTACAATTTTTATATTAAAATCATTGAATGCACTTATTTTATTGAACGTAATGTCTATCCAGATGACAAAGCACACTGCTAAATCATTTTTCTCTATCTCTATCTCTATATGATGTAATGACCCGGAAACCCTTAAGATACATTGATGTTCAATATACTTCTAGGAACACTTTGACATTATAATTTAAACATTTCACAGGAATACAGTAAATGTTTAAATGTGTTATTTAAACATATGATTTTTTTTATTTTGAGAGGTGTAAGCTTGGTACCACTAAATTAAAACAAAAGCATAATAGTGCAGTAAAAATATCATAGCTACTTAAAAATTATATTCTCTGACAAAAATACTGTACACATTGAAAAACCTTAGCGTAAAAGGGAATATACAAGTTGAGGCTGGAAAAGAAAGTTATGTCCCAAAGAGGTATTTGACTTTAAGTGTTATGTCACAGAACCAAAATATAAAATTATTTTTAGTTGACCACATGTGTACATATGCATATGACTTCATGTATTGTTCTCCATTTTCTTGTGTGTTATGTCTTTTACCCATTTAACAAATATTTGTTTAGTAAATCCCTACTGAAAGTTCTCCTCTATGTCCACTCCTGTTTTAGAAATTGTCTTTGCTGTTTGACTCAGCTTAGACATTACTTCCTCTCGGGTGCCATTGTTGACTCCGATGTTTAGCCTTGATTTTGCATTAGATGCACTTCTTTTCTGAGCCTTTGGCCACATATGTTTAACCCATCATATCTATCTACATTGTTCATTTTGTATTGTGATGGAACATTTATTTGTTCATTTCTGCTATTTGGTAGAAATTCCTTAAAGATGGTGTATATGTCCACAATAAGGACATTTTATACCATCCATACCAGGCACAAGTCTTTATTATGGACATATATTTTCTTTCCTTTCATATAACTACCTAGGAGTAAAATGGAAGTGGTAAATGATACATGTGTATTTAACAATGCTAGTACATAGTGAGTACTCAACAAATATACAGTTAATGAACTCATGATTTCTACTTCCATCTGAGTCATCCATTTTGATAGGGATCTTTAGTGTCTTGCTAAATTGTGGCTACTATCAAAATTTTAAACAATCCATTTGTAGACATTTACTTTGGGCCAAGTAATAGCTATCTTCTTATCAAGGAATTGTCCTGACACCATACCCTATTTCATTTCCTACATTGTATAATGTGATCGTTAATCTTAAGGATGTCAAATTGACTGACTTGGGAGTTGTTATGTAATTAGTAAAGCACAGTTATGTCTATGCCTGATATATGGCCTCTGGCCTCCTCCTGTCTAGCACCATTGCCTTGCTCTTTTTGCTGGTTACCAAGAAGCATCATTGCCTTGCTGTACACTTCATGAGTGAATTAAACCTCTGCTTTTCTAAGTTGTGGATGTTGGGTATTGTATAAAAGTAATGGGAAAGCTAAGTAAGACACATGCCTTTTAAATGTCTATGGGATTGTACTATAGCAACATTCTTCACTCACTCTCAGAAAGAGAGACATGTGAGTCAACCATTCTGTAAAAGTGAGATGAGTATGCTTTAGAGAATCCAGAAAGCCTTCTTTGACTAAGATCTTTCTTTCCTCTATTCATGGTTCTCAAACCCCAGGCCACAAGTCTGGTCCTTGTCCTGTTAGGAACCAGGCTTCACAGCAAGAAATGAATGGATTATGAGACAGAATCTTCATCAATATTTTCAACTGCTTCCCATACCTGACATTACCTCCTGAACTCCGTCTCCTGGCACATCAGTGGTGACATTAGATTCTTACAGGAGCATGAATTACCTTTCACAGAACCTCCTGCTGCCCAAAACACAGGGGACATCTGCTTTATAGGCACACATTTCCAGGAGCTATTTTAGGACACATTTCATCCAATTTGTGCCTCTAGGTTGATTGTATTTGTGTCTATAATGGTTCCTCAAATTAGCAGCTTAGAGTAAAGGAATATGAAGGAAGTAGGAATGCAAAGTTTTAGTCTTTTCCTGCATATCCTTATCTGCATATTCAGTGTATAGCAAAAGTCCTTATCTTGCTATGTGAACTCTCTGAAAACTGCTTTTCTCATGGAGGCAAATATTATTTCCTGCAAAGTGCAGCCCTGGCCTAAATGATTACCAGACTGCTCAGAATTTTGAAGCTGAGATAATTTAGATAAATGTCCTATAGCAAAGGCAAAACAAATAAAAATAGACAAGTAAACAAAAACCGGAAATTTTTATGATTAAGGAGAAAATTGTGAAAAGGAATTTTATTAAAAACTGCGAAATCATGTTACTTTCATGCATCAGGAAAAAGATGTAATAAATAGCTAGAAAACAATATAAATTCTAAATCTCATCAAACTACAATTAGCAACTGGTTATAAGTTTTCTAAAAATACATTTTCTTAATGTTAACATAGTTATGTAAGAAGTAGAACTGATTTGTTTTTAAAATGATTACATTTTAAAACAGGATTCATATCATATTTAAACATAGTTAAGAAATCCTGCTTGGTATGGACCACTTCAGGTGGCTGCAGTTTAAAGTAACAGTCATAAAAGTAAAAAAAAAATAATTAATAACTAAGGAGAAAGTTGAAAATAACAGCTCAGCCAGGAGCTTTTAAATAATTGTGTGGCATAATGAACAAAAGAATAAATATCTCAGTGACACGGTATGTAAAACAAATATAGAAAAAGCTATAATGCAACAGAGAAAAAACCGCATCTATGTGTGCATGGAAAAAGTGGAAAGGTCAAGAAAAGAAGTAAGTTTAAAGAAAAAGCCTATTGGTTAATGGGAACAGGAAATAGTCTAAAAATAATTAGATCAGGTTGGGAGACACAGTAAACAAAACTTGGATTAGATAGTCCATTAAAATTCTCTAATGTTATCAAAATAAGGGTGACATTTAAGCAAAGGGAAGAAAAAATATTCAAAATCCTCACCTAACTTGATCAGGCATGCATGTGAGTTATTCCTACACACATCATATTTAACCTAGAAGAAAATCATAAAAAAATAGTGGGAGGATGAATAAAAACCTTTTATGTATGATTCTAAAGAACATCCATCATCTCACTGTTCATTCTTACTTCAGAAATTAAGAAATACCCTCAAATGCAATAAATATTTTGTAAGAGAAAACTGAGGTGCATAACTAGCATGTAATCAGGTCTAACTAAAATTGTTATACTTGGCCCATTTTGCATCCTTGCCCCTCAAGAAGTACAGAAGAGTTGAGAGAGTGTTCCGGGAGCTGATGGTCCCATGTTTCGAGTCCGTGCTTTACTCACACCTCCACGGTTCCCAGCTGAAACTCATGGAGAGAGCCAGGTTTTTCCCATCTACTTCCTGAGGGTAGAGTGGGCAACCCAGGACCCTGCTGCCATTACAGACTGAGTCTCTGCCCTCCTTGAACCTACAGCAGCGAGGAGGTCCTCACTCAGAAGCCCCACAGACTTCCCTGGTGGGGGGGGGTGCATAGCCCTGTGTGCACCCTGTGCCGAGTGAGTGAGTGTTCCAGGAGCTGCTGGCCCCAAGGTTCAAGCCCTTGCTTTACTCACACCGCCATGGTTCCCAGCTGAAACTCATGGAGAGAGCCAGGTATTTCCCATCCACATCCTGAGGACAGAGCAGGCAACCCAAGACCCTGCTGCCATTAAAGACTGAGTCTCTGTCCTTCCTGCACCCTTCTGGCAGAGAGGAGGTCCTCACTCAGAAGCCCCAGGGATTTCTCTGGCTGGGGGGGGTGTATAGCCCCTCCCTCTGTGTGCACTGCACCGAATGAGGGAGTGCTTCAAGAGCTGCTGGTCCCGTGGTTTGAGTCCATGCTTTACATTGTCCGAGACACCCTAGGGGGTGGAAGGCATGAGCAGTCTGTGATTGCTACCCATCCAACCTGAATCTGGTTAATGTATGTGTCCTGAACTTACTGGAGACACAGAATCAGGTGGTTAACAAACTGTCAACCCTGCAGTTTGTGTCTGGCTATTGCCTGTACCCTGAAATGCCTGGGGACATAAGTTGAGTGGACTGGGATTGTCATACCAGTGCAACCCAAGTCTCGGCTGTGCATGTGCCGTGAACTACAAGGGGATGCTGGAGCAGATGGTCGGCCATCAGCTGACACCAATGCCTGTGTCTGAGACGGGGGATAACTGGAAACAAATCAACAACTGCCGGAAAACACGAGACTAAGTAGCACTTCTCAGAGGTTACTCAGGGGCAAACCTGACCAACAGGAAAACTAGGGACACTAGTGGCCTTTGCTGTGCAGCTACTGAAGACGGAAACTGAGCTTTCTGCATGCAGTAGCAAACATGACAAAACAAAGGACTAAAACACAATCCCACAACTCCACACAAATCAGAACAAGTCCAGGAGACACATACATAGGAGAACTTGGTAAACACATGCCAGAAATAGCTGAAATGATTGCAATGGAAGTAAAGAAACAACTCCATAAGGCAATACAACAGATCAGATCAGAAATAATCTCTTGGGCAAAAAGTGAAATGAGAATAGTAATGAAGGAACTGCTCAAAAATCTGAAGAAGAAACATATAAGAAAATAGAAGAACAAAGGCAAGGGACAGAAGTGTTAAATGAAAAGTATAGAAAGGACTTAGAACGCATGAACCAGATTCAAAGAGACTTCCAGAAAAACAAAGCTGCAATTGAAAGATGCCAAAACTGCTTGAATGAAGCTGAAGATAGAATATTAGACTTTGAAGAGGGCATAGCAGCTAGTGACTGTGAAAGAAAGGATCTCGTAAAATCAACAAGGATCAAAGAAAAGTCAATTCAACAGCTGCAAGATGAGGCAAAGAAGAATAATGTACCACTTATAGGAGTCAATGAAACGGCAGGAGGCAACACAACTGACATAAAAGAATATTTGCAGAGGGCTGGGGATTTAGCTCAGCGACAAAAGCGCCTGCCTGGCAAGCGCAAGGTCGTGAGTTCGGTTCCCGGTACCGGAGAAAAAAAACCAAAAAAAAAAAAAGAGTCAAAGAATATTTGCAGAAATAATAGCAGAATTTTTCCCAAGCGTGGAAACACAACCTGATACACAGGTAAATGACACTTATAGAACGCCACACAACCACGAGCAAAATAAAACTACACCCAGATATAATAGTCACGTTGCCAGATCTGCAGCAAAAGAACAGAATATTAAAAGTTGATAGAGAAAAGAGATTACCTGTAAAGGAAAACCCATCAGAATCACAGCAGACTTCTTAGCAGAAACCATTCAAATGAGAAGAGCTTGGAGTGAAGTATTAGAGATCCTAAGACAAAACAGATTCCAACCAAGACATATGTACCCAGCAAAACTATTCCTCAAATTCAGCGGAGACATAAAATATTTTCATGACAAAGAACAGTTGAAGAACTTCATGAATGCCAAGCCAACATTACAAAGATTACTAACAGATATTCTACACAGAGAAAAATCTGACTGCAATTTCAAGAACAACAGTAGAAATGAAATGTCAAGAAGAGCAAGCAAGTAAAGAAGTAGAAAAAATAGGACAGAAATGCAAGTAAATAACATAACAATGATGTATCAATCCATATCGGTTATAACTACAAATGTAAATGGCCTCAATTCTCCAGTCAAAAGAAACAGACTGGAAGAGTGGATTAAAAAACAAAATCCAATGATATGCTCTACACAAGAAACACATTTCACTCAAAAAGAAATCCATAGACTGAAAGTCGAAGGATGGAAAACAATGCTCCATGCAACAGGAACCCAAAAAAAGCAGGTGTAGCTAGTCTGTTTGCAGACAATGTAAACTTCAAACCTACAACAGTCAAAAGAGATAAACAAGGACACTATATACTGGTCAGGGGAAAATGGTAAGAGGATGAGATTACAATCATAAACATGGATGCACCAAGTATCGGAGCTCCAAATTATATAAGACAAATCTTACCTGGCATGAAAACCCATATAACTAATAACACTATTTTAACAGGGGGCCTCAACATTCCACTGACACAAAGAGATAGGTCACCTGGAGAAAAAAATTAGTGAGGAAATAACAGATCTAAACCAAAGCTGTGAACAAATGGACTTAGTAGATGTATACAGAGTGTTCCACCCCAGCACATAAAAATACACATTTTTCTCAGCTGCACATGGGTCATTCTCTAAAATAGACCACATCGTAGCCCATAGAGCTTACCTTCTGAAATGCAAAAGAATTGAAATTATCCCATGCATATTATCTGACCACAGTGCAGTGAAATTGGAAATAAAAGACAAAAGGAACTCCCAAAACTCCATAAACACTTGGAAATTAAACAACAACATCCTGAACAGCCAATGGATCACAGAAGAAATTCGAGAGGAAGTTAAAAAATACCTACAAACAAATGAAAATGTAAATACAACTTACCGGAATCTATGGGATGCAATGAAAGCAGTCCTCAGAGGGAAATTAATAGTGTCGAATTGACACATATGGAAGCCAGAAAGAGAAAAATAAGAAGCCTAGTGCTACGTCTTAAACTTTTAGAAAAAGAACAAGTCTGGACCAAGGTCCAAAGAAGGGAGGAGATTATTAAGATTAGGGCAATAATCAATGCAACTGAGACAAAGAAAACCCTCTAAAAAATAGATGAATCAAAAACAGTAGAAATGGTTCTTTGAAAGAATAAATATAATTGATAAACCCTTAGCCAACCTTATCAAGAAAAGGAAGGAAAGAACTCAGATTCATGCAATAAAGAATTAAAACCATGAAATTACTACAGATTCCACAGAAATTCAGAAGATCATTAATGCCTGCCTTGAAAATATTTACTCCCATAGGATGGAAAACTCAGAAGAAATGAACAGATTCCTAGATGTGTACATATTACCAAGGTTGAGTCAAGAAGATATCAAATTCCTGAACAACCCAATATCAATTAATGAGATTGAAAATGTGATTAAAAACCTACTGACAAAGAAAAGCCTAGGCCCTTATGGATTCACAGCAGAATTTTACAAGAAATTCAGAGAAGATTTAATACCAACCCTCCTCAAACTATTCAATGAAATTGAAAAGGAAATAATTCTCTCTAACACATTTCCAGAGGCAAGCATCATACTGATACCAAAACCAGAGAAAGACCCAACCGAGAAGAACTACAGACTGAACTCACTAGTGAACATAGATGCAAAGATACTCAATAAGATACTAGCAAATAGAATGCAGCAAATTATCAAGAAAATCATACATCATGGCTAAGTTGGATTCATTCCACGAATGCACAGTTGGATCAATTTTCGCAAATCTATAAATGTTATATGCCATATCAATGGAGCCAAAGACCAAAACCCCATGATCATCTCAATAGATGTGGACAAAGCTTTTGACAAGATCCAACATGCATTTATGATAAAAACTCTACAGAAAATAGGAATAGATGGTCTTTACCTTAACCTGATCAAAGCCATCTATGACAATCCAACAGCCAACATCATTCTCAATAGACAAAAGCTGAAAGGTTTTACTTTAAAATCAGGAACAAGTGAAAGATGTCTGCTGTCACCACTCTTGTTCAATATAGTTCTGGAAGCACTAGCCAGAGCAATTAGACAGGAGAGAGAAATAAAAGGAATAAGGACAGGAAAGGAAGAAATGAAAGTATCACTATTTGCAGATTACATGATACTTTAAATGGAAGACCCCAACAACTCCACAAGGGGACTGCTTGAATTAATCAACAAATTCAGCAGGGTAGCTGGATAGAAAGTCAATACCCAAAAATCAGTAGCATTTATACACAAACAACAATCATGCTGAAAGAGAAATGAAGGAAACTATACCTTTCACAATAACATCCAAGAAATTGAAATATTTAGGAATCAATCCAACATAAGAAATAAAGATCCAGTCAATGAAACTATAGTACTCTGAATAAAGAGATTTTAGTAAATGGAGAAATATTCCTTGCTCATGGATGGGAAGAACCAACACTGCAAAAATGGCCATACTCCCAAAACTGCTGTACAGATTCAATGCAATTCCTATTCAACTACCTTTAGCAAACCTCACAGATCTCGAGAAAACATGCCTGAAATTCCTCTGCAACTAGAAGAGACCCAGAATAGCAAAAGCAATCCTGGGCAACAAGGATAAGTCAGGTGGAATCACAAACCCAGACCTGAAATTATACTACAAAGCTACTGTCATAAAATCAATGTAGTACTGGTTAAAAAACAGAAATGAGGATCAATGGAACAGAGTGGAACAAACAACCACAACCCAAAACACACTCAACCACCTAATCTTTTATAAAGAGGCCAAACAAACTCACTGGAAGAATGATAGCCTCTTTAATAAATGGTGCTGCAAAATTTGGTTTGCTACCTGCCAAAGACTGAAAATAGAACCAAGTCTATCACCATACACCAAACTCAAATCAAAATGTTACACAAATGTCAATATTAAAACAGAAACTCTAAATATAGTGGAAGAGAAAGTAGGTAAAAACTTTGAAGATGTAGGAGTAGGCAGAGTATTCATGGACAAAAACCAAAATGCACGTGAAACACTTGAAAGAATCAACAACTGGGATCTCATCCTAGTAAAAAGTTTCTGCACATCTAAAGAAATCACCAGCAGAGTAAAAAGAAAACCCACAAACCTGGAAAATATTTTAAATGACCATCCCTCAGACAAAGGGTTTCTCTCTAGAATATATAAAGAATTCAAAAATATCAGGCCCGCCTCAAATTCAAAGACCCAATCCAAAAATGGGCAGCTGAGATGAATACACACTTCTCAGATAAGGAAATACAAATGGCAAATAAATACATGAGAAAATGTTTAACATCATTAATCATTTGAGAAATGCAAATTAAAAAAACACTGAGATTCCACCTTACCCCAGTAAGAATGGCTACCTTTAAGATACCAAACAATAACAAATGCTGGCGAAGCTGTGGAGAAATAAGAACCATTCTCCACTGCTGGTGGGGATGCAGACTGGTGAAACCACTGTGGAAATCAGTTTGGAGATTCCTCAGAAAACTAGATCTAGAGATCCCATTCAACTTAGCTATTCCCCTTTGGGTATTTTCTGAGAAGATCTATAAACGTCATATCTCAGTGATATATGTACACCTGTGTTCCTAGGAGCACAATTTGCAATTGCTAAGATGTGGAAGCAACCCAAATGTACATCCACTGAGGACTAGATAAGAAAATTGTTGTACTTGTATATAATGGAATATTACTCAGCTGTAAAGAAAGATAAACTCGAGGCTTTTATAGGTACATGGTCACAACTGGAGACCATACTCCTAAGTGAAATAAATAAGACCTGCATGTCCAAGCACTGCATTGTTTCACTAATGTAAAACCTGAAAGAGTTAATTTGAGCTAGGAGGTATGATAGACATTGTGAAATGATAGGAAAGTACTCAAGGGTAAAGGGCAACTGGGATGTGGGAAAAGAGAACGGAAAGAAGGAAAAATTTTGTATATATGTACATACAGGATAGTTAACATAGTTGTTCTACTATCTTCTATTTCTTTGCTGAAAGAAACTGTCAATAAGTCCTTGATTGATCAGTATTGCATGTCTCTTCTGTTTTCATGAGAAACCACTTTGAAGATATCAATATGTATTACAAGAATCATTGATAATTTCCTACCACTCTGTTTGTAACTCTGTATTGTCTGTACTCTTCTTTTGCTATTTTGTTAAAGGTTGTCTGTCTTTTAATGTCTTCCTCCATTTATTTTCAAAATTAAAAGAAAAGAAGTACAGAAATCTTTCTCAGAATTATGCTAAATATATTGCATATGCTTGCCTATATTTATTTTTAAGAAAAAAGATTGAGGTAGTGGATTGCACAGCATCCAAAAGAGAAACAGTAACATGGCTGATGCAAAGAAAGAGTAAAGTGAGGCACAAAGGAAAAATTGAGGTATAGACATTGATATTCTGGCTAGAAGAAATTTATCTTTCAATATACTATTTTAGACTAATATATATTTTCTACTTAGGGAATTCCAGAAGACCATTATTGGAAATGTTGAAGAATAATTTAAACAATGCTGCTGCTTTTTAATCTTTTCAAAAAATTAAATTCCCTAACATGTTCTAATTTTTTGTTATAATGGAAGTAATATCTGTTCCCTTTAGAGACCATTGTTCTGTACAGACCAAGGACTAATATCTTTATCTAATAAAGGAGCAGAAAACACATAATTGATTTAAAATCATAAGGAGAACTTTTTAGTTTCAGAATGGTTTAAGCAATTTAATTTCTCTCCCATTTGCTTCTATTCATTACACTGTCTAATCAGTGCCAATCAATGCAGAAGTATTCCTTGACGCCTAGGCTTTAAAAGCACCCCATGACTTTCTACCTCTTAAACTCCTTTTTTTTCCCTTCATGACACATTTTACACTTGATATTGTATTTTTATCTATCTTTCCCCCAACATACCATAACCTCCATAAAGACAAGTATCATTGTTGTTCACCAGTGTACTTCCAGCGCCTAGTATATAAAGTGCCTAGTGTATTGTAGCTGGCACTCAACTCTTCTGTTCAAACTATGGTCTCTGTATCAGCAGCGACAAAAGCTTCCTGGAACTTGCTAAAAGGTAAATTATTAGCCCTCAGGAAAGAATAAAAGATAGCAACAATTTCTATTTTAACATGCCCTCTAGAATATTTTAATTCATGTCAAAATTAAAAACACATTGAGAAAAAAAGCAAAGAATTAGTGAATTCAAGGTCTGATTGTTTTGAATAGGCAGTTATCTGCATGACTATCTCTTCTTAAATTCACATTTAAGTTAGAATGCCATTCACATCCATCTATGAACAAAAGGTGACATATTAAAATGTATGGTCATGGTCAATTTGGAATACTAAAAAATATAAGGAAATTTGGGGATGTAATTCAGCAGTAAAGTGCTTGCCTAGCTTGTGAGAGGCCCTGGACTCAATCTCCCATATCATAAAAAAGGACAAGAGGAAGTTTTTGGATAAAAAGTTTTGACATCTCTTAGGATGATGAGTGTTAACAACTGATTATCTTCATGAGTCTCCCTACTGTCTCCCAATACCAATATTATACAAATGATTTAATACTATGTTGGAGGAGTGATGAAATTGAGATGGTAGTTAGAATTGCTCATAATATTTATTCACTTAAAAAAATTTTGGTTATGTATCCCTACTGTGTACCAGAAACTTTTTTTTTAAACAGGGTCCCGCTGTGTAGCTTTGGCTGGTCTGGAACTCACTATAACCATGAGTAGGTTTGAAGTTGCAGCAAGCCTACTGTGTCAATCTTCCAAATACGGGATTACAGGCATGTATCACCATGCTAAAATTGTACCAGGAACTCTTGTAGACACTTGTGATACATCAACAAAGCATAGGAAGATAAATTTATTGCCTTCATAATGTTTGCCTTCTAATGAACCTTGCTGTAAACCTCTGTCTCTCTCTTCTCTGTACCCATTACTGTCTCTCTGTCTCTCTCTGTTTTTCTCTGTCTCTGTCTTTCTCTGTCTCTCTCTGTCTCTCCCTCTCTCTCTCTCTCTGTCTCTCTCTCTCAGACTTGAATAGTCTCTTTCTTTACGTTACTTCTAAAGCCCCAAGGGGTCATGACTAAATTTGGTGATAGGTTCTGCTGGCTTAACATTTCCTCATATGCCACATATTCAGGCATCTGCCACGGACTGTGTCCTAAAGATGTAAACTACTGCATTTTATTATTGTAATCTACAGTAACAATAACTCCATAGAGCTTGATATGTGCTAAGTATTATTCTACTTACATTTAAATGTCATTTAATCTTCAAAATGACAAAATGAGACACTGTATTACTAATTTTCTCATACTACAGATTGGAAAACTGAGGTACAGAAAGGTTAAGTAAATTTCCAATTGTTCACAGTTTGGAATCAGGATTTAAATCCAATGTATCTATAAATATAAAAGTAAGCCACCAGAAGTAAAATAGAATAGCTTATTTTAAGAAATTATGTTCTCAAACAGTGCATTAGTGCTTTTTGTAATGTTAAGGGGTATATTTACATAAAAATCCAATATCAGAAAACACTTACTCAAGCATTAAATATAAATGGTAGCCACTTCCTCTGAACAATATTGAGGATAAGAATGACTAACTACTGTATTTCTGTGGACTACTAAGCAAATAACCAGCACTCTCTCATTTAATATATTTACTCTGCAATTAAAGCCTTACTCCTTGTAAGAGTTTGTAACATTTGTGTTCAATTTTTTGTTCATGACATGTTTCTTCCACAAGGTGTGTATTTTGTTGTTATTTTTATCCCTTTTCTCTCTTCATTCAGCCCAGGTTCTCTCTGAAGACCTGATTTCTTCTGTTCCTATTCATCTTGCACTTTTCAAATGAACTTTCTGGGACTGTTAACAAAACAAAACACCAAAATCCTGAGCACATATGAAGAACAGTTCTTAAAGCTCTGCATGCTCAAGAAAACTTGAGCAGGTTTTCAACAGAATGGCCTAGACCTGATGTCAGCCTGAGGCATGGGATCACAACACTGCCTCTCAAGACATGTTTGTAGAATTCTTATGGGTTTCTTCAAGATTTTGACAGCACAAAGGACACAGATGCCAAAAGGCCTTGCTCTCATGGCTTTTCCTTATGATAGCCCACCCTCCTTTCTGCAGAGTGTTCTTTTATCTTGCTTTTTCATTTTTTAATCAGCCTAAATTCACAGTTCAATCTGCTTTTTCCCCCATTCTTTAATTTTGGTTTCTCAAATAAACTCTGTCACTACTTTTCACTCATTTTGTTCAATTCTTTGCTCAAGATGAGAAGAACATAGAATCTAACTCCCAAGGGAGATGCAAGCAATTTAAAACCTGATAATGTTTAGTTGGTGATCCACTTTTAGAAGCAGGTTATATGATAACAGCAGAAGTTTTCAAATGACTTTGGGTTTTAATTAATCATTTCTGAATATGCTGATATTTCAAGATTTAGATTATTCTTATTCTGATGCACAATTTTTTTATTATTTTAAAGAGTAAAAGAAGGATAACAGCAATGGGCAGGGCTTACCAAATTACAGACAAAGTAGTAGGAAATTATCAATGGTTGTTGTTTTACATATTGTTATCTACAAGATAGTTTCTCAGGAAAATAAATAGATAAATAATAGTGAGTTACAGACAGAAGTGGTAGGAGATTATCAATAGTTGTTCTATTATATGTTGATATCTTCAAAGTGACTTCTAAAGAAAATAAATACAGCTATACATGAGTGACCAATTGAATAACCATTGAATATTCTCAATGGTTGCTGTAGGAAACACATAATAATAAACATGCATCCATTTATGAAATAACATAGGAACAATACAAACATTACACAGTTATGGACAGATTAGTAGGAAAATATCAATGGCTGCTGTAATACGTGGTATCTTCAAAGTGGTTTCTCAGGAAGACAGAGATAGGCAAGAAAGATCTAACAAGTAGTTATAGCCTAAGGGTTGTGAAAAATAGCATATTACCTCCTCACCAGTGACTCCTTTCACTGAGGTGTGACAGCTGGAAGGAAGGCCATGACTGAAAAGTAGGACCGAGAGACTTGCGCCTGTGTCTAGCAAAAGTCTGTTTACTCTTTCCTCTATACTCATGATTACCTGAGACTCCTCCATGCAGATGACAGTCTGGCCAGAGGGGGAAGGCAGAGTATGCCCTGGGCCCCCTCATTCTTGTTGGACTAACTGGTAGGATGGGTCTGATCTCTAGGTCCTCCACTTCAGAGGGCAGACTGATCTCCAGTGGTCTCCTTCACATTCAGGGCATTGCTCAGGGGACTTCTTAGGGCAGTTCTTCTTGAGGTGGCCTGGCTTTTAACAGTGGTAGCAGATGAATGTAGTCATTGAGTTCTTCTTGGGGCCCAGAGAATCAGCCTTAGGGTCTCTTTCTCTTAGTGCTGCAGCAGAAGCAGCTGCTTTTTCTTGGTCCCTTTGTTTTCTCTCTTTCGCCTCCTCCTCCTCATGGCTATAGAATGCTGAGGAAGCAATTCTTACTAACATCTTAAATGAGCCATTTTGGGCAAAAGCCATTTTTTGTAGCTTTTTCTTTCCAGTCTCCCATTGTATTGGGACCCCACAACCACTTGGGGTCCTCTCCCCAACCATGAGCACAGGCAGCAGGAATCTTGGAGCAGACCTTTCCAGAGTTCCACATGCTCCTCCACTGCAGCCTGTACTGTCAGGGGAAGAATGGCTTCCAGGGGGTCTCCCCAGGTATCGCACAAGGTCCTCCTGGTTTCCAGCTTCCAAATGTCTCTCATGACTCCGATCAACTAGCCCTCTGAGTCTTTGGGCATAGTCTGTATTCTCATGTTCTCTTTGTCTTTGTTCAGCAGCTGCTCCTCTGCTGACTCTGGACCTTTCTGGTTCTCAGTGGCATGAACAAGAGCTACCTATTGTGTGGCATGTATTTCCAGGGGTTTCTCCATATTGAGATGATTCACACAGGTCTGTGGGCAGGCCTCTGCAGCCAGGGTGTAGTGGGCCAATTGTGTCATTGCTTCTCTGTGCCATGATAGCTGACCGTGCCGTGACGGCTAGCTGGAGGGCCAGCGCGCACTGCTACATGGCTTCCCAGGCACTGGCGGCTCACCTCACAGGCTGATGCACTTTTCTTAATGAATTATAGCTACAGAAAGATAGAGGCAAATAATTTCATTAAAATAAAGGAATGTGTTTCAAATATTGTAACTATCCTAATAACCTGGTTTGAAACTTGGTCTCATTGTTATGTTTATCTTTCTTTAAAAGAGAAAGAAGAACTGGGATGGCAGAAAACAGAAAAAGAAGGAAGGGAGACTGTACTACAAATTTCTAGTGGTTTATTGAAAGTAACAGTTAATCTGTTTAATTGTTCAATCAATCTTGCATTTTTATATCTGGTGATCTGAGCAATTTAGTTGAAGGCAACAATATGTAATATAACAATCACTGCTAATTTCCTATCATATTGTTTTGAAATACTGTATGATTTTTACTGTTTTTGTGCTACTTTGTTTTCATCATTGTTGTTGTTATTTTATTTTTGTTTTCTTTTCTTTAAAATGAAAAGAAAATTAAAAAAATAAAGGAATATAGCCTGGGTTTTATGAATCTCAGATTTTAATGAGTCTATTCTTCATTAGAAATCCTCATCATTTCTTTAAATTCAGTTATTACATTCTACAGTTTTTCCCTTGCACCACAATTACAAGTGTATGGAAGGAACCCAATAAACCTTTGTTTAATTGATTAATTAAAAATCAAAGTTATAACTCTAATACTGGCAAAGATAGAGCAAGTGAAACACAGCCTAGCTCTTCTACTGATTATAACTGATCTCCTTCCCTTCTACCCTCTTTATACTGCTAAATGTGTGGTACTTTCTTAGAGCATTTGTAGGAAAACAATGAGTATTTTGGATTCAAATGGGTGGCAGTGTATAGACTAAATGTTGAAAAAATGGAAATGTGTTCATTGCAGACAAAATATAGAAATCAGTTACCAGAAGGCAAATATAAGGGTTAATTTCTCCTCCTGTTAGTTAATTTAAAATATTATAATAGGTATGTTGGTCTCCAATGTAATCCACATGCTAATCTCAAGAACTTATCAATATGTTAGTAAATGACAACAGAGACAATGAAGACACAATTAAGTATATGGCTGGACTCAGGATCACAAGACACAGAAATCAGAATTATTTGAAGTATGAGAGGGATTCCATCTGGCATTACTGGAGGAGCACATATGGAAAATAAGAGAAAGAATATGGGCAGACTCTGGAAGTAAAGACTGGCCCTAGCTGGCAATCATTAAGGAGACATGATCTAAGTGACCCAGATGCAAGGAAATATGTTTGGTGCACAACAGAGTATACTTTTAAACAGATTTTTCCCCAGATATTTCAGCAAGGAATGGGTACAGGACTACTACCTTGATTTAGGCTTTGTTAGACATTGTGCAAAATGCCCAGATGATCCTTATTGTACCTCTCCCTCTAACACATTGAAGTTGGAGGTAATACATGGATTGATTAAAATTCAAATTATTAGTACATGTTAATTGTACAGATTAATGGTTTTCATTGTTATATTTTTGTTCTAGAAAAAGACAATGAAGAAAATTCCACGAATTTTAACACACTGAATCCAACAGGCAAGGCAAGCAATTAAGCAGAAGAGAAAAATGGGAGCCAACAATAGGAAAATAATCTGAAAAGGATAAATCAATATATTGTTATAACCCTCAATGGATATGGTCTCAATTCACCAATCAAAAGAAATGTGTAGGCAGAATGGATTAAGAAATATGATCCAACAATACACTTCATACAAGAAACACAGTTAACTCAAAAAGAAACTTTTAGACTGAAAGTCAATGGATGGAAAACAATACTCCACATAACAGTGACTTAGAAAAAAGCAGAAGTAGTGGATTTCATGCCAAGACTCATCACAAGAAACAAAGGTCACTATATACCTGTTAAGGGAAAACTCCAGAAAGAAGAGATAACAATCACAAATATATATGTACCAATACCAGGACACACAACAGTATAAAACAAATATTATTGGATAGGACAAATCAAGTAAGAACTATTATAATTGTAATGGGGAACTTAATACCCAACTGTCACAAATAGACAGAACTAAGAGACAAAATTTTCACAAAGAAATATCAGACCAAAACCAAACCATTTTACAAATGGACTTAGTAGATATCTACAGAAAGTTCCACCTGACAGCAGGAGAATACACATTTTTCTCAGCCACGCACAGGACTTTCTCAAAAAATAGACCATATACTAGCTCATAGAACATGCCTAAGTAAATGCAAATGATTTCAAATTATGCCATTCATATTATCAGACCATAGTGCAATGAACTTGAAGATTGATGGCAAAAGAAACCACAAAAGCTGCATAAAAACATAAACCACAAACAAAAGTAACAGCCTTCTGAAAAACCAATGGGTCACAGATGAAATTAAAGAAATTAGACAGTTTCTATAATTAAAAAATAATGCCAATACAGCATACCAGAACTCATGGGATCCAATGAAACAGTCCTTTGAGGGAAATTTGTAGTGGTAAATTTCCATGTAGGCAAAAGAAGTGACCTCCAGTAAATTACCTAACATTGAAAATAAAGGTTCTAGAAAAACAAGAGTAAGTCAAACACAAAGTGCACAGAGGGAGGAAATTATAAAGACCAGAGAAGAAAGTAATCAAATGAAACTAAAAACCAATACAAAGAATCAATGAATCAAAGAGTTGGTTCATTCTTTCTAAG
Source organism: Chinchilla lanigera (assembly GCF_000276665.1). NCBI lineage: Eukaryota > Metazoa > Chordata > Mammalia > Rodentia > Chinchillidae > Chinchilla > Chinchilla lanigera. Next base: position 4,258,713 of record NW_004955525.1, on the reverse strand, counting down.
AGTAAATAAAATGGAAAAACTGTTACACAAACTTAACAGAGAAAAGGAAAGAAAAGACTCAATTAGGAATTAGGAATGAAAAGGGTGAAATCACAAATTATCCTGCAGATATCCAGAAGAACATCAATACCTACTTAGAGAAAGTATACTCTAATAAGATGGAAAACACAGAAGAAATGGACAGATTCCAGGATACATATGAATTATCAAAGGTGAATGAAGAAGATTTAAAATTGTAAATTATCCAATATCAGCCCAGGAAACTGAAATAGTAATTAAAAAACTACTAATAAAGAAAAGCCTGGGTCCTGATATATTCACTGCTGAATACTGCAAGTTTAGAGAAGATCTAATGACAGTAATTTGCAAGCTCTTTAGTGAAAGTGAGAAGGAAGCAATGCTCCCAAACTCATTCATGGACCCAAATATTACTCTCATACCACAACCAGGGAAAGATCCAACCAAAAAACAGAACTACATCTCAATCTCTTTAATGAACATGCATGCAAAAATTCTCCTCAATAAGATAAAAGAAAACACAATGTGGCAATTAATTAAGATTATACACCATGACCAAGTAGGATTTATCCCAGGAATGGAGGGATGCTTCACTATACACAAATCAGTAAATGTATTACACCACATCAACAGAAGCAATGGCAAAGCCATATAATCATCTCAATAAATGCAGAAAAAGCATTTGACGAGGTTGAACACACCTTCAAGATAAAAAATAAAAAGCTGTACAAAAAATGGAGTAGAAGTTCTTTATCTCAAGCTGATAAAAGCTATCTATGACAAACCAAGAGCCAACATAAAACTAAATGCTCAAAAACTGGAATCTTTCTCTCTAAAGTCAGGGAAAAGACAAGGATGCTCACTATGACCACTCCTATTCAATATAGTTGTAGCAACGTTAGTGAGAGCAATTAAACAAGAGAAAGAAATGAAATGAATAAGAATAGGAAAAAAGAATTTAAATTATCATTATTTGTGGATGACATGATGCTTTACATAAAAGACCACCAAAACACCACAAAAATCTCATAGATATAATAATTAAATTTAGTAGAATAGCAGGGCACAAAGTAAGCACTCAACAATCAATAGCATTACTGTACAAAAATAACATACTCAGTGAGAGAGAATCTATGGAAAGAACACCTTTCACAACAGTATCAAGAAGGATGAAATATTTAGAAATCAATGCAATAGTGGTCGTAAAAGACTTTTACTTTGAAAACTATGTCTTAGTTACTTTTCTCTTGTTGCTGAGACACAATATCTGACAACCAAAGTTCAAGTGGGAAAAGTTTACTTAGCTCAGTTTGTAGAGGTTTCAGTACATAATGGGCCAGCTCCAAGGCAGGGTGGCACATGGCAGAGAGGCAACAGTTCATTGTAGTGGAAAACAGCAAAAGCAATGAGAAGCAGGGAGAGGGAGAGAGACAAAGACAGAGACAGAGACAGAGACAGAGACAGAGACAGACAGAGACAGAGAGACAGACAGACACAGACACAGACACAGATGCAGATACAGACTCGTTCTGTCCCTTATATTGTATGCAGGGTACCAGCGCTAGGATGAGTGTAGCATTCACACCCATAATCCCAGCATTGGACTATGAATTAATCACGAATTACAGATTTAGCTGCCTCCAAAATGCTCACCCCCTGTGATTGCATTAGGATTTTGAGGGACATCCAGACACAAACGATAACACTATAGTAATGCAAAAGAGAAGATCATAAAGAATATTAGCAAGTGGAAAGATAATCCTTGTTCTTAGATAGTCAGATCTAATATAGTGAAAATGGCTGTAATACCAAAAATGTTAGAAAAATTTAGTGGAATCCTGGTGAAAATACAGTAGCATACCTCACAGAAACAGAGGAAACAGTCTTAAATTTATTTGGAACCAGAAGATACCTAGAATAGCAAAAGCAGTTCTGGGCACCAAAGGCAAGGCAGGGGACACCATAATCCCTGACCTGAAATTATAGTACAAGAAAGATTTCATCTTTAATAAATGATGCTGGGAAAACTGGCTTTCCATATGCTAAAGATAAAACCTAGACCCATATCTCTTAGCATGTGCTGAGCTAAAATTGAAATAGATCAGATGCCTAAATATTAAAACAAACAATCTGCTGGAAGATAGAACAGGCAAAACTCTTGAAGACAGAGGTATAGGTAAAGATTTAAATAACAAAACCTTATTGCAGAGGAAATATTGCAAATAATCAACAAGTTGGATTTTATCACATTAAAACAATTTTGTACAGCAGCAGAAATCACCACCAGAATGAAGAGACAACGTACAGAATGGGAAAACATTTTTACCGGTTATTCCTCAAAAATCAAATATTTAAAATACCTAAAAACTCAAATAAAACAGTCCCTACCAAATTTACAGACACAATCTAAAAAAAAGCATCTGAAGTAATAGACACTTCTCAGATGAAAAAATAGACCTGGCAAATAAATATATGAAAACTGTTCAACATAACTGGTTATTCGAGAGATGCAAATTAAAACAATGCTGAGATTCCATCTCCCTCCAGAAAGAATGACCATCACCAAGAAATCAACCAATAAAATATTCTGGCAAGGCAGATGGGAAAAAGGAACATTCTCAACTGTTGATGTAAGTGAAAATTGGTACAAGCAATACGGAATTCAGTATGGAGATTCCTGAAAAAATGGAAACTTAAGGTGCCATTTGACTTAGCTATTCCCCTACATGGTATCTTCCTGAAAGAGTTAAAAGCATTATACAACAGCAATATATGCACACCCATGTTTATAACAGCACAATTTATAACAGAAAATTCGTGGAAACTGCCCATATGCCCATCAACAGATAAATGGATGAAGAACTTGTGGCTTTTATATACTATGGAGTACTACCGTGCTGTGAAGAATGATAAACTTGAGATGTTTTTAGGTAAATGGATGCACCTAAGAATCACAATTTTAAGTGAAATACTTTGGACACACCTTCATATATCACATTTTTTCTCTTGTGTGAGAACACCAAAGGTAAATAAGGGCCAAAATGGAGGATAGATATTGGGAAGTAGGAAGCACATGTTCAGATGGGAAGAGGAACAAGGGAGGGTGACAAGGGAAGGAAGGACGGGAAAAAGGAAAAAAGAGAATAGAAAGAAAATGCAAACAACCATTTTGTAAATAAGGAGGGGATGTAGGATTGAAGGGAGGGGAGTGGAATGGGTAAAAGAGAAGAATTAAGATATATCACATTCAGATACAAATTCCCTGTCATGAATGTGATCATTATGTATATCAAACTTTACAATAAATTTAAATTTTAAAAGTGAACTGAGAATAACAGTGGGAAAGGCTGTGTATGTGTAAGAAAACGTCCATAGGGGAACTTTATTTTCTGCTCAGTTTTTGAGTCTAAAATTACTCCAAAAAGAAAGTTTACTAAAAAATTATGATCAACTATTCTAGACTCCTATGATAACCTGGTTACAATGATTTATTACTTCTCCTTTAATCACACTTCTTACCTATGTGGAATTCCTTATGAGTAGTTAATTTTAAAAAGGGAGACTACAGGCCTTATTTGCAGGTGGATCTGCATAGCATGCCAGTACCATTAAGCAAAGATGTCTGTGGAAATTATGGTTAAAAGAAAATATTTCTGATGAGTAGAGTGTTCTGTAGTATATGTGATTTTGTACTTTAGTGAAAGGAGTGGAGAGACACACTGACATATAGATCCAAGTAATTTCAAGAACAAAAGTTGTCAGATTGGTTAAGAGTTAGGAAAGATCAGAATTTGAAGATCAGTGACAAGGAAATATGACAGAGACCTTTGTATCAACCCCTTGGAATACATTAAGTGTGTGAATACATCATAGTCCATGCAAGCTCTGAAAAAATGAAACCCATATAAGAAACATGTCTGTGGTATGTAACAACCACTGTTAATCTCTATTATTTTGTTTGAAACCCTGTAACATTTTTAATGTCCTTGTTTTGTGTAGTTTGTATTTTGCTATTGTTCTTTCTTTTTGTACTATTTCCTTTAAAATAAACAAAGAAGCATGTCTCAATAATCAGATGAACTAGATGTTGCATTGGTTTGTTGACCTCTTTCTCCTGTCACACTGATGCATGCTAATTGGGTGAATGTATAAAATACACATGGCAGCAGGGGTATAGACTATATAGGCTCAACAACATGGTCTTTCCATTGCCAATACGGAGTTGGACATGGCTACTATGTTTCAGTGCTTATTCGCTGAGAACAAGCCTCTAACACATCTCATTTTAATAGATTATAGGCAATTTGATTGCACATTGATTATGTTGGAGCTCTCCAATCATGAAAGAGGAAACACTATTCTTGGTAAAATAGACATTTTTGAATATGGATTCACTTTCTCATTCAGGAAGTATTGTGTTAACACCATTATAATAGACTTACTGGATGCCTTATGCACTGCCATAGCATCTCATCCTATATTGTTTCTAACCAGGTGATAACATTTTATAATAACTTTATAGTACGGTATAGTGATTGCATGTCATATCTAACAGGAGATACCTCTTATCCTTTAATATAGCTCACATTCACAGAGCATACTAGTCTTATGTGCCTTATGTGGCCTACTGAAGGTTCATTTCTTCTGCTGTATAGGAGACAAAAACTCCTATAAAATTATGATGCTACCCTAAAAGATGTAATATATGCCTTAAACCAGTGGTCGATAATTGGTGCAATTTCTTCCATTGCCAGGAACTACAGGATCAATGTGCGTGGCCTTTCTCACTATCACAACTCATAGTATTTGTTTACACTTTTAAAATATAGATCTCTGAGTTTGGATATTCTAAGTGTACATAGGAAAAGCATGTCTATCCAAAAACAAGGGCCTGGGTCTGACTGGCAGAAAGCTGAACTTGCCCCATGGCCTTTCTTGAGCTCTTCATGGCCCTAAAACAGTAACAAAAGAAAAGAGTCAGTGTATTGGACTTGATAACTGATTTTAACTTTATGAGGAAATTGTGTTATTGCTATGAAATGAGGCAAAGGGGACAATGTTTGGACCACAAGTGTTTCAACAGGATGGTCCTTGTTATTCTCTTCCCTAATTTCACTCATCAACTAAAAACTGCAACAAACCAATAAAATCAGGGTTCAGATCCAGCCAAAGTGAAAGTTTGTTACACTTAATTAGGAAAATAATACTTTCTGTACAGATGTTTGTGGTAATTAAGTGGAGCATGAAATGAAGAAGAAAATTAGCAGCTGTGGCTAACAAGTTGATCTCAAGAATAATTATAGAGAAAAAAAATGTAGTATTGTATTTTGTTTTCCTTTTTCTCCTGTTCCCACACTCTACCAAAATTTTAATGAATAATGTCAGTCAGTAGTGACTAATAACTTAGAGCGAACATGGTCAAATTGACATCACCCCACAATGATAGGGCAATTTGTATGACTCTAGGCAATCAAATCAATACTGGATACATGGAATTTTCTGTCAGTTGAAGAAGAATAAATATTAAGGGGAAAATAGGTATAAAGTGCCGGTATATCTTTTTTAAGTGGAAAGAACTGAACTCAGTGCCTTGAGAAAGCTAGATAAGTTCTCTGTCACCAGGTGTATCTTTTTGCTTGCCTTTCTAGCTGCACTCTCAACCCTTCCTCAACCTGCGCTGAGTCCCAGGAGCCTGACCTGTACGGATAACATAGTTCTGATTTAAAATTGGGTCCAGCGAATGGGAAACCAGGCCAGAGCACCAGAAAAAAAGGAGGGGAATGAACTCAAAGTATTTATTTATGGAAATGTCAACTAAGACCGACTGTGACACATATAGCTCAAGGTAGTCTTCTCGATACAACTCTCAACTTCATAATACTAGTCCCTTTGGGCCTAGAAGTGCAAACAACTCATTATTACTAGCATGTTTTAGCAGAACTATGCCTGGTGACTTTTCCATCCTTGGCTAACATATTTGTAAATACATATTTATTTTATTTTCTAACCTCTACCATCAGCCTTAATTTTTAAAAATTGTTTTTGTTTTCTTTTTAGTAAATGTTTGTCATATATAATGATCCCATTCATCATAGGAAATTTGCACTTTTACATAATATATTTTCATTCTTCTTTTTTTCCCATTCTTTCCCCTTTCTTCAAACCTTCATCCCCCCTCCATTTAGAAAAGCTTTGTTTCCCCATTTTTCCTTTCATTCTCTTTTAAATCACTTTTCTTTTCCTATTTTCAACCCCCTTTTTTCTATTTCCCATTTGAACATTTTCTTTTGACTTCCCAAATCTATCATCTATTTTGTTTCTTATTTACCCATTGTTGTTCCCTCCCAAGTGAAAAAATGTGCTATTTAAACTTGTGTGTCCAGTTTATTTCATTTAAAATCATGGTCCTCAGTGCATCCATTTATCCAAAAATGTTTCAAGTTTATCCCTCTTTATACCACGGTAGTACTCCATTGTATATGAAATCACATGTTCTTTATCCATTATCTGTTGATGGGCATTTGAGTTGTTTACAAGATTTAACTATTATAAATTTTCCTGCTATAAACATGTTTATGCAATATATTGCTGTGGTATGATGCTTTTAATTCTTTCAGGAAGATACCAAGAAGGGGAATAGCAAGTCAAAGGGAACCCCTAGTATTAGTTTTTTGAGAAATATCTGTATTAATTTCAACGTTGATTATATCAATTTACTCTCCCACAACAGTTGACAAGTGTTTCTTATTCCTATCGGGTTTGCCAGCATTTGTTATTGATTTATTGATGACAGACATTCTTTCTGGAGTGAGATGGAATCTCAGTGTTGCTTTAATTTGCATTTCTTAAAAGACCAGTGATGTTGAACACTTTTCTATATATTTATTTGCTGTTTGTACTTCTTCATCGGAAAAGTACCTGTTCATTATGGCTATCCATTTTTTATATTGGATTTTTAAATTAAGAGGGTCTAAATTTTTGTGCCCTTTATATGTTTTACATATTAATCCTCTCACTGTGTAGCTTGTAATTTCTATTGTCATTCTATAGTTGGCCTCTTCACTTTGTTGGTGATGTTTTTATTACATAACGGCTTTTAATTTGATATAAACAGATATTTAAGTGACTGGATCTCTGATTGACAGTGTACCATCTTGGAGCTCTCTTGGTACAGGTACTAACTGTAGCTGGCTGATAATGTGCTAGAGAATTGCAGTTTTCTGAAGAGTTACTCTTTGTATGTGCATATATGGATATATATTGGGAATAATAAAGTATTGTCCTGCTAATTGATTGCAATTGAATATTAGAATTTGATTGTTGAAAATAAATGCAATGTTGCAGAAATCTACTAGACTTAAAAAGATCATTCTCATGATGTATGAACATGCAATACTAAAATTTTAAGAGAGATTTAATTTAGCCATGGCCAGCTGGAAAGAAAAGCTACCCTGATGGAAGGATATTGCAGAGCAAAGCTGCTTAGTTTTTGATGGCTGGGGAGCAGAGCAGGGGAACAGTGCCAAAGACGAAGAGGCAATGCAAAATATATGTTCCTCAAGACCACATGTCCATGACTTACGCAGACAGAACTAGAAGTGTGTTTTACTAATCTTCTTAGCATTCTTAATTTAATGAAGTTGACATATAAGGATTAATATGGAATTCTTGGTTAGGTACAGAAATATATAACCATTTTATAGTAACAGTAACTACTTAATAGGCATAATATGTTTTCTAAATTGTTGCAACTTTTTTGCTTAATATTCATTCTTCTGTTATTAAATATTATTTTATGTACTAAAACATTATTGAAATTATTTTGATTTATAAAAGGTAATGCATTTGTCTATTGTTTACTTCCAGTTCATTTGTGCTGAATATGATCAAGTTTTAATTACAGATCTTTACTTTCTGTTAAGTTTGTTGTGCTGGGAAAAGATCTTTATTTCAGCAAAGAGGTCAATATAAAGAAAATATGTTTTTGTTTACTATATCATAAGAAAATCTACATAAATCAGTCATGGGAAGATTGTGTTAGGTGCTAAAAACACATCTTAATAACAAATTCAGCTGAAGTAATTGACCAAAGTTTTCAAAGAAATGGGTTGAAAATGAGATACAATATAGATAAATAAGTAATTAAATTATTTTGTTTGGGAGCACCTAAGAAAAAAAGACCATCTCTATGATGACAAGAGAAAATAAAATCTTTTTCTTTTTGGAATTATTGGGAATTGAACCTAGTGCCTTCACGTAAGCCTACATCTTTTACTTTTTTTTTTTTTTTTTTTTTTTTTGGTTTTTCTCCAGTACTGGGAACCGAACTCACGACCTTGCGCTTGCCAGGCAGGCGCTTTGCTGCTGAGCTAAATCCCCAGCCCCTACATCTTTTACTTTGAGACAAGGTCACACTAAGTTACTAATTTGCCCATGCTATGCTTTCTTTGTGATTCTCCCACTGTAGCATTGCAGAGTGTTGGAGTGAAAGGCCAGTGTCAACAGTCAAGGCAAGACAAAATAAAATCTTAAACATGCATGGAACTTATTTCACTATTTGCATGTTGGTGACAGAGTGGTACAGATACACAAATGCAAATGTAAGGCAAGGTAATATGAAGAAATAGAGAAGGTTTGCAACACTGGGATTCAAGGAGTAACTACTGTCTTTGAAATTTGTGGAATTGATTGAAAAAATCAAGTGTTTTAAAATTTAAAATCTTTTTGTTGGTTGCCCCATGTAACTATATGGTTATTGTGAGGTAGTCTGTTTCTAAGGTCTGTAAATTTAATCTACACTAACTTGTTTCTAAATTTGAGACCAAGGTTGCAAATTGAGTTTTCAGCAAAAGGTGAAATATGGACTGATTAAATCAAGCAATTTATATCAAGCCACCTAATGTTTCATAGCACTTAATGTCCACTATATATAATACCTGGAAAAGAATAATTGTCAGCTAAGTTATAGCCTGTGTACTGAGTTGGAGAGGTCATAATTTTATCACCAGACAAATACAATGCTCTGTGTGTAGAAAAGGGTTAATAATAACATCTGAAAAGCAATTTAAAAGAAGTAAATTAGTAGTTATTTAAATATATAATTTTCACTTGTCAATTTAAAAATCAATAAACTAAAAAAATTAAATGTATACAACAACAATCCTGTCATGATGTCGATGAGAGAATAATACAAATACACTATTTTAAGTAAAAGACTTGATCGCATGCAGCAGTCCATCAGAAAATAATAGAGGACTGTGGACTACATTGTATTTGAATCCTTTAGCTTGATACAACTCTATTCATGTGGAGGGGGCAAGACATGAAAAACCTTTCATTTTGAACAAGAAGTATAATTTTTGGATATAATCTGTAAAATTACTTCTTTGGAACATATTTCTCATGAACATACTCCATGGTCACATTTCTTAATTCAAAAAAATTAAAAATTTCCCCAAGATGTCGGCAATATTGTCAAAAATATTGATACTATTAGACAGAGTCTAAAACTAGGGAGGGGTGTGATCTGAATGTTATAAACACTGAGCTGGCAAGTCTTCAGGATTGTCACACAGCAGGGCATAAAATCTAAATGTAGAAACTATCAAACTACCTAAGCTATACTTCTTGTATTTGTTTTACAGTTCATGTTTTCACTGTTATTTTACCAAGATGTTTTGAAAATAAAATTGATGCAAATATTTGATGACTTTATGCAACCATTTAAAGGATAAAAATTGTTATATAATGTTGTTAATATTCATTGTTATTCAATGGCATATTAAATCTCCATTTTAATTTTCTTAGAGCTATAGTTTTGTGGCTTTTCAATAAAATAGCAAAATGGATGATCAGTTTTCCATATATAAAATAATAGTATGAACTTCATTTTAGCTGATTTCTTTAAGAAACAAAAGGATTTACTCCACCTGGGCAACAAGATACTAATTGCAACTGGCAATAAGAACAATTTTAATAGCAGCATAGACAATAACAGTAATAATAATAATAATTTGAGTTTCATAGATTCTGGGAAAAAATAAAACAACACTTAAAGTTCTTTCATCGTGTTTGTTTTTGAGACAGTGTCTTGTTATGTAATTCAGTCTGGCCTCAAACTGAAAGCAATCCTCCTTCCTCAGCCTCCAGTGCACTGGGATTACAGGCGTGCACCACCATGCCCCAACCCAGTTAAAGTCCTTATCTGAAATTTTCAAGGTAGTTTCATAATGGAGGGAAAATTACATCTATATTTTCCTTAAAACAGTTCGGCTATTGACAAATTTCTGATCACAAGTTGTATTCAGACTATGTTAGTGTTATTAGTCTCCATCATAAAAATTGAGTTTAATTTTTTTATGTGTCCTCAATTTGACAGTGTTCCATCCAGGAAGTATAATAGTCCAATAACTTTTACACAATTAGAATTTTTAAAGTAGTGTAAATCTGATTGGCATCCACATATTTAAACATAGAAGACAGTGTTTTGGTTCTAGCAGAAGTTGCGTATGCTGCACTAGATATTCTTTCATTTTATCTAGGAATAAATGTTTTGGTCTTGTAAATGTAATGTTAAATGAAAGAAATTAGTCACAAATGATTACATATTGTATAATTCCACTTACATGAAATGTTTAGAACATGGGAATCCATAGAGGCACCAATTGTATCAGTAGTTGTTTATATTTGTAGAGGCTGTGGGGACAAGGGGAAGGAGAATAAAGTCTATGGAATTTTTTGAAATGATCAAAATACTCTATCATTGACTGTGGCTATGCGTGCATAACCATGAATATATTAAAAACTACTGACTTCTGTGAAGGGATGCACTGGATATGAATTAAAAAACAAACTATGGTAAAAAATCAGGGGCTTATACCCTACATACATTATACTTCATTGAGTTTTCTTTCTCATAGGTCTTGACCAACTACTTCAACTTAATGAAAATTAGAAGAAATGCATCCCATGCAAAATATTATAAGCCTTGATTATAAGAAAAAAAAGCCTCTACATTTAAATAGGTAATGATGATGTGGAGATGATACATAATAATACTAAATATGATTATAATATCCATAGGAGGAAGATAAATAAAAAATAACATTCATTATGCATTCAGTATGTACCAGGTACTATGCTACATGCTTTTAAGTATTATTTTATCTTATTCTCATAACATTCTTATAGATACCGTTGTTCTTCTGATTTTTATATATGAGGAAATTGAGTTACATAAAGGTGAAATAATTTACTGAGGGTCACATAGCAAGATATGTTACATAAAGAGTTTCAACTTAGTGCATAGTTTTAATAACTAGAGTCCTTCAGTATACAGAATATATAATAAATGGAAAATTAGGAATATATTATGAAACAGTAAAAAGTGTGCTAGAGCCATTGGATGAGAGAACACACCACACTTACATCTCAAAAAGCATGGAAAAATCTGTTCACCTGTAAAGTATGGAGACATTTTGAAACATCTGACTCTAGTATTCATGAGGCATCAAGTAGCTACAAAAATCTAAGATGAACTTTTTCATAAAATAAATATGGCCAAATAGACAACAATCTAAAGGAATGTCACAATGTCAAATGTACAATTACTTCCTCAAAATAAATGTATGTTTATCAAGTTATCACAAGGTATTAAATTGGAAACACATATTATTTTTTCTCTTTTTCTCCAATCTAAACTTTCATTTTTAGTCTGATATCTTTCAAATTATTTCTGTGTTCAAAATTAAATTCCTAATTTGCACTGCACTGATTTTTCCCATCTCTATTTTTTATTGATTTTCTGAGTTTCCTTTCCCATTGTCAAAACTAGCTAAAATGTTATGGCTGCCCTATTCCTACAAATTACAGAAAGCAAATCATCAAGAACACTTTTAGTGCTTTTCACTTAGAGGCAAAATAAATTTGCTTCTAGTCTGGAGGTTAGATTTTTAATGTTCATCTAAATCTACTTAACCATTTTCTTTACATATTAAAAAGCACTTTTGTGTACATTAACTCCTATATTTACATCTAAACATAGCATTCTTTGTCTTTATAAAGTATCTATGAGTAATTTAAAATTTTCCTTCTCAAGCTTTTTACTGTACTATCTTTAAAGGAATAAAAAATGATGCTAGACTACCCTCTTTTTCAATCAGTCTATAAAAACCAATGAAATTAATATTTCATTTTACTGTACTATATATTACTTTTTCTGGTCCAAGCTACAGAAAACAGGAAGGTATAGTACAAGACACAGACGTTCTTTTATGTAGATAATGAAGTAAATAGTCTAGATTTTGATTATTGTGCAGATTAAGTTAGGTGATGCCTCAACAATAAAAAAGATGCAAAATCTCAGTTGCTTAACACATATAACAGTTTATTTCTTGAAAATAGTCTAATGGAAGTTGATCAGTTTTCCAAGGCAGGACCTTTCTAAATGGTAAATTGAAGTTCCAGTTTGTATCCATCTTGAAGGTCGGCCACAGCACTCAGGTCACAGTGACAGATAAAGAGATAGCCAGAGAGCATGCAGGACTTTTAACTGCTCCAGTATGGAAATGACACATCCTTCTGTTTTCAAGTCCTCTACTAGAAGTTAAATCACACTGCCTAACTACAAGTGTGAAAAGTCAGTTGGAGCACAGAAATGTATGATGAACTGTAAATATCTTTGCTGTATTCTACAAAGGGTATATATTTTTATTTTTATTTTATTTATTTATTTATTTATTTTTGGTTTTTCTCCGGTACCGGGAACTGA
>NW_004955525.1:4238397-4245285 GCF_000276665.1 Chinchilla lanigera | reverse complement strand
ATTTTAGTGAACAATAAACTTCAAGAACTCTATATGAATAAAAAATGTCCTTTAAATGTATTTATTTTTACCAGCATATACATATATATCTGTTTTTAATGAACAGCTAAATTAGGAAAATCCAAATTAATCAATTATGGCATTACTATAATGCTCCAAGAAGCCTACTGTGAAATTCTGGTATAGCCACCTCAGAAATTTGGGGAGCCAATATCTACCAGATGATTTCTATATGTATAATTTTACTTGCAATTCACAGAATATGGGATGAAATCAGCTATTTAAAAACAATAGTTACTGAGCCTATTTTTAATGCCAAAATACTCTATACTTAGGACATAACAACTAATATATCTTCTGTAATAGATGTTACTCATATAAAAATGTAAAATAAAAATAATTTTGAAAGCATTTTTAACATTAGTGGTAAACATGAATCAGCAACAGATACAAGGCACCAAATCTTAATAACATATGAACACAGGAAGATAAATTTTGTCATTGTCACCTACATTAACTCTTAATTTAATTCAATATTAATGCCTAACACAATAAAATTTCAAACAGCATACTTACTAAGATTTTGGCAGTAGTCTGTTTAACAAGATACACAGCATACTAGAGGTCTGTCACTCAACTTGCTTACAGTAAAGCAGCTTCAATATGAAGGGATAAAATACTTTTAAAAAACCTTCTTACACACTAAATATTCTGGCAAGTGTGTAATTAAATACAGTGATTAAATTAGTTGGGTAAGATTAAGAAATGACAAACTTGAAATTTCTATCCAAACATAAATCATAAAAAAGGGATCGTTACTTAGAAAGAATATTGCTGCATTGTCAAAACTTAACAACATAAAACATGCAAAAAAATTCACAATCCTTATTAGCAAAAATACACCAGAGCTGTTTAAAACCATTCCCGTCCAAAGGTTATCAAAATTAATTAAAATCATGTTATATTCTAGTGCTAAAGATTATTCAGTACTGTATAATGAACAGTGCTGAAGTGGAGGTAACTGTCATAGATTTGGGGGATTACACATATTGTAACCTGCTGTCTTTCTTGTTCATTAGAAGCAGTATACAACATCTCAGAAGTCGACTAAAAAATAAAAAAGCAGCTGTACTAGGAAAAAGAAGGTGTGTGAAGATCAAAGGCACACTATTAAGCTAGCCAGAGCAGCGAACACTCCCCACCACTTTCCTTTGAAAGACCATTCCCCATGTAAGCAAAATTTCATTGAAGAAAAAATAAAAGAAATTTAGCTATAAAAGTAAGTATTTGAGACACCAGTGTTCAGATCTTGCTTCCAAGAATGTCAGTTTATAGTTGGCAGGATATTTCTGCTCACATTTTACAGATGTGTACAAATTACATACATTTAACTGAAGATACATATTTTGACCAAAATTAAAGTCTAAAAGATTATACTTTAATTCCAAATGTTTTAAGCACTAGTGTGACAACAAATTTTTTACTTCCTAGAAGAATAACCACATAAGAAAAGAGAAATACAAACAAAATCCTGTATTTAATTTTCAGGCAACAAGTATGGCCCTTTCTGGCACAGTGGTATTTGACTGGCAACTAAGTCCAGAAATAATTCTATAACACAGGAAAACTCATGCATTTTGGTAAATATGCCTTAACTTTCACAGTTGATGTTTCTTTCAGATTTTCCTTTTCTTAATGTGGAAATCTTGGGGTTTTTTTCCCCTTGATGATATCTGGACTTGTGACTTGCACCAGACTTTTTTCTTCTTCTTCTTACTATGTTTCCTATGAGGCTTCTTCTTCTTTACTTTCTCCACAGCTTTTTCTTGCTCCTCATGCTTTCTCTTCTTTTTTACTTGAACCTCCTCTTCATAATCTGATTCGGATAAGGATTCAGATGATAAATGTTGATCTTCAGGATAAGCCTTCTTTCTTTTTTTACTGAGACTTCTAATACACTTTTCTTTCTCTGTTTCATTCTTCAACTTCCTTTTCTTTCTTATAGATTCCTTGCTCTCTGATTCTGATTCTAATGTAGAGCAGTCTCGTGATTTGTATGAGCGATTCTTCTTTTTCTTTCTCCTTTTTCCTTGTTTCTTTTCCTCATCCTCAGAATCTGAAGAACTGCTTGAAGAATCAGAGCTTGTTGAAGAAGATGATAAAGACCGACAAGATTTCTTCTTCTTCTTCTTCTCTTTTTCTCTTTTTTTAGATGAACTTTCATTTCCACTTAATAATTTCTCTCTGCTTTTCTCTAGCTCTTTCTTCCAGTTTTCATTCATTTTTTCTTCAAATTCAGCTAATGCCTTAGAGCCTTTCTTTTTATTTTCTATTTGCTTCTTGACTTCTTCCCATGTAGGCCTTGGTCTATTTAGGTAATCTTGTATAGTTGGGCCTGAAGATTGAGTTGGGCCTCTCCATCTGGCCATTGCTATAGGATTCATATAGGCCACCCGATTATCCCTCTTTCCCATGGTGCCTAAGAGTTTTTAGAGTAGACTTTCAGTGGCCAAAGAAAATAGAGGAAGACACTCTCCTTAAGTACTTCATCTGCTGGTCAACCAAGCAGGCTCTATTCTATGAGAGAAGTAGAAGGAATGGTTAGAATGCACTTTAAGGTAAGACAAAAATAAAGACATAAGCTTAATTGTTCACTATCACAAGGTATAACAAGGTATAACAGATATTAACAAATTTTATAAGTTGGGAACAAGTAATATATATATTTAAGTTTTTTTTTTGCACAGTGCAGACACTGTGGTATGAAAGCAACATAAAATTAAAGTTTTCTATATGGTTTATAAAGTTTTGATAGGTATCAAAAATGTAAATAGCAATGTCTTTTCATTGTATGATACTTAAACATTTGCTTTCATTCATTGCTTCTGTACATGGTATATTAAGAGAAGTGTCCATACCAGGTAGACATTCTCCAACTCAGGAAAGTGCAACAAAATACACACCAGTCCTCTTGACAGAAACCTAAGAGTAATGCTTGAGAAATATTTTTTTCCTCAGTTCTCACATGTAATCCATTACAAATTCCCCAAAATATGTCTCATATACATTAAATCCTCTCTAAATTTGTTGTCATCAACTTAATCTGGACCACTATTATCTCCCACATTGACTATTAATCTTTAGTATATATTAAGAGCTATTATTTGTTAGGGATTGCTTAGTGCATTGCAATGTGTCCTCTCATTAAGTTTATAACATAAAACCTACTATGCTCACTCTATTATTAGTTCTATTTCATGCATAGAGAAAATGAGCCTTAGAGAAACTGGAGTATAACTTGCATAATGCAACAGGATCAATAAACTGTATAATAAGCATTTAAATCAAGACATTATTTTCCCAAATGCTGCACACCTAGCACATCAATATACTCTCTCTTCTCATCAACTCATTAACTGGTGGAGCTATTTCCACCCTAACTCCCTTGCTTTCCAGTATAGCTCTCAGCAAATCAGATCATAAAACACTTCAATGTGTATAATAAGAACCAATTTGAAAAACGCTATAAAGGTATTTTATGATGTGCACCACTTTTCTCTCTTACTTTCATCTAGACACTCAATTTTCTCTGGTCTATACCCTCCAATCTTCTCTTGATTTGTAGAACATGCTAAGTTCCAAGCTTAAACAGAAAAGTAAATTCCACCTCATTCTACAGGTCCCAGCCTAAATATTAGTGTTTCAGGAAGGCAAATATTAGGCTGAACTACATAAAATTGTCTATTTTATAAGACAAGCAGTTCAAACACCATGATTTCCTATAGCTCAACCTTATACTAAAGAAATTTGACTAATCCTTTTTATATATCCCAGTTATTATTTCTTTAAGCTCAAAGGCTTATTTAGTTGGTAATCAATTATTTTATGTGCTTATGATGTGTGGGCATGTGTGTTTTGAACTGATAAACATTAGGCCAACATTGATGAAGGCCATGATGCTCAGTTTAATTTATCATGTTGTTCTCAGGATTTAACAGAATCTGACCCATACTTAATATTCCGGACATATTTCCTCCGTAATGAACAAATGGATGGGTGGTTGGATGGATGGATGGAGCTGGGAGAGAGAACCATTCACAAGGAGCCTCCTGGAAATTATGATTTCTATAGAGGATTTTGAATAAAGAGTATGAGATCACACCAAAAACCAAGAAATATAGGAAATATCAGGAATATCAAGAAAAGCAAACATTATGATAAAAATACATAATGAGTTAATGGCTACCAGGTAATTAATGTTGGTGGAGCCTGAAGAGAAAGAGCCCAGGGAAAGAATTTTAAGTCTACATCCACAGAAGAAACTTCATTATAGAACCCTTATTCAGTCATTTTTAATCTTGGATTTTGTCCTATAGTTGATAGGGAGCCAATAAAAGGGTATATGGTCAGACATATAGGATTTTCATCAGTCTCCATCTCAATTCTTACTCTTAAGTCAACATAAAATATGTATACATCACAAGTTCAATGCTAGAGACATTTCTGTGGCTGATGTCAGTGATAAATTCCTAGATAAATATGAATTGACAAAACTGAATGGAAAGATATAAAGGCCCTGAAGAAATCAATAACAGGCAATCAACTAGAGGCAGTAATGAAAACTCTATCAAGTAAGGACCAGGTAGATTCACCATTAAATTTTACCAGAACTTTAGGACAGAGCTAACACCAGTACTAACACCGAACTCTACAAACTAACACCAGCTCACACCAAACTCTTTCATGAAACTGAAAGGGAAGGAACAGTACCAAACTCATTCCTGGAATCCAGCATTCCCCACATGCAAACAGAAAAAGGACTCAACCAAAGAAAGAAAACTACAAGCCAACTTCCTTAATGAACAAAAATGCAAATAGCTTCAATGAGATACATGCAAACAGAATGCAACAAACCATTAACATCATACCCATGATTAAATCAGCTTTAATCCAGGAATGAAAGGATGGTTCAACATAGGTAAAACCATAAATGCAATAAACTACATAAATAGAAATATGGACTAGAATCACACGATCGTCTCAACATATAAAGAAAAGGCTTCTGACAAAATCCAAATTCCATTTTACAACAAATCCATTGTGAACATCTTATTAAATGGGAAAAACTAAAACGATTTTCTGAAAAATCAGAAGCAAGGCAAAAGTTTCACAACTCTTGTAGAATATAGCACTTGAAATTTTAGCCAGCGTAGTTAAGCAAGAGAGAGGAATAAAAGAAATGCAAATAGTAAAGGAAGAAGTCAATCTATCCTTTTTTTGCAGATGACATGATCACTTACACAAAATACTCTACTAAGATATTCTTATAAATAATAAACAAATTCAGTAAAGTATTAGGACACAAGATCAGCACACAAAAATAACATTGTGCTGTTGCACATCAACAGTGAACCCACCCAGAAAGAAATGTGGAAATCAATGTCATTCACAATAGCTTTAAAAAGTAACTAAACATCAATCTAACCAAAGAAATAAAGGTCAGTATAATGGAAAGTATACCACCATCAAGAAAGTGATAGAAGAGGACTTCAGTAAATGGAAATATATACTCTGTTCTCAATAGGCAGCACCAGTATTGTTGAAATGGTCGCATTACCAAAAATGACATACACAAGCAATGTGATTCCAATCAAAATACAAATAACATTTTTCAAAGAACTAGAAAAAAATTCTAAAATTTATGTGGAATCATAAGAGACCTAGAATGGCTAACGCAATCCTGAGCAACAAGAGTACAGCAGAAAGCATTACAATCCTGACGTTCAAGTTACAAACAAAGATATAGTAAAAAAAGCAGCATAATGCTAACACTCCCTCAGATATGTTGGCAAACAAATAAAATAGAAACTGCAGATACTATCCCAAGAACCTTTGACCTTCTGATTTTTGATAAGGTGGCAATGACAAATGCTAGATAAAAGATAGCCCATTTTACAAATGTTGCTAAGAAAACTAGTTACCCACATGTACAAGAATGAATCTAAATGTATATCTCTCACCTTATACTAAAGTGAAATCAAAATTTATCAATGACTTAGATATGAAAATACAAACATTTAATCTCCTTGAAGGCATAATTGGTAAAACTATTGAAGACCATGGGCAAACACTTCTGAACAGAAGACCAATTGCACAAGATACAATATTAAGAATTGACAAATGGGATCATATCAAGTGAAAAAGATCCTGCACAGCAAAGAAAAGAATGAATAGCATGAAGAGACAGCCTAAAGAATGGGGAAAATTTGCCAATTACCTCTCAGTTAGAGAGGTAACTCTATCTGAGGTTAGAGTTTCCTACCTCATTTGAAGGAACACAGTTCTAGAATATATGAAAAACTCAAAAAATTATATTATATTATATTATAAATATCCAAAAAAAAATTGACAAATAAAATCAGTAGATATTTCTCGAAAGAACTACAAGTGGCCAGTAAATATATAAAAATGTTCAGGATCTTTGACAATTAAAAAATGCAAATTAAAACAATAATGAGACCCTATTTTACTCCAGGAAGAATCACTACTACCAAGGATTCTAAAAACAACAAATCCTTGGTATGTGTGTAACAAAAGGAACTCTTCCTCATTACAGGCACTAATGTAAAATAGAATAATCACTGTTGAATTCAGTGTGGGACTTTTCAAAAAACTAAAAACAGAAATTCCATTTGATCCAGGTATACTTTTTCTTATTATCTTCATGAATGGATTCAAATCGTTACATTATAATGACACATGCATACCCAGGTTTACAGAAGCATAATTTTCAAAAGCTAAATTATGGAAGTGGCCTATATGCCCATTAAAATGATTAAAGAAAATGTGGTGTATGTATAAGAAATACTAAAAAGAAAAAAAAAAAAA
>NW_004955525.1:4227788-4238297 GCF_000276665.1 Chinchilla lanigera | reverse complement strand
AAAAAAAAAAAAAAAAGAAATACTTCTTGCTTATAAAAAAGATAAATTGGAGTCATTTGAAGGAAAACAGATTGACCTTGAGACCATAATGCTGTGTTATAAATCACATACAGGAGATTAAATATCATGTGGTTTCTCTTTTATGAGAAGCCCAGAATATAAACTATTTAAGGAGCAAAGTAGAAATGTTAGGAAATATGGAGGTATACATTGTGGAGATAGGAAGAGAATCGGGATGGAAGGAAGAGAAAGGAAGCAGAATAAAAATGATTAACTTGTGACATGTATATGCACTGATTCTTCAAGGTGAATGTAATTATTATGTATCACAAACATACTAATATAAATAAATTAATGATAAATAAATATCAAGTACTTTGCACAAAGAAAGTAAGAAAGAAGGCTTCAAGGCATCTCAGAAATCAGAAATACTGCACCCTTCCTAGGTTACCATCTCATCACAACCTGCCTGGGCAGTGGACATGGAGCTATAGGTATTGATGTTTGGCCTACTGCATTTTAGACTTGCTTTGGTTTGTTTTCTTTACATTTCCCTTTTGCTGCCCTTTGAATGGAAATGTTCATCCTTTGTAACTGTATGTTGGAAATGTTTAAGTTTCTTTTTGATTTTCAAATGGATGCACAGCTGAGTTTATCTTGAGTCTCAGAGGAGACTTTGGAGTTGGACTTCTCAACAATTCTACAGCTGTTAAAATTTTGGTGACACTTAGAAATGGACTAAATGTGCTTGTATAATGAGATGGATATGAGCCATTTGGGGGCTAAAGGCAGAATCTTATATTTTGGATCTAAAATAAAATGGTCCCCTAAACTTTCATGTGATTAAGGCATGATTGGATCACAGAGATGTTATAGTTATTAATGAATTCATTCACTGGTGAGTGTAGCAGCCAAATGTGCTGTTATGATGTGGAGCCTTGATGGAGGTAGGCCACTTGGGGCATGACATAGAAAAGTACATATTTTTTGCTGCTCTTTCTCTCTCCACTTTTTTTTGTTTTTTTCTCTCTCCACTTTGTGGCAGCCATAAGTAGACCACTTTTTCTTCTACCATGTCCCTCTTCCACCCTGTTTCTGTCTCAGAGATAGCAGACCATGGACTGAAATCATGAATCAAAATAAACCTCTCTTCCTTTCCCTTGGGGTGTCTGTGTTGTGTTTCAGTGGCAGGAAACGGACTAGGACAAGTCAATAGTAACCTTTGCTAATGCAATGGCAATCACATAGTGAGAGCACAAGCCAGATGAGAGTGAGTAAAATTGAATAGGAGTTGAAATAATGGAGATCTACAGTACACAGGTAGAGTAGAGAAAGAAGAAAAAAGATAAGAGGGTAACTATAATGAGCGATGCAGAGTTAAAATTATTTTTGCTCTTTGTTTTTTGAATCAAAGAGATACACATCTGCATGATGTATCTAGAAGGTTAAAATAAAAGGACAACAATTGTGGTAACAGAGGGAATAACTGATGTGGCAAAATCACAGAGGAAGTAGAAGACAAGAAAACACCTTCATTTTTACTCAATGGTGGGAACCCCATTAGTCTGTTAAGATCTCAACAGCATAAACGTTTTGAAAATAATGATTAAAAATGAGTATAACGAGGGCAATGGGAGATCGTGGTGAAACGAATCAAGTGTGTTAGGGGTTGTATTGGTTACTTTTCTCTCATTGCTGAGACAAAATACTTGACACCCAAAATTAAGGAATGAAAGGATTATTTAGTTCACAGTTCATGGAGGTTTCAGTCCATACTCAGCTGGCTCCAAGGCAGAGTGGCACAAGGGAGAGGGCTACAGTTCATGGCAGCAGAAAACAGCAAAAGGAACAAGTGCAAAAGGGAGGAGTGGCAGCAGTAAACAGCATCTTTCCCTTCCTTATACTGTGTGCAAACTTCCTGCCCCAGGGCAAGTGTAACACTCACATCCATAACTCCAACACTGGACCATGAATCAACCATAAACTCTAAAAGCCTGCCCCATGACTGCATGTGGCTTTCGGGGGACACCCAGACACAAACCATAACATTCCCCCCCTGGTCCCCAAAACACTCATGTCCATCCCGTTATACAAAAGACATTTTAGTGCATCTCTAAGAGTTGTCAAAGTCCTAAGTTTCAGCATTGCTGTAGAGTCCAAGTGCCAAGTCTCCTCCAAGTTATAAGGCAAACTCTTAGCTGTGAGCCCCTACACAAATGAAAACAAAGTTAAACACTTCCAGTATTCAATGGCACAAGACAAACATTACCATTCCAAAAGGTACAAACAAAAGGATACAAAGCATTGGGACTAAAGCAAGTCCAAAATCCAGCAGGGCTAACATTATGTACTGTAGTTCCATATGGAACATCCGAAGCAATCTGTGGCACATTGTGAGATCCAAAGGGCTTGCATAACACCACCCCTATGGCACTTCCAGTGGTTACAGCTCCCATGTCTTCTCTGTTGGGTTTTCTTTGCTCCCTCCTTGCAGCTTTCCTCAGACAATCCACAATCCTGGCTTTTCCAAACTTCTGAGGTCTCCAAGGACTTTTCACTTCACACTCACAGCTTCACACACTGCCTTCTCAGGGGCACATGACCTGGCCTTCCAGGCCTTCTGAAATCAAGGTGGAAACTTTTTTAACCTTGGCACTCTTGCATTCTGTATGCACCTAAAACCAGTGCCACTTGGATGATGCCAAGGTTTACTGCCAACTGGAGCAGTAGCCAAGCTTTCCCCTTTCTTGGTCATAGGGATCTAGTGCCTGGATTGCTGGGCACTCTGAATCCAATTTTGAGGAACAAAAGCTCTATGCTGCCGCCTTTCTGGAACCTGGTGTGACCACTGCCACCATTCTGGAATATGGCACTCTGTGGCTTTCTTCTCAAAGCAAAGTCTTTCACCTTTGCAGTTTTGAGACTGCAAAGGGTGGAGTTTTGCTGTTTTTTGTGGTGCCTTCAGGCCATCTTTTCTATTCTCTTGTTCGCTCTCAACAATGGAGATCTCCTCAGCTTTATCTTTGCAGTCCACAGCTTTACTGGAGCTTTCTTTCTGGCTAAACTCACATTTTAAATTATCCTGCTGGGCTCTTTGCTCTTGGTTTTCAACATAAATCTGGCTAAAAGCTCCCAACAATAGCCATGCCACCACCTCAACATTCAACTGCCTGGAAATTTCTTTTGCCAGATTAACCAGTCCACCACCCTAAATCTCAGTCTCAGGCATAGTCTCTGGACACGAGCAAAATGCAGACAAACTTTCTGAAAAGCCATACCACACATCACCTGGAGGCAACAATCAATGCAGTTCTTCACAGCAGAAATCTCCCAAACCTGGTCTTTACTGGCAGGATTTCCAGCAGCCTTCTGTGCTTCTGAGGTCTGACCAGAATCTCCCATACAGAACAGCCAAAGGCATTCCAGCTCTACTCTTTCAGGCAGCATCTTTGAACCTTTCCAAACACTTTCCACAAGCCATTTCCACATGGTCAGCTATAGTCACAGCAACAACCCCACTCTAGGTACCAAATTCTGCCTTGGTTACTTTTCTTTTTGTTGCTGAGAGAAAATACCTGACACCCAAAATTAAGGAAGGAAAGGTTTATTTAGTTTGCAGTTCGTGGTGGTTTCAGTCCATACTCAGTTGGCTCCAAGGCAGAGCGGCACATGGCAGAGGGCTGTAGTCCATGGCCACAGAAAACAGCAAAAGCAATAAGAACAAAAGGGAGGAACAGCAGCAGCAAGCAGCCTCTTTCTTTCCCTTACATTGTATGCAAACTACCTGGCCAGGGCAAGTGTAGCACACACATCCATAATTCCAACATTGGACCTTGAATCAACTATAAACTCTAAAAGCCTGCTTCATGACTTCATGTAGCTTTGGGGAGACAATCAGGCACAAACCATAACATTGGGACCTTAGAAATTGCTAAGCATTTATGCTCCTTTTCCTGAAGATAAAACACACTGGAAAAAGAGGAAAAGTATTGCTGACAAGTTTTCTCACCCAAGGCCACTTTTAAAAGAAATATTGTGACTTATCTGAGCTATATCTATTATAAAACTTAGGGAAAGCTGATTACTTGTATCTCTTCATTTGCATGAAATATGATAACATCTTGAATGAATATTAAGTGTGACACCCATCCCAGGATACATGGTGTTTAATACTTGTTCAATGATTCTTGAAATCAGCTACTATTTTTCTAGAACTATATTATATTCCATTGAGATTATGGTCATGTAAAGGCAATAACTCATAAGAAAAATATGAAACAAATGAGAGTATAACTAAGGCTGTGATTAAAATATGAAACAAAAGTAAAAGATGTTATGAAACTCAACAAAATAAAAATACGAACAAGGCAGAGAGGAGGTCCTGACTCAGAGGCCCCGGGGACTTCTCTGGCTGGGGGCTGGGCAAGCAGACTCTCTGAACCCCACCCACCCTGCACGGAGAGAGAGAGTACTCTGGGGGCTCCAGTGTCCGTGGATTCCAGTATGTGCTTTGCTTTTGCCCGGACCCTCTAGCGAGACGAAGGCAGGGGAAGTCTGTGACTGCTACCCATCTTGGGTGCATCTTGTTCCTGTATGAGTCCTGAACTGACTGGAGACAGAGATTCAGGTGGTTCACAAACTGCAGACCCTGCAGTTTGTGTCTGAATTATGCCTGTACCCTAAACTGCCTGAGACAAAGCTCCACTGGACCAGCATTATCACACCAGTGCAAGCTGAGTCAGGTTGTGCATGTGCACTGAACTGCAAGGGGATGTTGGATCAAATGGTCAGCCATCAACTGACACAAGTGCACACATCTGAGAATGGGGATAACTAGATACAAATCAAAAACTGCCAGAAATCCTGAGAATAAGTAGCGCTACTCAGAGGTCACCCAGAGGGAAACCTGAACAACAGGAAAAATAGGGACACTAGTGGTCTTGGCTGAGCAGCTACTGAAGAGGGAAAGTGAGTTTTCTGCAACCAGTAGCAAACATGTCAAAACAAAAGACTAAAACACAACCCCAGAACTGCACACCAATTAGAACAAGTCCAGAAGACATCAACATAGGAGAATTTGGAAATCACATGCCTGAAATAGCTGAAATGATTGCAATGGAGGGAGAGAAACAACTGCATAAGGCCATAGAAGAGATTAGATCAGAAATAATTTTTCAGGCAAAATGTGAAATGACAAAAATAATGAAGGAAATGCTCAAAAAGTCGGAAGAAGAAACAAATAAGAAAATAGAATAACAAAGGCAAGAGTCAGAAGCATTCAATGAAAAATATAGAAAAGACTGAGAACACATGAACCACATAGGAAGAGACTTCCAGGAAAACAAAGCTGCCAATGAAAGATACCAAACTCGAATGAATGAAGCTGAAGATAGAATCTCAGACCTTGAAGACAGCATGGCGGCTAGCGACCATGAAGGAACGGATCTCATAAAATCAGCAAGGATCCAGGAACAGTCAATTCAACCACTGCAAGATGAGGCAAAGAGGAATAATGTACGAATTATAGCAGTTAGTGAAACAGCAGGAAGCAACGCAACTGACATTAAAAGATTATTTGCAAAAATAACAGCAGAATTTGACTTTTAGTCTGTGGATTTCCTTTTCAGTGAAATGTGTTTCCTGTATACAGCATATTGTTGGATTTTGTTTTTCAATCCACTCTACCAGTCTGTTTCTTTTTACTGGAGAATTGAAGCCATTAACATTCATAGTTACAACCGATATGTATTGATTTATCATTGTCCTGTTATTTACTTGCGCTGGTGTCCTACTTTTTCTACCTGTTTATTTGTTTGCTCTCCTTGACGTTTCATTTCTGCTGTTGTTTTTGAAATTGCAGTCAGATCTTTCTCTCTCCAGAATATCTTTTAGTACTCTTTGTAATGCTGGCTTTGCACTCATGAAGTTCTTCAATTGTTGTTTGTAGTGAAAATATTTTATTTCTCCATTGAATTTGAGGGATAGTTTGGCAGGGTACATCAGTCTTGTTTGGAAGCTGTTCTGCCTCATGGCCTGTAATATTTCACTCCAAGTTCTTCTTGATTGGATGGTTTCTGCTGAGAATTCTGCTGTGATTCTGATGGGCTTCCCTTTATAGGTTATCTATTTCTTTTCTCTAGCAGCCTTTAATATTCTGTTCATAACAGAATAATGACGAGAATAATCTGACACCTGCAAACGTATGGCATTGGCTGATTAGAAAGGGGTTAGGGAGAATTGCTTCCTTTTCAGTTTCACTGAAGCGTTTCAGGAGGGCTGTTATTAAATCTTCTCTGAATTTCTTGTAAAATTCTGCTGTGAATCCATCAGAGCCTGGGCTTTTCTTTGTTGGTAGATTTTTAATCACACTGTCACTCTCATTAATTGATATTGGGCAGTTCAGGAATTTGATATCTTCTTGACTCAACCTTGGTAAGTTTACATGGTCTTCAAACAGAATAGCTACCCCTGCTTTTGTCTGGGTTCCTGCTACATGAGGGATTTTTTTGAGGGCATTAGGATTCTTCCCCAAGGGGACCTGGCCTCCCCATCATTCAAGTGGTTCTGGGTCTGTAAACTGGCTCAAATCCAGGTACTGGTTGAGGGGCCATGATTAGCTGTTACTATGATTTGAAGTAGGTTTCTGTTCTTTTGCTTTTAAATTTTTTCAATTATATAAGTCTAGTAGAAATTTTGTAGGCTTCCTATGTATTTCACTTCCAGGAACACCGTGGCTAATCAGCCAATGCCATACGTTTGCAGGTGTCAGATTATTCTTGTCATTATTCCACTTCTGCTCTTCGTTATAGTAAGTGCATGAACTCTGCCTTTGACCATTAAGTGCTGTCACTTGATCTCTGCTACTGTGGGGTCCAATCAAGCCCACTGACCTTAAATTTCCTAATTGAGTAACCGCGGCACCCACTGTAAGGTCTGGCATACAGAGAGGAGCAATGGCAGAGCTCTTCAGGAATGCTGGTGCTCCCCTCACAAATCTGTTTCTCAAAGTGTTAGTGAAGGGTATATTTTCTGGATCGTCCCAATGTGGAGGATTAGGTTTGACATGACAGAGCCACTCCACTATTCCCATTTCTCTAAGCCTTTGAATCCCTTCATCAATATTAAACTATGGAATATCAGGCATCTCTAGCTCATTCACAGTGGGCCATCTTTTGAGCAATACTTCTGCCAACAAGCTAAATAAACTATTAATACCTTTGTTTACTCAGCGAGCTGCAGCATTGAATTCAGAATCTCTACTTAATGGACCCATATCAACAAACTCTGCCTCATCCAGGTTCATGTTTTTTCCACCATTATCCCACACTTGTAAAATCCATTCCCACACTTGCTTGTTAGGCCTCTGTTTATAACAGAAAACTCAAAAAATTCTTTTGGAGAATAGCAGACCTCCTCATGGGTCACACTATGTATATCACCCATAGGAGCCTTATGAGATTTGAGCCCGGTTATGGGCCTAGATGCAAAAATGGGTGGTGAGGGTGTGTCTTGAGGAGTGTCAGCATTATTCTGCTTGGTTGACATAGAATTAGCTTCCCCAGGCATACCAGGAGACACTAACACCGCAGGAGGGGGAGGCGGCAATGCCTCTGCCACAGTTGGTGGGGAACTCTCTTTCTCTGGCAACATAATCTCATCAGGATCTAAGAACTCAACATCGTCAGCCTCCTCAGGATCCTCCCACACATGTCCATCCCAATTTGCGGGATCCCATACTTTTCCGACCATTGCCCTCACCTTTGCCTCAGATACCCTTCGAGGCTGAGCGTTAAATTTATGTTGCAGTTCAGCCAATCAAATTATGAGGGACTGCATCTGGGTTTCTACAGTCTCAGCTTTGTGGCTAAAAGAAAGATTTTCCTTCAAGACACACTTAGAAACTTTTAAATTTCTGATCTGTGACTGGAGGTGGGAATTTGCATCTTTGAGCTCCTTATTTTCCTTTACAAGTCTGTCTAGTGAGGCCAAGACCAACCAGCCAGCATCATTATATTTTCTTCTCTGCCAAAGAAATTCAAAATTTTCATGTATGGAATCACTAAATTCCTGACATCTCACACGTGGTGAATGAGGATAATCAAATGGATTTACACAGCGTATTACTTTAAACAATTCACACCAAGGACTATGAGCATTCCCCACAGAAGTGGGAGGGCAGCCCATGGTATCTTCAGGTGTCATCAAACTGCGGAGCCAACTCCAGGAACCCCTAGAGACATTAAGGAATGTCATCATTATAATCTGTTTCTCTAGAGCAACTCTTGGTACCAAATTCTGCATCAGTCAGGGTTTTACTGGAGAAACAGATGTAACACAAAATATACAAATTATAAGAAATTACAAGATTGGTGTATGACAGTCAGACAGAGAGTTGAATGGGGAAGTGAGCAGAGGGTGTCGGCACACTGAAGACCGAGGGAATCAGTCCAGGGTCTGGAGTTCACTACAGAGTTCTGTGCAAGCCCGTAGCAAGAGGCCAATGGGTCTGCGAAGGAAGGCTGAAGGATCCAAGGTGGAAGCCGACGACTCTGCACTAGAAGCCAGGAGACGAAGTCCAAGCTGAAGGTGAAGACTGGAGCTCCTCCAAAAGGAATGGAAGTACCTCTGTCCTTCTTCATTTCCCTTTTATATTATCTAGGTGATGATCCACCCTAGAGTGGTTCCTTTACACCCTCGGGTGGCTCCTCTACACCGTAGGGTGTAGAATTGCTGAGCCAGTTGCTGAACCAAGTTTAGTTATGCTTGTAAACTTCTCAGTTGACATAATCAATCAACCACTACAAGTACATATATCTCTCCTCTATGCTTGATGAAAATGAGAAAAAACTGCACATTTAGTGTTAGTGACACAAAGCAAGTCTGGAGCACCTACTGTCAAAAAATGGGTATATTGAAGGATTTAATTCAGAAGGAAAGGTCAAGACAGAGATGCTGACATATACTGTGAAATCAGCTTGATAAGGCATAGCTAACCCATGTAAACAGGATGAGAATGATAAAAGAGCCTGTAAATACAACTTACCAGAATCTATGGGATGCAATGAAAGCAGTCCTCAGAGGTAAATTTATAGCAGTGAATTCACACATAAGGAAAACAGAAAGAGAACAAATAGCAGCCTAATGCTACATCTCAACATACTAGAAAAAGAACAGGTCAGGCCCAAAGACTAAAGAAGTGAGGAGATTATAAAGATTAGGGCAGAAATGAATGCAATTGAGACAAAGAAAACCCTCCAAAAAATAAATGAATCAAAGAGTTGGTTCTTTGAAAGAATAAATAAAATTGATAAACCCCTAGACAACCTTATCAAGAAAAGAGAGGAAAGAACTCAAATTCATGCAATAAGGAATGGAAAGGATGAAATTACCACAGATGCCACAGAAATTCAGAAGACCATTAGTGCCTGCTTTGAAAATCTTTACTCCCATAGGATAGAAAACTCAGAAGGACAGATTCCAAGATATGTATGAATTAGAAGGTTGAGTCAAGAAGATATCAAATTCCTGAACAGCCCAGTATCAATTAATGAGATTGACAGCGTGATTAAAAATCTACTGACATAGAAAAGCCCAGGCCCTGATGGATTCACAGCTGAATTTTACAAGAAATTCAGAGAAGATTTAATACCAACCCTCTTCAAACTATTCAATGAAATTGAAAAGGAAGCAATTCTCCCCAACTCATTTCTGGAGGCAAGCATTATACTCATACCAAAACCAGAGAAAGGACCAACCAAGAAGGAGAACTACAGACCAATCTCCCTAATGAATATAGAAGCAAAGATACTCAATAAGATACTAGCAAATAGAATGCAGCAAATTATCAAGAAAATCATACATCTCGACCAACTTGGATTCATTCCAGGAATGCAACTCCGGGTTTTACTGGAGAAACAGATTTAACACAACATATAAAAATTATAAGAAATTACGAGATTGCAGATTCTTCTGTATTCCAGACTGGAATATAGATATTTGCAAATTTATAAATGTTCTACGCCATATCAATGACAAAAACCACATGATCATCTCAATAGATGCAGAACAAGCTTTTGACAAGGTCCAACATGTATTTATGATAAAAACTCTACAGAAAATAGGAATAGATGGCCTCTAACTTAACCTGAGCAAAGCAATCTATGACAGTCCAACAGCTAACATCATTCTCAATGGAAAAAAAATGAAAGGTTGTACTTTAAAATTGGGAACAAGACAAGGGTGTCTGCTGTCACCACTCCTGTTCAATATAGTTCTGGAACCACTAGCCAGAGAAATAAGACAGGAGAGAAAATAAAAGGAATAAGGATAGGAAAGGAAGAAGTAAAACTATCACTATTTGCAGATGACATGATACTTTATATGGAAGACCCCAAAAACTCCATGAGAAGACTCCTTGAATTTATCAACAAATTCAGCAGGGTAGCTGGGCACAAAGTCAACACCCAGAAATCAATAGCATTCCTGTACACAAACAACAAACAGATTGAG
>NW_004955525.1:4224066-4225971 GCF_000276665.1 Chinchilla lanigera | reverse complement strand
GTAATACAACAAGCATTGTTAATTTCCTACCACTTTGTTTGTAACTCTGTACTGTCTGTACTGTTCCTTTGCTATTTTGTAAAAGGTTGTCTGTCTGTTAATATTTTCCTCCTTTTATTTTTGAAATAAAAGATAAAAAGAGCCAAAGTTCACTGAATATTCTAAGCAGAAATACTATCACATGCTTTAATTGCTTCAAGGAAAAGCTAAATGCAAAGCAACGTTTTCATAGTATTATGCTATTATAAACTAATTCATTGCAATTTCTCCTATTGAAAGTTATTACATTTGTACCACTTCTCAGTGAGCATACTCTGTCAGGTCAAAGTCAGTATGAATGTAAACTTTCAAAATATAGTTTCTATTGCAAATATCACCAAAGCTAATCATTTTACAGATAATCTCCACAAATCATTTCATTGAATTTTCAGTGGGATGTACAACTTTTGATGAATTCTCACAGACACAAACACTTGAATGAAAACCTTTTTGAAAACACTTGGCAATCGCTGAGAAAATTGAGAATGAAACTTGCTTGGAAAGGCCTGGTTATTTGGAGAGGACCCTATGAAAAACTCTTAATGTTCTGCAGTCACATTAGCTTATGTAAAACTAAATATCATGCTGCTGACATAAATGCCTTTTAGGAAGCTGATTAAATCTTGGAAAAAACCTAAATACCCATCAACAGAGGAATGGATAAAAAAGATGAGCTATTTTTATACAATAGAATATCACTCAGGTATAACGAAAGATAAATTCTAGGCTTTTATAGGTAAATGGATGCAACCAGAGTCCATAATCATAAGTGAAATAAATCAGACTCACTTCAATACAAGATGTAAACATCATATTGTCTCCCTAGTGTAAGAATCTGAAAGACTAAGCAAAATCTGAAAAGTTCAATGGATACTGTGAAAGGGAAAGAAACTGCTCAAAGGAAAGAACAACTAGGATGAGTAGAAAGAAGGAAAGAATGAAGGGAAAAAATATATAAGATATCTAAGGTAACTGTACTACTAATTTCTAGTGGTTTATTGAAAGCAATGGTTGATGTTTAATGGTTTGATCAATCTTACATGCCTATATCTGGTTATCTGAGTAACCAAATTGAAGATAACAATATGCAATACAGCAACCATTGTTAATTTCCTACCACCCTGTTTGAAATTCTGTATCATTTTTATTGTTTTATGTCTTTGCTTTTCTTATTTTGTGTTTTCTTTTTTCTCTTTGAAATAAAAAAGATGAAAAATATCAATGTGTCTACTAAATTATAAAATGATAATGACATGCACATACATATTAACAATATCTTTAATTGCCACATTGTGTTTTACCATTTTTTATTGGATGATAACATAGAGAAAAAGCACAGCCAAATCACAGTCTAATTCACAAGCCAAATAAGATAGAAAGAGGGTTTATGGAAAGATTAAATGACATTTTACATTTTCTGGAAATACTTCGCTCTAGCCAGCAAGTAGAATATTGCATTCTTCTACTAAATAATACTTTAGAATGAACACATCCCATTTAAATTATTTAGCATCATTATTTTGAAGGAGGATGTACTGTTGTTATCTTCAATGCTACCAACATGCTAGAAGACTGTGCTGGATTGAAGCTATTGTTCTTAGGTGAATTCCCTCCATCATAGCTGTGTCGTAGTACCTTTATCACTCTCGAGAATAGAAGTAGAATTCAAAAATGTCATTTCCTCTTTCTTCCCTGTATAGAATTGTTAAATAACAAGTGATCAGTTTCTGCATCTCAAGTCTAAATAAAATAGTACAAATGCAATTGATAAGATACAAAAGTATAACTGTGGGAAGATCCCCAAGTGTAAGTGTTAGCCAAGTGTTTGTTTTAAAGGAATAGCTAATTTAATCTTTTATTTATTTT
>NW_004955525.1:4218821-4223551 GCF_000276665.1 Chinchilla lanigera | reverse complement strand
CACCCCAGGGCGGGTGTAGCTCTCACACCCATAATCAATCAAACTCTAAAAGTCTGCCCCATGACCGCATGAGGCTTTGGGGGGACACACAGACACAAACCATAACAAGTACAGAACCCGGTTTCCCTTAGATTAATATCTTACTCTGTTATAGAATAAATAGTCCTGGTTCCTTTTACTGTAAAATGAAATAAAAAAATAAGCCCAGGTTGCTCCATTTGCTCATTGCTACAACAGCACTATTGCTTCTAGGTTCTCTCAGCTGACATAGCTAGGAAATATATGAAATGCTTTTAATTTAATCACAGGTAAAGTTAAATAAAAGACTTGGCCATAGGACAACAAATATGAATTATTTAGAGGTGGTATTCAGAACATTGTGTTGGCTATAATTAAATATTTAGACTATAATTAATTACTAGTGACTCATTATTGCCAAAGACAATATTACAGTTATTTTTCAATTAGTAGGAATTTATCTCTCCCATATATAGTTCTGAAATTGTTTCTAAAGGCCAGCAACATAATTTTTTTGTTTGTTTGTTTGCTTTTGTTTTTGTTTTTGTTTTTGTTTTTGTTTTTCTCCGGTCCCGGGAACCGAACTCACGGCCTTGCGCTTGCCAGGCAGGCGCTTTGCCGCTGAGCTAATTCCCCAGCCCCCGGCCAGCAACATAATTTAAAGAATAAAGCAAAGGCCTTTAGCAGCAATAAATCCACAAGCTTTGTCCCTTTGACATTCACTGTACTTTAGCCAAGAAGCTATAATAAAAATAACAACAGTTTTGGTAGTGTTGTGTCAATGTTTAAAGAAATTCTTTGCAGAAAACTAGTATGTACATCAATATAAGTTCCAAAATCTATTAAGATTTTTTCCAGGAAGGTACTTATTTTTTCAGTATATTTGATATGTTTAGTTACCAGTAACTGGTAACTAAATGTATTCTTTTTGAGTTCTGTTTAACAAATGCTCACATCGTGAGCTTTCTAGGAATACTTAAGAAGCTCCACAAATAACAAAGCCTGTTAAGTCAATGTTTCTCAGCCCTGAACTTGTAAAATCAATTTAATGCATAACTAGTGAGATAAAATTGTAACTTTTTTATGCCTTAAATTTTTATGTACATTTTAACATTAAAGTAAACTGATATGTTTTACAGTAAATGACCATGTGTTACATCTTAGTGTAATGTACTGTACATCTAAACTGATTCATAGCCTAAAATGTGTAAAATTTTCCAAAGGATATACTTGTACCAATATATATTTATCATCTCTTCTAATAACTTATATAACACAAGAACCTAAGCATATTCAGCAAAATACCAGGGCAATGTCTTACTCTCTTCCTAGAGAAAACAGTTCAGTGAACATCTATTTACTAATGGCTTTAAACAACTACTTAGTTTTACATGCATCAATGCCTCAAAAGTTTCTACAAATGGTGGACCCTGTATGATTGTTTCCATTGCATAAAATATAGAACAGAAATTGTGATATATATCCATATATCTATATATCTATATAGCTATATCTCTATCTATATATCTTAGTTTAATTCTCATTGCTGAGACACAATACCCAGCACCCACAAATTAAAGGAGGAAAAGTTTACTTTGGCTCACAGTAGAGGTTTAAATCCATAGTTGGTTGATTTCAAGGCAGGACAGCATGGTAGAGGGGAATTATTCATGGAATTGCATGCAGGAAGCAGAGAGATCATGGGAGGAGGGAGGGTGATAGACCCTTGCAGACAACAACACAAGTGACCCATCTCCTCTGGCAAGGTTTCACCTGCCAACATCACATTCAGCTATGAACTCATCAGTGTACTAATTCACTGTACTAATGTACCAATCACATCCTCAAAGCTCCACCTATGGTAACATGAGGCTTTGGGGGGGGGACATCGAGATATAAACTATAACAATTTAAAATACTAGTTATTGAATAATTGAAAGCATCACAATTATTAAGCTAGGTATAATTATATGCATCATGTCTTTTTACAATAGAAATGACTATTCATACACAGTTCATTAAAATTCAAAAGCCATAGCATACAGACTTATTTGTTACAGTAGTTAAATTATAGATTATTATTTCAAATAATATAAGGTCTACTCAGAAGCATGATAAATTTTATAACTCATTATTATTATTAATATTACATTATTGTGCTGTAATTAAAAGGGACTATATTTCCATATATGGCCTCAATTGAAAATCCATCTGGACAGAACTTCAGAAAACAAACCTAAAATTCAAATGAAAGCAGAAGATCCAAGAGGACAAAAGCAATCCTGAGCAACAAGAGAAAAGCAGAAGGCAACACAAGCCTGTGCTTGAAATTACATTACAAAGCTACAGTGAAAAAAAGAGCAAGGTCTTGGTACAAAAACAGCCATGTAGGTCAACGGAGTAGAACAGAGAATGCAGAAATAACCAAAAAAATACCCTTGAAGAATGACAGCTTCTTTAACAAATGATGCTGGAGAGACTGGATATCCACACGCAGAAGACTGAATCTAGACCTATATCTCTCACCACACACTAAACTAAAAAAAATGGTTCAATGATCTACATGTTCAGACAGAACCATTTAATCTGCTGGAATGTAAAACTCTTGAAGACACAGGTGTTGGCAAGGACTTACTGAACAGAAACCCAATCAAACAAGAAATAACATAAAGAATCAAAAATGGGTTCATATCAAATTTTTAAAAGCTTCTGCATAGTAAAGGAAACAAGCAATAGAATGAACAGACAACCTACAGAATGGGAACAAATTTTTCCATCTATTTCTTGAACACAGGATTAATACCTAGAATTTAGAAAGATCTCAAAATAAATGAGCAACTGAAATGAATAGACACTTTTTATAAAAAGTACAAATGGCCAGTAAACACATGAAAATATGTTCAACTTTCCTGGCTATTACAGAAATGAAAATTAAAACAGCATTGAGGTGTTATTCTACTCTAGACAGAATGGCTATCATCACAAATTCAAATAATAATAAAAGGTGGCACAGGTGTGGACAAAAAGAAACCCCTCCACATTGGTGCTAGGAATGTAACTTAGTAAAGCCATCATGGAAATCAGTGTTGAGATTCTTCAGAGAAGTGAAACTAGAAATTTCATTCTATTGGATGGAATTTGGAAGATACAAACTATTCTACTTCTAGATATCTTCATCATAGTGTTACAGACATCATATTATAGTGATACATGTATAATAATGTTCATAATAGCATAACTTGTAGTAGCTAATTCTTGGAAGTGGTTTATAGGTCCAGGAACAGATGAATGCAAAGAAAACCTAATATTTGCATCCAGTGGAGTACGACTGTGCCATAAAGAATGATCAACTTAAGTCATTTGTAAGAAAATGGATCGATCATCAGACCATAGTGATAAGTGCAATAAATCAGACATACAAGCTTAAATAATGTATGATTTATTTTAGATCAGAAACAGAAAATATAAATCATATAACAAAATAAAAGATAGATAGCAGAGAGATAGATAACTTGCAAAAGGGAAGGGGATCAAAAGATGGAGTGACATGTGAGAGAGGGGAAGGGAATGGAAAAAAATAAGATGTGTTTTGTGCATGTAGAAATTCCCCATAATGAATGTAATGATTATTTGTTTAAATATGTACCAATCATTTTCTTTTAAAAGAAAGAAAACATCTGTGGGAAAGTGCACTCAGTATTAGTCAGGGAGAGGAAAAAAGAACAGTTCCCAATTCAGGCAACAGCAGGAAGGATTAGATGCTCGAGTGAAGGAGCATAAAGCAACTTCAGAAAATTCACTAAGTAGACTGTATTAACTGCTAATGCACCAAGTCGGTAGTAGAGTTCATTAACATTGTAGTTGAAGGGCCATTTACCCCATTTACTTTGAGAGTGCTCTCAGGGAAGTCATATCTTTTTCTGTCATAGTTTTCATTTCTGAAAATGAAGTTGATATAGGATGATTCTCTTTTACAATGCAGTTCCTTGTCCACAAGTTCAAATAAAATATTGCTTAGGCATGATTTAAAAGCTATAGAGGTCTTTGTAAATGCAAATCTTTGATACGGTTTTTATTATCAACCATACAATAATGATTGAAACTATTCAGAACTCATCAGAAACACATATCTTTACAAGTGGTTTGCATGGATTATCTCATTTAATTCTCAACAACTCCACGTAGGAGGTACAATTATTTTTCCTGTTGGACAAATGAGGAAGCTTATCTTAGAAAGTTCAAGCAACTTTCACAAGGGTGCATCACTGGTAGGGGCTAAAGCCGATATGGGAATTCTAGCAACCTAATTTAAAGTCCAAACTATTGAAGAATGCTGTAGTAGGCAGAGTGGCTGTAAATTCTTGTGAATACTATAATAAAAATGCAATGGATTCAGATGTGGTAGTGCAAGCTTGCAATTTCAGACTCTGGGAAGCTGAAGCAGGAAGATCTTCAGTTGAAACCCAGCCTGGGCAACATAGTGACTTAATGAGACTGTCTTACAAATTTATAAAAAGGGGCTGGGGATTTAGCTCAGCGGCAAAAAGTGCCTGCCTGGCAAGCGCAAGGTCGTGAGTTCAGTTCCCGGTACTGGAGGGGGGGGAAAAAAAAATTTATAAAAAGACGGAGATGTGGCATAGGGCATAGTTCAATCTCGAGTACCTCAAAAATGAAAACAAAAATTCAATGATTATCTATTTGTATATATATGA
>NW_004955525.1:4186552-4218721 GCF_000276665.1 Chinchilla lanigera | reverse complement strand
TTTTCATGTTCAGGCCATAGGCCAAATGCCACCAGGAACAGGAAAACAATATAATGAAATACAATTTAAATTGGTTGATATGATCAGTTTGCATAAACTGGAAAAAATTAAAACAAGCATTCTTTTAATTTGTCTAAACATTCTAAAACCTTTGGATTTATGAATTATAAATCTCTGTTTTGTGGTGAGGTACAGGTGGAATTCCAACCGGAACAGGTGATATATTTTTGCTGCATTCCCATGTGGCTGTATACAACTAACTTTTACAGTAATGAAGACAATTGGGAAAAAGAGAAATATGCAGAAAACTCAAAAGCATCACTAATTAATTTCAACTTCATTCCTTAGTCAAATTATGGGAACTGTTAAAATGTAATGATTCAAGTTTTTCCTTTTATCTCCACATATACAAGAAAAGGAATGATAAAGGAACAGTGTTATAATAGCAAAAAGTAAATATAAACTATCAAAATCAACCTGAATAATCTATAAACACTACTAAAATCGATTCTTCATATATTTCAGACTACTTACTATTTACTTTTGTTCTTTTGCATAGTGGCATGTGTTTTGCTATCTGGATAGAATAATAGCTGTAGGTTATCATTTGTAATGTTCAATGGCTTCATTCGATTGCAGATCCATATAAATCTAAGGGTTTAAAGCTCTCACACTGCCAGAATACTATGCTGTATTCATGACTTTGACAGATATTGAATCAAAGAATTTGCTAATTTGATACATAATGCCATGCCATACGGAATTGTTAGTAACTATTTGTAAGTATCTGATGCATCATTATCAGCACCAGTTGTCATGTAATAATCAGGAATATGAGGATACAGTAATTCCACGGTAGGAAGTAAACAGTTTTAACCTATACTCTTCTGAACTTTTCTCTCCTTTTGACTGACAATGAACCAACTTGCCTATACAATTGCTTGAGTCAGATATCTGAAGATACTGCTGCATTTACTTTATTTGTCTTAAACTGAGAATCTCCAGATAACTGATTTACCCCCATGGAAGAAGTTAATTTTAACCTTTAATCCCTCAACATCCATGAATATGAACATGCAGATTATTCATGTAATTAGTGTTCTGATACGAAGTTTTATCAGATATTGTAGTCTTCGTTCAACCAGTTCCAAAATGTTTCAGCAGTAAATTTCTCATCGTGGAACTAAGTTTTATACCCTAAAAGTTAGTGAACATTTTAGAATGTTTATGCCATGTTAATCTAGGAGATAATTTTCTTTACCTCTGTTTGAATTACTGCTTTAGAAAATAAATCAAGGTTTATAATTTTAATAAAATCATAATACAATATAAAGTGGAAAAATGTCTTAACTAGAACTTGAATCTGTGTGAAAAAAGTATAATCTAAATACAAATGATTCACTCATGCAATCAGTATACATTTTTTGAGATCCTACTGTAAGCAGGACACAAGCGTTAACTAAAACAGATAAAACCCATGGTTATGTGGTGTCTTAAATATTTTTCTCTCATTGCTGACATACATACATAACATCCAAAGTTACAGGAGAAAAATTTTATTTAGCTCACAGTTTGTAGATATTTCAGTCCATAATGTAGTGGTTCCAAGGCAGGGTGCCACATGGTAGAGTGGCAAATGTTCATGGTGGTGGAAGACAGCAAAAGCAAGTTGGGGGAGAAACTTTCTGTCCCTCATATTGTATGCAGGCTACCTAGGGCATGTATACCACTCACACTCTTAGTCCTAGCCAGAACTTTGCCAAATCAATAAGAGGACTGATTTACTAAACACACGCTCTTATTCCTACCATCACACACTCTAGATTCAGCCTTCTCTGAAAAAGCCTCATGACCACATGAGGCTTTGGGAGGACATTTAGACATAAACCATGACATTTTGTCCATAAGAGTTGGCCCCCAAAGACTCATAAACACCCCTTTATACAAAAGGCATTTAGTCCATCTCTAAGAGTTGCTAAAGTTCCAACAGTTTCAGCATACCCACAAAGTCCAAACCCAAAGTATTTTCTGAGATATAAGGCAAACTCTTAGCTGTGAGCCTCTGTACAAATGCAAAGAAAGTTAAACACTTCCAAAATTCAATGGTACAAGGTAGACATTTCTGTTTCAAAAGTTACAAACTAGGGTATATAAAGGAATGGCACCAAAGCAAGTCCAAAAGCCAAGAGGGCAAACATGAAGTCCTGTAGTTCCTTGTGCAGCACATGAGGCAAGCTGTAGCAAGATGTAGACTACAAAGGGCTTAAATGGCTCTGTCTCTATGGTTCTTCTGATGGTTGTAGCTATCATTCTTTCTCTCTTAGGCCTGCTCTGCTTTGTCCTTGCAATTTTCCTGAGATGATCCACTTTTCTGGCTTCTTCAAACTTCTGGAGACACCACTGCACTCTCATACTCACAGCTTCACACACTGCCCTCTCAGGGGCACACTGCCTGGCCTCCTAGGTCTTCTTCTGAAATTTGAGTAGAAGCCTTTCTGACCCCACAGCTCTTCCATTATTCATGCACCTAAAACCAGCCCCATGTGGATTATGCCAAGATCTGCTGCCAGCTGGAGCAGTAGCCAGGCTCCCTTCTCTCTTGGCTATAGGATTCAAGTGCCTGGATCACTGAGCCCTCAGAACCCATTTCCAAGGAATAAATTCTCATGGCAGCCAGCATTCTAGAACATTGTACTCTGAACTTTTCCTCTTAAAACAGTCTTTCACTTTTTCAATTTTAAGGCTGCAAAGTGTAGAGTCCTCTTGCTTCTTGTGATACCCTCAGGCTATCTTTTCTATTCTGTTTCTTCTCAGCAATCAAGACCTCCTCTGTTCTATCTTTGCAGTTCACAACTGTTATGGTTTGTGTCTGGATGTTCCCCCAAAACCTCATGCAATCATGGGTATAGCTTCTACAGTTTATGATCAATTCATGATACAATGCTGAGATTATGGATGTGAGAGCTACACTCTCCCTGTGGTGGATTGTTTGCATACAATATAATGAAGGAAAAGAGATTTGCTTTCTGCCACTCCTCCTTTTGCTCTTACTGCTTTTTCTATCTTCTGCCACCATGAACTGTTGCCCTCTGCCATGTGCCACCCTGCCTTTTAACCAGCCAGGTATAGACTGAATCCTCCACAAACTGTGAGCTAAATAAATCTTTTCACCCTTAATTCTGGGTATCAAGTATTTTATCTTAGTAATGACAGCAAATTAACTGAGGCAACAAATTTACTGGAGGTTCCATTCTGTCCAAACTCACAGTGTTTTAAATCATTCTGCTGGGCTCTGTGCTCTACAAGTCCCTAACAGTAGCCATGACACTGCCACAACACTTGACTGCCTTGAAATTTTTTCTGCCAGTTTAGTTAGTCTGCCACCATCAGTCTCAGTCTCAGGCAAATTCTTTGGACATGTGCAAAAGGCAGACAAACTTTGTCCCAAGGCATAACATATATCATTTGGAATCCAGCATTCAATGCAGTACTGCTTCCCAGCAGCAGCCTCCTGAGCCTGGTCTTTTCTGGCAGTATTTCTATTAGCATTTCTTCTTTTGAGCACTGACCAGAATCTCCCACACAGTGTAATCTAAAGCTTTTCTGTACTACTTTTTCTGCCATCTTCAAATCTTTCCTATTTTTTCCCTTTCTGACAAGCCAGTTCCAAGCTCTCTTGAGCCACATGGCCAGGTAATGTCACAGCAACAATCCCACTTCCCTGGTACCAAATCCTGTCTTAGTTAATTTTCTTTCATTGCTAAAACAAAGTACCCAATACCCAAATTTAAAGAGGGAAAGGTTTATTTACCTCAGTTTATAGATGTTTTAGTCCATAATCTGCTGGCTCCAAGGCAGGGTAGTGCATGGCAGAGTGGCAAATGTTCAGGGTGGTGAAATACAACAAAAGCAACTATTTCTGTCCCTGATATTGTATGAAGTCTACCTGCCCTGAGGCAGGTGTAGAACTCACACCCTTAGTCCCAGCCAGAACCATTCCAAAACAATTAGCACACTAATTTTCTAATTATAAGCCCATAATCCCAGCATCACACACTCTAGATTTAGCCACTCTGAAAAAGCCTCATGACTGCATGGCCCTTTGGAGGGATATCTACACACAAATATGTTGGGATTAAATATTAGAAAAATGAGACTACTAGAAAATTTATGTTTTATTGCAAATATATCTTTATGTGTCTAACCAGAATTTTCACTAAAAAAATGGAAGTAATGTATAGTGGGTGGTTACAGAAACAAGTTAAATTATATGGTGAGGAAATATGAAAATGAATCCACAATTTGAGAGAGTC
This sequence comes from Chinchilla lanigera, assembly GCF_000276665.1. NCBI lineage: Eukaryota > Metazoa > Chordata > Mammalia > Rodentia > Chinchillidae > Chinchilla > Chinchilla lanigera. The sequence goes on along the minus strand of NW_004955525.1, from coordinate 4,214,408 downwards.
AATGAAACAAATAGTCTGTCTCTTCTAAAAATCAATTTCTTGATATAAATAAATTAATATTGCCTTAGGGAAAAATACTTAAGGAAATCCAATTGAATATAATGCCCTGGTTTTATCTGACTTTGTTTTAGTCTGTGCAGTCCATCTACCGCAATGCCAACACTAGTTAGCAACTATTTAACATCTAGTTAAAAAAAAAATGATTTTGACACTCTTAAATTCTTATTGAGTTAAATTCAAATTCCTTAGATTGGCAGATAGACCGTGGATTCCACCTGGATGATCTCATCTCACCTTCATGCTCTTTCTCCTGTTCTTTTTTCTTTTTCTGCCCATTACTTTGATTTCTATGCTACAGCCACAAATATAAATTACTATTCCGCAAATATTCTAAGACATGTCCCAATGCTTGCACTTTGAACAAACATGCTCTTTCTGGATAGAAAACTTTTTTCTTGAATCCCTGATTTCAGATTCTTCTGGTAGGAAATACCGTGTACTTTTGTGTCAAGTCACTCATTAATACAAATAAAATTCTGAATGTTTATTAAGATCAGAGTACTGTTTTAAGAAATGCTGATGACACAGAAGTGAGCAGTAAAATAGTGGTTCCTAATCTCATAGATTTTACAGGTGCTCATATTGAATGCAAAAATAACTAGAAAATTTACAATATGTTAGTGTCATAAAATATATAGTTTGATAGAAGTACATAAGTAGTACCTAGTTTACATGATTTTTAAATCACTAATAATGATTTGTTCATATACTATCTGCTGTGATAATAAACATAAATACTCCATATAAATGTTTATCTATTAGAATTAAACTAATCAAGCATAGAAACTTATTCATGACAATTCCAAGTATATTCATATACTCAATTCAATAGAAAAAGCTATTAAGTAAACCAAATGGTTTGTCCTCAAAAATGGTGGTTGAACACTTTTTTATTGAGTTGACATAGCTCAATAGGTATTGTGTCACTGGGATTTTTGGAGTTGGGACACCAATGCTCCTAGAAATACACAGATGGTAGAATTTTTGGCTACAACTAAGTGAGGAGACAAGACAATTATCTCTCCCCAAAGAACTGTAAACATGGACAAAATTTAAGAAAAGAAACCATTTGGTACTCTGGAAGCTGATCAAAAACATACATCCATTTGAGAAGCATTTTTGCTCAAAAATCATTGGCTTTAAGGTAAAAACATGGATAATTGTAATGTAGTGTTGCTCCTACACTCAATTCCAGGAACTAATTTCATTCAGAAATTTCACTAGGACTTATATACTGAAAACTAAAAATTGGCTAAGAGCAACTAACAAATATTTAAATAAACGGCAGCACATTTCTTTGTCGTGAATTAAAAAATTCAAATTGTCAAGATGGCATTTCTTTAAGTGTCATCAGTGAAATATGCGATATGTGATCTCTCCTCAAAAAGATTTTATAATCTAACTGGAAGAAGAAAAATACATGATTAGTTAGACAACTGATGAAGGCAATCTTATTTAAAAGGTTTATAGAAGCAATCTATGATTAAGAAAAAACAGAAAATCAATGATTTATATATCCAAAAGAAGAGAACTAAGCTGGAGCTTAAATGAATGAAAGGGCAGTGTCTATGTAGAGGATTTGGAATAAAGTTAAGCTTGAAAAGGGTGAGGTCAGCAAGTGGATGGACATGAACACCTAATAAAGAAGTCTAGACTTGTTAAAATAGTCCTTTAATGAGTCCTTGTATGAGTGGTATTCCATACGTGTGCTAGATATTGGGAATATACTTTCTCATAGCACTCATTTTCTTTTAACAATGGTCCTGTGGCAATATGACTAAAGTTCTTACTTTCCTGAAGTCAAGTGGCAAGTAATTAAGTGGAAAATGATTTAAGTTTAAAAACTAAATTTAATACTTCAGAATAGTAAATAAAAATTCATAGCTTTTGGCGTAGGCTAATTACATTCATTTGACATATTTTTAGGAGTTTTTCTATGTATATAAAACACAGGTGTACACAAGATAAGCACATCAACTCCCTTTATATGGGTAAGATAATAGCATAAAATTTTTTGCATCATGACCTTTTCCCTTGACATTCTATTGTGTGTATACTGAGAACCAGTTCTTTTGCTCTAACTTAACAGGGTAGATGTATTCTCAATCTTCGGTCTGGGATATTTTCAACAAAATGCTTCCATAACTTCATTTTGTATAGACAAGGAAAAAATTTTTAAAAAGTAGTAAGCACTCGTTTTTTATAATTCATGGAAAGGGAAAATTTATAAAACTAAATCTGATCTTCATTGTCATCACTTTATGAGATATACAGAGCCAACTTTCATCAAAGGAGAATCTCAAGTATTTTGATTTAAATCTATTAAATGTTAAATAATTTTCAGCTTTGTGTCCTCTAGAAATCTTGTCATCTGGAAAGAAAATGGTAATAAAACAGAAGGGTTTTATATAAGGACATTTCAATTTAATAACCAATGTGCATATTCAAGATTCCAGAACCTTTCTTCTCAAGACTCTGCATGGCTACCTATTAAATTCTGTGAGGTGGGCCTATTTCATATTGGATACTAAAACCATAATTGTATATACTTGAAATTTTAGCAAATTAACATGATTTGTTGTGTGGAAGTTATGCATCAGTAAATTTGACACATTTAGAAGCAACCAGTAGATAAAATTCATTTGTAATTCAAGGGTAAGATATGATTTTTATTTGAGCAGCATTTAAAAATGGTCTTGTTATCAGAAAGACAGTGCATTTCTTCAAGAAGTTAGCTTATTACAACTAAAGGCATTATTATGCAAAACTACAATATATACGCAAGCAGAAGATTATACAGAAGAAAAATTCTTGGTTCTGCCCTGAGAAAATCTAAAATATACTTAGGAAAAGAATATCTGTGCATACAAATAAGAAATGATCTATATGGATTTGCTATAATGTTTCTTATAAAATATTAAAAATGTAATGCAGTTCAAATAAATACAGCCTAAAGGCAAGAATAGATTAAAGAATTCTATTTCCTAAGGTAAGAATTCTTAGATAAAAGTGCCTAGTAATTACTGATTGAGTACTCACCATATTCTAAATGTTTTATATCTACAACAATATTACATCATGTAAAGCTCATGTAGCTCTACTGCAAAGGTACCATTATAACAGAGCTTTCATAGAAAGAGGAAATAAAGGCATAGAGAGTTCAGAAATTTTCCCAGAGGATAAAAGACATCGCTTATACATAGGTCTAGTTTAAGAAACTGTACTAGCACTAAAAGTATCAGACTAGAGAAGGGATATGCAGAGTAAAACAATTCTAAATCTTTCAGGATGTTTTGTCAAAGAACTATGGATAGCTCATAGGAGTTTCAACAAGCAGAATAATTACGTAGCGCAATAATTTATGTAATTCTCTCCTTCCATTATGATTAGTCTTTGCTAAGAGAAGGCCAGACACACTCTCATATCAAATGATGGAATACTACTAAATGGACAACTTGATTACCTCTAAATAGAGAACCACCGTTAATTATGCTTTTAGGTAGAAAAGCATTGCTTATGAGAGAAAACAAACCTACTCAGTATAATAATTTAAAAATTTTATTTACACTAATTTTCATAATATAACTAAAATAAAATAATGGACTAGAATGCTTATGGTTCTTTATTTCCTTCTTTTTTTAAGCATATTTTTGATAATCCTTAAGAGCGACAATTACTTCATCAGATACCTTGTTTAGTTACTCACTTGTAATCAGTCATGATGCAGTTGCCTCTCTTCCTTTCTTATTGCCAAGTTACAGAACCATAAAGTGTTCATTATTTTCACTTTGATATTATTAATATTAGATTTACTGAAGTATTAGTCTTTGCTAAATACTAAGAGTATAATTTAATTTGAAAACCTGCTAGGGTAGATAATAACTGAACCAAGGTTATTAGTGCTCATCTTAATAACTTGTGATTTAGGATCACATGGCAAATTTCACTTACTTGTTAAATTGAAAGCCAAATCATACATGTGAGTTGTGGCAAGTAAAACTGATTAAATTCATTAGTAGACATCCTAAATAATTTTCACTTATTCCTCATGTGTCAAATCATGTCTACCTCCTACAAGGACAAGATGGTTACAGAGCTATTAGGTGTGAGGTCAATATTTTAAGCAACACAAAAGCAAAATAAACTAAATTATTCTGTACATATTTAAAACTTAAGTCATGATACATAGTACACTAAACATAGCCCATATATACAAAGGGATAAAGTGGTTATAAATACCAAGAATAAAAGTTACTATATAACAAACTTCAAACTATTATATTTTAAGATATAAATACTTATTTGAATACAAATCATCTGCTTCCCATAATAGAATAAAAATTGGAGTAAAAATACACTTGAAATAAGAACTTGAGATTTTAATAATAAAATTTGATAATTTAAGATTATCAGGAAGTTTAAGAATTATTTGTGGAGAAAGCGAACCATGTGTGGTGGAAATACTAAAACAATACCTGATTTGATATTTTACTTTAAAATATGAGAGTGTTATCATTGAAGTAATGAAACATTATGCAGTTGGATAATGTTCAAGCAGGATGAGTGTCTATCTGACCTTAGAACTATCAGAAATATTAATGTCAAGGATTTTACAAAACCCATGATATTTCTATTTTTATGTAGCATACAGTTGGAAAATCTCTATTTTTATATTTCCACCCTTCTTCCAAAATAGAAGTCACAGAACAAGCATGAGGAAATGTTGGGGAGTGGCCTGACACCATAAACCAATTGTTCCTTTACATGTGATCTTGATAAATAAACAACATGGTGGACAGCAAAGAATACTGAATATGCATTTTATGTGACATTATAAGCTTTATTTTGGAGTAGGGGAACAAAAAGAAATAAAAAGGAAATAAACTGTCCAAATAACAGAGCTAGTCAGGGAGATGAGAATTCAAGTCTCAGAATTCTGGCTTACAGGCAATATTAAAATCACTAATGTCTCATTAAGAAAATCAAATGACTGTTATTGGGATTCTTTTCTTCATAACTCAAAAAGATGTTTCTTTGAATTGTGCATATGTCATTTGATACAAAATGGCCATCACATCCAGAGTTGTGTGATATGTATGTGTTTCTATCTACATGAATATTTGCATTTCCGTGTGATTAATTTTCCTCAAAAAAGACACTGAAATATATTTAAGAATTCCGGATAACAATGACACAAAATGTCAATTTGGATTTCTACTATACCTCTATAAATTGTAAAATTTAGAAATAGTTTTTAAAGTGAACATTTTCTGTATTTTAATCCTTTGACTCTTTTGAAATTTCCCTACCTTTTAGTAGTACTAATTATAGTATTTTCAAGCTTAGAGTGAAAAAAGGCATTTGAATATTAGTAAGAATAATTCAGATTTACATGACAGTACTCTTATAAAAGTAGTCCTTCGTGAACACTGTTGAACAACATACATTATTGTTAGTTGAACCTAGCGTTATCAAGAAAAACAAAGATAGATAGCTGAGATCACATTGAGCTGAAAAGCTTCTGCACAGTGAAGGAAACAATCAGCAGAGTAAAGAGGTAAATCTATATAATGGTAAATACATTTGCAAACCATACATCTCATAAAGGATTAATATCCAAAATATATAAGGAACTAAAGTCAAGAGTTGGAGAACAACACAATAAAAGAGTGAGCAGCAAGGGATATGGCTTAGCGGTAAAGCACCTGCCTGGCAATCTCAAGGACTGAGTTCAAGTACTAGCACACACATACACACACACACACATTTCAGGGTAAACAGTAGATGTAAGCAGTAGGGTAAGCAAATAATTATTTTTCAAAAGAAGACATGAATATCCAGCAGATATATGAAAATTGATCCATTACTAATCATTAAGGCAGTGAAAATTAAAACCAAAATGAGATTTTACTTCATGTGTTAAAATGTATGTAATGATTGATACACTGTATCAATCTGAGAAATTTAGAAGCTTAACTAAGTGATTCAGCAAGGTATCAAGGTCCTTTACTTTGGAAACATCCTGAGTCTGTGCAACAGGAGGGCATACACATGGTGTGGGTGAGTAGCCTGCATACAATATAAGGGAGGAAAAGAGGCTTGCTCTTCCCTCCTTTAAATTTTTGTTGCTTTTGCTATATTTTTGCCACCTTCAAGTGTTACCTATATGTCATGCCACCCTACCTTGGAGCCAGCTGATTTTGGAGTGAAATCTCCACAAACTGTGAGCTAAATAAACCTTTCCTTCCTAAATTTTTGATGTTGGGTAGTTTGTCTCAGCAACAGGAGAAAAATAACCAATAAAATACATATCACCAAAAAGATGAAGAGTAACAAGTGGAGAGAATATAGAGAACGAAGAATTGTTGTACACTGTGAATAAAAATACGAATTAGTATAGCCATTATGAAAAAAAGCATGGGTTTTCCTTAAAAATTTAAAAATAGAACTCCCATATGATCCAGTAATCCCACTCCCATATATACATTCCAAAGGTCACAATTATCAGTATGTTGATATTTTTTTTGGTGCCGGGAATCAAACTTAGGACCTTGCTCTTGCCAGGCAGGCGCTTATGCCGCTGAGCTATATCCCCGGCCCTCAGTATGTTGAACTCTGTAGTGCAGCGAATACCTGCACTATGGCATTATTCACAATAACCAACATATGGAATCACTCTAAGTGTCTGTAAATTGTGTGAAACATACGTATACATATGTATGAATGTATCTGTGTATATATAAATAATTTATCAAGGAAATTTTGTTCTGTATGGCAATGCAAGTATGAGTGAAGTAATGCTAAGTGAAGACTAAGTAAGTCCGGCACAGAAAGATATATATACCATATAATCTCATTCATATTTGGAATGGAAAAAAAGTCAAATCCATAGAAATGGAAAGTAAAATGGTGATTACCAGAGGAATAGAGATGGGAGATTGATAAAAGGTTGGTGAAAGAATGCATAATTTCAATTAGGTGGGAGACAAAATTTAAGAGGTCTATTATGTATTCTGGTCACTATAGTTAATAACAAATATTGTTATACTTGAAATAATAGGGAAGTAGACAATTGTTCTCATAAAATTTTTAACTGAATGTATTATGGTAAAAAGCTTGATTTCTCCATTCCATAACTCCATGCAGTTAAAAGTGTAGTAGCAGAAACGTAATGCACAATTTTTAAATCAAAATTTAAAACTATGTATCATATTCCATTTATTTGTATGTATTCTTACCATAGCAATGAATATGAAATGAAATATTTTTACTTTGAAAATTAAAGTGATACAGTGACACCCAATGTTTTATTACTATTTCTTTTTTATCATGTTATTAGCAGCTCAAAGATACTTTGTTTCAGTAAACAAGTATCTTTTTAACAGATATGACAAAAATGAAAACATCCTTTTGTTGTGTTTACCAAGTCTAATTACTATTCCTGTGGCTAGGTTGTAAATAAGAGTATACCTTCAACTCCACAAAAGAGAAGAACATCTATGTTTCTTGTTTTGATTTTTTTTTCTGCTTTTGACTACTCTTATCTCTTTCCCTCAGATATTTTTAAGGAGAACTGAAAGGTCAATGTGGAAAATTCAGCTGCTCCAATTGTCCCAAAATTCCATTATCTGGCAACATGGTCTTATTCCTTCCCAGTATATCTACAAATAAATACCTACCAAATGAGTAATTAAATGGAAGTGAAGAGTGTCACATAGATAACATGTATGGACAATAAATTTTTGACACATATGCAAAGGCAATTCAGTGGACAAGGAATAACCTTTTGAACAAATGGTGCCGCACAAAATGGATATTTATACAAGAAAAAAGAGTCAATCCATATCTTCTACCATATGCAAAAATGTATCAAATGTGAAACCTAAAAATATAAAATTTCTAGAAAGAAACAGAAGAGAACCTTTGCATTTTTGGGTTAGTCAATGATTTAAAGATAACACAAAATGCACAGCCCTTAGAAGAAAAAAAAAAAAACAGATGACTTGGATTTCATCACAATTAGAGCCTTTTATTCTTTGAAATAGTGAAAAAGCAATGTTAAGAGAACACAAGTAAATCCATAGATTGGGAGAAAATATTTGCACAGATTATTTCTGACAGCAGTCTTATCTACAATATATAAAGAACTCTCAAAACTTAACAGTAAGGCAATGAATTTTTTTTAAAATGGGCAAAATGTGAATAGACACTTTAACAGAGATATATGGATGACAAATTAGGGCATGAAAAGGTGTGCAACACCATTCGTTAAGAAAGAAATACAAATTATAATGACTGCAATGAGATACTATTACATACCTAATAAAATAGTTAAATTTAAAAAGACTGACTGTATCAAGTGCTAAAACTGCTAATGAAAATGCAAAAACAACCGCTTTTGGAAATAGGCACTTTCTTATAAAGTGATCCAGTTATTCCACTCCTATATATCTTTCTAAAATAAATTAAAAGCATATATCCATACAAAAAAAATTGTATGGAGAGGATTATAAAAGCTTTACTTGTAGTATCCCCAAGCTCAAAACGATATAATTGTCCACCAATGAACTGCAGTATTTCCACATAATGGAAAGCTATTCAGGACAAAATTAGGAATGAAATCTTCCTGGTAAAACAACATGGGTGAATTTCAAAATAATTATGCTACAGGAGGAAAATAAAGTGTGTTACACTGCATTATTTCATTTTCCCAAAATTTTAGAAAATTTCAATAATCTATAAGAACAGAAAACAGATTGGTACTTGCCTAGAAATGTGGGGAGCTAATCAAAGGGGCATGAGAAAATTTTTGAGGTAATAAAATGCTTCATTATCTTGATGGTAATTATGCTTTCATATCAACATTTATAAAATTGCATACCTTACATAGTTATTATGTACATTGTACTGTGTATATGATTTTTAAAAGGACTATCTTGTGTATATGAATGCAACCTGTATCGATGAATTGAAAAACAAGTAGAAAAATTAAATTAAAAATAAATTAACTTACATTGCTTAGCCTCATAAGTGCCTACACAAAAGTGCTGCTACAGTTGTCATTGTATAGATTGCATGGCGGTTTGCTTGCCAGATTGGGTGGGAAAAATGATTCTGCATACGTTCTTATCAGAAAAGATATAAACAGATGTCAAAGACTATGTTAAACCTGAGTATACTAATAGATTAAACAGCATTTCACTTAGAAAGCATTGAAATTTAGCTCCCCCAATATCATGAAATAGAATACAGAATATACCCCTGTTCATATATATATGTGTGTGTGTGTATATATATATATCCTTAAGAAAAAAAGTCATTTGATACACCAAAACTAATACTTACAAACATATTCATGTTAGAAAATATATGTAATGATATATAAATAAAATAGATTATATGAGGAAAAAGAATATATTCTTTTGGGCACCATCTACATAAAATTAAATAACAAAGTAAAAGCTACAAACATAAAAGCATATTACATCATATGTAGACAGTAAATATATAACAAAATTAGATTATTGTAATTGGAAAAAGTCACCTACTTCCAACCATTGTCACAGTCTATATCTAAGGATAAATGCTGCCAAAAGAAAAGTCACAGTATTTCATTAGTAATTTTTTTTGTATGAGGATTTAACAAGTTTGTTTTTCCTTTCCAAACATTTTCAGTATCAGTGTGATTACGAATTAATTATTGAAAAAATCCCCAAACACCCTACAAGTAGATAACTTTACAATGATGGTTGAAATAGAGTCCCATTTGCCCAGTATTACAAATCATACCTTAAATCAAAGCTAATGTAATTTTACCTTGAAGATTTCATTACTGCTTGACTTCTTTCTCAATTCATTGGGAAATTAGTAAAGAATACAAATATACAACTCTTAAATGGACAATAAACATATGAAATGATATTAAATTTCATCATGCCTAAGAAATGTAAATATATTATATTGAGAAATTTCCCATACATTCATTTAAATGTGAATAACAATTGGTGGTTTTAGAATTACTTTTAAATTCTTCTTTGTATTTCAGTAGACTCACCTTTTTCAATTGACATAAATTATTTTCACAAAATATAAAGTTATTTTAAAGCTGCTTCATCAGTCTATAGGAAATTTGTGGCTAATAGATCAGACAAAAAAAATCTAAAAATTGACCTGATTAATTTAGTTAATATGACAAAGGTGGCATTTGAAATAACTATACTGTAGAAGCATTGTCCAATAAATGATTCATCTTGAATTACTTATCTCATAAAAATTTTTTTTAAATGTAGATCCCTAGCTCAACTTTGAGTCACAATCTTATTCCTGATGATATAAAACTTAGACATTTAAGTTTAAAGTACTATGAAAATGTAAGAATGTACGTTAAAAATAGCATCCATTTTTTTACTGAAATAATAAGTTGCAGAACAATATTTATGGTATAAATCAATTGATTTAACTCACTGGTTCTACGGTATGAATTATGATTAAAATAATAAGATGGAAAGGTATATTTCCAGTAAGTTTTATTTACCATTATATTACATAGTCTATCAGTATCTCTGGCACATAATAGGCACAAACATGTAGTAGTTGAATAACTCAGTAAATGAATTTCTGTGTACTTAAATTCTGATAACAGTTTAGGAGTTTGCCAATATGCATAAAATAATAAAATATGCATATAACTTAGTTCAGCACCCACATATTTAGGAATGTATCCTATACTAATTTTCTCAAGAGCACAGACATAAATGCTTTAAGTATTTAGAGACAAATTTTTATACTAGGAAAAGAGGGTATGTAGGCAAAGAGATGATGTGAATATAGCTTCTCTACAACTGAAATCTGGTTAAATTAAGTGGAATATGCAACCATTTAAAAATAAAGCATTGATCATTTGCCATGAAAATATAATCACAATTAGTTGATAAATCAGCAAAATACAAAACATAATAAAATGTGATATAGATAAAACTGTACACATAAATTGGAAGTTGTATATATGTTCAAGGAAACTTCTGGAAAGAAATGCATAAAAATGGTTGCAATGCTTATCATTTGATGCTAGATTATTTTATTATCAACGCAATTTTGTGTATTGGAGGATGTCCTTTACAATTCTCACATACTTTGACAAGGATAAACAACAAAATTAAATTCATTTATAAATTAGAAATGTGTTTCCTAATATTTAAAATATGAAACTAAATGGCAAGTACAAATTCTACAGTACAAAGTAGTATAAAGGTTAATCTAACTTTAACATTTTTCTTCATTTGAAATTAATAATTCATCACATTTTACATTTTATATTCGTATTCTATGACCAAGTTTAGATAGTAAATGTAGTAAAGTAGATTATTTTCTACATTAGTCTGCCAAATCACCTTTGTGGATTTTTCTGCTTCTGTAGAAATATCATGATATTTACCAGTAAAATCTCTAAAAGGCAACATCCTATGAATGTTTATTCAGATACAAATGAGTAATTTTTGTCTTTCATAAAAATGTGCTAAATACATTCCTTACCTTTCAATGAAAAGTAAACACAGGTCTTTTGTGTTGTACCATGAGAAAAGTTCTGTAGCAGAAAAGAATCCTGTAAATAAAAATAATAAATATCTGTTTTAAAATTTCATTTAGCAGAAGTATGATTCATATCATTTGACTTGTAAATGATAATTTAATATGTTCAACATTTTACAATATTAAAAGGAAATTGATGGCAGATGACATCATATACACTGACAGAGGATGCAATTTCAATTAGCACAAATTCCCCTCCCATCCAGCAGTTCGTGGAGTTGAAACCTGCTGCAAAAACGTATAAAAACAGCATCTGCTTTGTAATAATACTATCTAACAATTGAATACCCCTTTGTTTTATCTAAAAGGTTCTTGCAAACATTGAAAAATGCTTCTTTAGCAGGCAGGTTGGGGCACATTGTATGCCAATTTAAAAAGAGAAATATAATAAAAATGGTGTAGCTGACTCACGGCAACATGGGTTCGCAAACCTTGTAGACGGATATAAACCAAGCTTGCCAAACATCACACACAGCACTTATTAAATCTGCTGCGTGGATTGTAATTTGCTTGCTGTCTAGCCCCTCCTCCCTCTGACAATAAACGACTCCCCCTTTTTTCATTGTAAAAATACGTGCTCAGGAGATCTAGAAAAAAATTAAACATCCATAGTCACACTAGTCAATGACGCCATTTAGAGCATTTTCATCCAATTTTTTATAAACAGGATTTTTTTAAGCGACCCGTTACCAAGTAAACGGGAATTCATGATGGACGGCTGGGAGCAGGAAGAACACTCTTCTTCCCTAGTTAGAAACTCTGGCTGTTATTTCTGCCTCATGTTCACGCTTTAAAAGGTAATAATAATAAAACTGTAAAGATAAAACTTTGTGAGAGGTAAGCGTCTTCCAAGGATTTGAGCCTCAGCCACCAAAGAGTGTACAGGAAGGAGGGTGGTGCAAAGGCTCGGAGGGTTTGGCCATTCGTTGGTCGTAGGAGCTGTCAATCAAGGTTTATCCAGCAAATGAGGGTGAACTAAAGGCACCCTGGGAAAGAAATTAATGGAAAAGCGGCCTGCAAGACTATAGACTAGCGATGTAAACCGAGAGAAAAGGCAGCTGGGAGCGGCCTTGCAGCCAGGGCTGTCTCCCAAGTCTCCACTGCTACTGCCACCTCAGCGTCACCGCTGCAGCCCCGACCCGCTCTGCTCTGATGCTGCAGTAGTCTCTGCCACCTCCACAGTTTGCGTTTTCTCTGCCAGTGCCCAGTATCCGTGAGTTATTTTCCGACCATCTTGGCCCGCGCTCTCTGCAGTAGTCACCACTTTTAGAGGTTTACAGACTTGGAACACGGCTGAAGCAGATCTTAAAATGGTCATGGAACCTGCCGCCCTGTGGGTTGCTGAAAAGGAGATGGCTTGCTCGGCTAGAGACACTGAGGCAAGACTCTGACAGCCGCAGTTCTAGCAGCTGCACTAGTTGCAATAGTAGTAACCCCAGCGGCTCGTATAGAAAGAGGAGGTTACCTCAGCCATCCAGAAGGGTGCGGCGGGACACCCTCGTTACAGATTTCGGGGACAGGTTCTCTCGGGTGGTTAGAAATAGTGTGCAGGCGCTCAGAAATATTCAAGATGAATGTTACAAGGTAAGCACGTTGTATGTAAAGTCAATTCATGATTTCAAAAGATAGTATGCTGAACTCAATAAACCTATCTGCATGATAGTTTCAAATATTCAACACAGAATATGAGCCTTCAAAAGAAGAATGTGAATGGAATTCAGGGGAGGAGGAATTCAGCAGTAATGAGGTGGCCTGTAAATGCCTCCCTGAGAAGGTGAGGAAATAGAAAACTCCAAAGAAAAGTTTGAGATGAAGGCTGAAGTAAAGGAAGTTTATAAAGAAACTCCCGAGGAAACGACTAAAGAAAGTTCCTAAAGAAAATATTGAATATAACAACCATTGTTAATTTCCTATCACCTTTTCTGAAATACCATATTGCTTGTATTGTTTTTGTGTTATTTTCTAAATGTATGTGTGTTTGTTAATATATTTTCTCTCTTTTGTCTTTAAAATAAGAAAAAAACAAACCATAAGGCAACAATGAAAAAAAAAAGAAATTACTGGGGTAAATGATGAAGAGAGAAAGCAAAATCTACAGACTGTACCAGAGTAATTCCTGAAGAAAAAGATACTAAACAACTCCCTCAAGCAAAAGCAGAAAGTAAAGAACAGCCTAAAGTAAGAGTCTAAGCCAAGGGCTCCAGCACAGAGACTCATAACAGAGTTCCTGAGAAAAAGCCTAAAGAATGTGAATCTGAAAAGATCACAGAAGGGAAAACTTAAAAGAAGATCCTAGAGGTATTCCTGACTACTGGCTCACAGTTTCAGAGAATGCTGACAAGCTTGGTTCAGAAGTGTGATGAGGCCATTATGAAGTTCTTGTCTGATGTTAGCCTGAAGTTCTTAAAGCCTGACCAGCCAGTTACACCTTTCAATTTCATTTCGTATCCAGTCCATATTTCAGAAATGAACTAGTGATGAAAATATACATAATGAATGCAGAATGAAATGATGCCTTCTTTTCTTGGGGATAGGAAACTGAAGATTGCAAAGACTATGAGATAGATTAGAGAGGAGGAAAGGATGTTACTGTCACAACCATTCAGTCACACAACTGCTTTTGGAGACACTAAAACTAATGCATCATTCTTTAATTTTTTTCAGTCCTCCTGAGATTTCTAAGATCGGGAACCCAAAGCCATGGGAAAATGCCATCCTTAGTGAGGACTTTCAAATCAGTCAAATTTTACATGATGATGGTATTCTAAAGTCAATCTGTTCTTGTGCAGAAGTAAATGATACTTACTATCATGATTGCAAAGATTATGGAAACTGAGAATACCACAGAGAAAAATGAGGCTGGTTGAAAGGTATTTCAAGAATCTTAAAAGTTCAGACATGCAGAAGTAAAGGAGCTTCATCTAGTCTTAGGAAAAAAAAACACAACAAACAGACAGACAAACAAAAAACCTGTCCTGTAACTTGAACATTATACTACTAATAGTATTGTGTTTCATGTTCTCTTCCTAGCCTAACTTTAAAAAAAATTTTGCAAGTGCCTTAAGTATCAATTTATTCTTTCCAGCCTATTGTATTATAGTAGTCTTCAAAATATGTAAATTATTATAAATTAGTTAAAGCATGTTGTTAGTTTGGTGCAACGGTGTTGTTTTTTGTGAAGTCTTTTTGTCATGTTAATATTAGATTATACCTGTGAAAACTATCAGAATTATTAGACAGATAGCTGCTTGAAAAAATTACTGAACTGCCACTGAAAAGAATTTTTCTTTTCCAGCCAGAAGACTAAGGGTTTCAATCTGCCTGCACTAGTGTTGCCTTCATTACGTTGGTATAGAAGTAAAATTTGACTGCTTGAAAACATTAGGATACATTTATAAATACATCAAGACTATGTTTGATTTCTTTGAATTTTATGTGAGGCAGTGGTCTATAAATTTAATCATAATTAAGTTATTGTTTACCATTGATGTGTTAATATGACATGGTATTTTTTATTTTAAAAATTAAAATATTGACTAAACAACAATGAAGACAAAATCAAAACCACACAAAAACAACAAAAATGGTACATGACCTCAAAACAAACTGATAGAAATTTACAGTGGTTGCTATATTGCATCTTGTTATCTTTAGTAAAGCTGCTCATGTTACTGTCTTTGATTGTTTGATCAATATGACATAGGATTTCTAAGTTTCGTCATCTTATACTGTGTAATTCTAAACTAAAGATAGCATACTTTCTTTGTAATATATTGTACGTTTACTTTTGCTGAAAATAACTATAACATTTGATGTTTTCTCAGGTTCTTGTATTGCTACTTAAAATAAATAAATGCTGCATAAAGCATGTTGTGCTAGAAAAATTTAGCATTTTCTCTTAATTATAAAAAAAATATTGTCCTTATCACGGAAGATAGAGAGTTCTGAGAAAAAATGAAAATTTAATAATGAGTAACTATTGTTAAAATTCTGGTATCTCTGGCACCTTAGTTCTTCTCCTAGGGTTTTTACATCCAAGTTATGGAGAAAAATGGGGCAGAGAAGGAGGAACAAGTCAAGGGGAGGAGAAGACAAAGTGTAAGTAGAAGACAGAAGGGAGAAGGGTAGGAAAGAGGGAAAGGGAAGGAATTGGAAAAGAGGGAAGGGTACAGTGGGGAAAGAGGGAGTGGAAAAAAAAGGAGAAAGGTGGGTAGTAGAAGAAATGGGAGGTGAAAGGGTAGGAGTATATCACAAAGAAAGTCCATCTATATAAGCCAGGATTATAAAGATGCCAGGATCCCACCCTTTATTTGATATGAGAGGAGATCACACTACCATGACTTTTTTTCCTAAAAGTGACTTTATGCTCTTACCTCTTCTGTACCACACAGCTGGTCACAGGATAATTAGACTCTGAGAATCTCATTTGCGACTAGTAAGAGGGTAATCCTCCTTAAACTTACTTTAGCAGGGAGTTTGTTCTAGTCATAAAGTCATAAGCACAGCAAATAATGAAACAGTCTTATTTCATGTTTATCATTTCCTGGAATACATATTTTCCTCCAAGATTTTAATAAGAAACAACCACTGCAGAAGGAAGATTTGATTTGAGAAATTCTAGGTATTTAGCATAAAATTACATAGTAATAGTCTTCTCAAACCCCACTATACATAGGTTAATTTCTTGCTTTTATCTTTGATTAAAAATAGTTAACTTTCTCATGTATATGTAAAAATATTTAAAACAGGTGAGAAACTGTTTAACCAAATACATGTGCTTAAAATTGTTTCTTTATGATTTAAACATCAGAAAGCAATTATTGATTTTAATTGCACCATTAAACTTTTGAGAGTGCCTATTTTATTTCTGAAAATTTTGCATCCATGAAGAACCCACATGACAGATTTACTTACCACAACCAAAAGAAAAACTATAATTAATATTGTCTGGCTTTCTGACTTTATAACTTCATAAACTAGATATATACTGTGCTTGTTAGACATCACAGCGGAAGTCTTAAAGCTTCTACATGAAATACAATACACTTATGGCCTCTTATAACTGTTACTAAAATATCTAAAACTTAGCCCCTCTGTGTGTTCCATACTAGAGAAAATAAACACTCTGAAAGACATTATATTATAATATACCCTTGCTTGTACATTAGTGACTTTTTTCAATTTCTTGTCTTAAATTTAAAGATGAATTCAGGTTGAATGGGTGGAAGGGAAGCTGACTGAAAGACAGTTTGCTGCCACATTTTAGCTTTTATATTTAAACCCAAGGAAAGGGGGTGGGTATATAGGTTCCAGTGTTTTATGCAACACTGAAGTTAGGTATCCAAAAATTCAAGTGGTGTGTAGTGAATTCTTCAGCCACTTTTGAAGGTTTAGGAAGACAGCTAGAGCCAGGGTCCTGTTGGGCTGGCACATTCATTGGTCTGTACATTTATCTATCTGCTTAGCCAGTGAATGATGTTACAAGGAGAATCTGACTGGGAGTGAAGCCAGTGGCAGGGGTAGAGGACATGAGAAATGCTTAAGTTACACTTTGCAAGTGTTTCTTCAATATGTTGTTTGCTTTTGCTCTGATTATAAACTGGAGTCACCTTATACAGGTCCATTAGAGGTTTTATAGCCAGGAACAGTGGTGGAGAGGAAGTGCAGTCTGGTAATAATAGTCATATCCAGGCTTATTCCATCCCTTTGTGGACCCAGGTCTCTTTCTCTCTCTCTCTCTCTCTCTCTCTCTCTCTCTCACTCGAGTAAGGAAAGGAAAGTGGAATTTTACCTTTTGGCATCGGCATTTACATGTTTTATCCATTCATCTGGATAGAGGAGATGTGAGGGTAGCCATTTATGCCCTATGTCTGAGGAAGTTAGGAAAAGTGTGAGGAATGTGTTTGCTTCTCTAGACCTAGGGAATGGAATCAGAGCTGTAAAGCACAATGAAAGTAAAGTTTTATGGACAATATTGTAAGGCTGGATGTCAGCTATGTGAGCAGACACACCCAAGTATGTCAGTTACAGTGAGCAATGTATTCCTCACATGCAGGTCCTCTCCCCCAGTTCATTATTGGCAGAGTAAAGTGGAGGGAGAAGCCTTTCCCAGATGTCACTTATATTTTATTATCTCCTTGAAAGTCAATTCTCTGGTCCCCCTCTCAGTTTGAGGTTGGATTTCTCATATACTATTTTTTCTTTAATTTGCAACTTTCTGTGATGTAGATGATCCTATTTAGAGATTTCAGGCAGCCCTGTAATTCCTATGGTTTCACTTAGCTTTAGTGGTCTCATCGTAAAAAATGGACTGCACTCTGCCTTTTTTCTGCCTTTTCCACTTCTGCCTACATTTCTCAGCAAAGCCTTTATTGGTTTGTTCCTCTCCAAGGTCCTATTTGCTTGTGTCAATTTTACTTGCTAGTTATTTCAATTCAGAGTTAACTACTCTGTCTTTAAAATGAATGGTTTTAAGATGTTATTACCCAAGAGAAGAAGCACTTGTATATGAAGGGAAAAAAAATCTCAAATTTTGAAGTTTCATTTTGCCATACTGGTTGCAATACTAACACTAAGATATTAACGTAGATTGGTCATCAAACCTTATTCAAATTGCACCAGATTTTTCATGCACTGGTGTATGGAGAAGAGCTAAGCAATTTTACTAAATATATAGATTTGCATTACTAATACTATAGGCAAAATTCAGAACTATTCCTTTACCGTTTTTTACCTCAGAGAAACTCTGTCCAACTAACCTTTCCCCCCGACAAACCACTATTTTTTCTCATTCTTAAAATGACAAAATCATATAGATGATATAAACAGAATTACACAATATGTAAACTTTTCAGATTGTTCTATGTTTATTCAGCGTAATAATACTCAGATCTGTCTGCTGTGATTTGGATCTAGAATGCCACACAAGGTCTCATGTGAACAGAGTTGGGGCTTTTGGAAGGTAATTATATTACTGGCTTTTGGATCTTGATGAGATCCTTCCCAGTTTCTTGGTGTTCTGAGCAAAGAATTGGACAAGAGACATGGAAAAGGTAGCACATGGCTCCTAGTTTGTAGAGATTTCAATCCATAATTTGTTATTTCTAAAGCAGGTTGGCATGATGAGGAGAAACAGTTTATGGTGTGGTAGGGAGAAGGCAGCAAGCAGCAGCACCAGCAGTCTGCCTTCCATTGTTTAACCCAGCCCTACCTTGAGATGTTGGAAATTGTTGACTGGACTGGAAAAAAATTGTCATAAGGCAATGAGAAAAGACTTAGTACCTACATGTTAAGAATTCTTGACCTGTCTCTTGAATGGCAGGAAGGAGAGTCATGGGCTCTCTTAAATGAATGAACTTTATTATTAGCTTGAGAAGGTAGAGCTCTGATATGATAAGGACCAAGTTGTTTTATTTCCTGGTCTATCTTTAGAAAGTGGATTATGACAGATCCAGCAATTAGAGATGTTAGATTTTCCTGTTATTATGTGGAAGTTTTCTAAGGAGTTATATTTCCATACTTAGTGTGGAGAAGAAAGCATAGCAAAGAGGCATATTAGATAAACTATTAAGACCTGAAGAGCCATAGCAGGATTACTCATATTATGGATCTTCTTAAAAACAGGAGTTACAATACAGGTGCCTATTTATATTACGATTTATCAGGGGTCATTTGTGATGCTACTTATCTGCACCTAGAGTGATACTGGATTCTCACTTTTTGCAAAAAGCCTCAGAAATTTCAGAGTGTCATAGGAGTACCTTTCTTTTTTTTTGTCTGAATCTTCCTGTCAGACAGTTCAAGTGAGGTTGGCTTCATCCTAGAAATGTGAACCCACCTATCTATGTTTGCCATCTTTACTGTAATGAGTATGACATGGATCCCTGAAAAGAGCCACTTTGTTTTTAGTTGGCCTCTTGGAGACTTATATTTCCAAGTTTTAATGAATAGTTGTTCACCAAAGCAGATATTAGGTACTTCCCCTGGGATAGGACCTGGCAGGAGTTTGTTACCATAAAATTGAATAGATTGTTGTACTTGGTCCAGATTAATAAAGTATTACAAGAGATTGGTGATCTCTGGTTTCACTACCATATCAGAAAATAGAAAATGCTTCCTCTATAGCATGTCAAATGGAATCATATTTAGCTCTTTTTGAGGGCTGTTTTGATTTCTCCTAAGAGCTACTGGCAATAATTGGAACCATGAGTCACATCTTCCTTGGGAAAGTTTTGCCAGAGTTCACATTAGAGCCTAGGTGGTTCTTTCAGCCTTTCCAGAGGATGGAGCTCTCTATGCAGCATAGAGATTGCACTTTATTTCTAAAGTCTCTGTCATCCTGTGAGTTATTTGAGAGGTAAATGAAGGACCGTGGTCCTTCTGAAGGGACTGGGATAGTCCAAATGATTTATTTGAGATGTATCTTGACTATCTTCAGAGCCTTTTCTGAGTGGATAGTGAAGAACTCAAGCCAACATGTAAAGGTGTCCATTAGGACTAGTATTTCTTTAAATCCCCCACATGGTGACTTGTGGATAAAGTTTAATTTCCAGTCCTCTCCAGTCTGTGTACAAGATCTAATAAAGGAAGTGGTCTGGGCCTGCCAGGATTATTGTAAGCACAGAATGAGCAAGCTTTGTAGACCTATCAGATGGTGTCAATACTCCTACTATTGTGAAAATTTAAGTAATTATATTCCATATAGCATCCCTTCTCAGATGGAAAGAATCATTAAAGTTTTTTTCTAAAAGAACTATCCACTGTGTTGCTTAAGCAAGGACTGGATTATTTTCCAAATACCATCAAAGCTGCTTTGAAACTTTCCCTTTACTTAAGGTCCATTTATTTTCATAGGGGATATAAATGAGATTTAATGGTTCCTTGAGAGCTGTGTATAAGGCTAGGGTCTTGAGGGCCTGTAAGGTTACCCTCTTTTTCTCTCTTTCAACCTTTTGATTTCCCAAGGAGTTTTCATACATATTTATCTGGTATTCCTTGGGATCAATAACAATAACTTGCTTGCGAATACTCTCTAGCAGTTGTGGAATTTCTTGATTATACTATATAAATAAATATTTATTAGATCACAAGTATCTCAGTTACTTTCCTTATAGCTGAGGTAAAATACCCAACACCTAAATTTAAAGAATGAAAGGATTACTTGGCTCCTTCTTTTTAGAGATTTCAATCCATAATCTGCTGTTGCTAAAGCAGGTCAACACGATGAAGAGAAACAGTTTATGGTGTAGCGGGGAGAAGGCAGCAAGCAGCAGCCTGCCTTCCACTGTTTAACCCATGCAAGCTAGAAGCGTTTCAGTTGTTGCTACCCACACCCAGAGTGGGGCTGCTGTCTTCAGTAGCAAATCCATTCAGCCATACCAAGAACTATGCTAATACCAATTAGTGGAATAATTTAGTACCACACACCCTTAATCCCACTATCACACACCCTAGATCTAGCAAGCTTGAAAATATCCCCCTATAATACAGTACAGGAAGCTTTGGGGGAACATCTAGATACAAGCCACAATATTCTGCTCTTGGCTTCCAAAGGACTCATACACATACCTTTATAAAAAAGCATTTAGTATACCTCTACGAGTTGTCAAACTCCTAACATATTTTTCATTGCTGCAAAGTCAAAGCTCGAAGTCTTCTGTAAGATTTAAAGCTAACTCTTAGCTTTAAACCCCTTTACAAATAAAAACAAAGTTATACACTGCCAATATAAAGTACGATGGTACAAGATAAATGGTCCCAATCAAAAAAGTACAAATAAGGGGAAAGAAATGAATGGGTCAAAGCACATCCAAAATTCAGCATGGCAAACATTAATTCACATGGCAAGCATTAATTCACATAGTTCTATGTCCAGTATCAAGGATAATTGGTGGCAAGATGTGAAATCCAAAGACCTTGAATGCAACAGTGCTGGTAGTTGTAGCTCTCATGTCTTCTCCCTTGGGCTGCCTTTGCTCTCTTCTTACAACTTTCCTCAAATGACACACATTCCTGGGTTCTCCAGCCTTCTGGAGTCTCTACTGTACCTTTAATTTCATCCTCACAGTGTCATACATTGCCTTCTCAGAGGGCCTTCTACTGACTCTGGATGTAAGTCTTCCTGACCCCATAACTCTTGCATTCTATACTACATGCACCGAAGACCAGCACGACATGGATGACACCAAAATCTGCCACCAGCTATAATAGTAACAAGACCTCCTTCTCTCTTGGCTGTAGGGATCCAGAGCCTATGAAGAAAATTCCAAGGAACAACTTCCCTAGGCTACCATCATTCTGAAACCTGTTGCTCTGTGGCTCTCTTCTCAAAGCAAAGTCTTTCACTTTTGCAATTTTGAGTCTGCAAATCCTGGATTCCTGATTCTTGTGATGTCCTCAAGCCATTTTTTCCATTGCTCTGTTCCTTATCAATAATAGTGTTCTTCTCTGCGCCATCTTTTCAGTACACAATTTCACTGGAGCTTCTTTTCAGGTCAAACTCAAAATGCTTTAAATCATTCTGCTGGGCAGTTTGCTCTTGAATTTCAATATAAATTCAGTGAAAATCCTCCAACAGTAGCCATACCACCATTTCAACATTAAAATGCTTTGAAATTTCTTCCACAAGATTGATTAGTTTGCGACACTTAATCTCAGTCTCAGGCAAAGTCTCTGGACAAAAGCAAAATTCAGACAAATTTTATGCCAAAGCATAATGCATATGGTCTGGAGTCCAAGAGCCAATATGGGCCTTGTTCCTAACTGAAACATCCTGAGCCTGGTCTTTACAGGTTTCATTTCTATTAGCATTCTGCTCTTCTGATCTCTGACTGGAACATCTCATTAAGTGCAGGTTACAGTACTGCAGTGTTGCTTCCTTAGCCAGCATCTCCAAACCTTTCCAAAATTCTTCCCCAAATCTCTAAACCACATGGCCAGGTAACATCACAGAAGCAATCTCTTTTCTGGTATAATAATTCATCTTAGTTATATTTCTTGCAGCCAATGCAATATAACCAATTCCCAAAGTGAAAGAAGATAGTATTATTTGACTCATACTTTGTAGCATTTTCAATCCACAGTCAGCTGTCTTTAAGGCAGATTGCAATGTCAGAGAAGCATCACAGAAGAGAAACACTTCATGATGTGGCTAGCAGAAAGCAGCAGCAGCAGCCTGCCTTCTCATCTTTCATTCAATCCAGTCTGCATGCCTTTTGGGTGGTGCCAGGCACACCCAGTGTGGGGCTTCTGTCTTCAGTACTAATTCCATTCAACCACACCCAGAACTATTCTTACTCCAATCAGTGGACTGATTTAGTACCACACATCCTTAATACTTCACTTTAATCCAACAAGCTCTGTAAAGATTTACCCATGAGCACATGAGGCATTGTGGGGACATCTATACAAGGCATAATAGCAAGCTTGTTTCTATCAAGACTGACACATGGACAGGTAATATCTGAAAGGTATATTTTAAATATCTGTAAAGATTTAATATATTCCCTTTTCCTAACATCAGTGCCTGAGAAAGAGCTATGAGCTTTGTTTTTGAGTAGAGGTCCTTGGGGGAACGAGTTTGACCTGAATGACCTTTTCCAAACTGACAACTGCATAACCTGCCTTTTAATGTCCTTCTTGGACAAAGCTACTTCCATCAGTAAACCATACCTCATCAGGGTCTTAGAGGAACAGGTAACTGATGTCCTGCTTGCTTCCATAGGTCTGGGAAATCACCTATTTGCAAGAGTGACTAACTCTGAGCCTGTAGGCATCCATGAGGCAGGATTAAGAGTAGTATAAGTCTTTATGGTAACCACAGGGATGTCCGAAGTATGGCCTTTTGTCAGGTAACCTGTTCCCCTATGAACCACAGTTATGCTTTTGCCTTAAGGTAGCCCTGACCTCATGGGGAATCGGGACTTACAGGTTTTTTTCCCCCAAAGTTGGTTTCTTCTGTTAGCATAGTGTCACTGCAACTGTCTCCAGGTTGGCCATCCAAGAGCCATTCTGCCTAACTGTTTTTGAAAACTATGGCATTGGCTGGGGTTCCTGTCTCATGTTTTGGGTCAACACACACAAAGCAAGTACTCTCTTTTCTGATGTGTAGAGGAAGAATATATTTGTTAGGTCAGGTTTTCCTAGTACTGGAGCCTGGGTGAAAGCATGTTTTATTTCTGGGAATGTATTCTTAGCTTTGTCCATTCTAAGGGCTCAGACTCAGGACTTTTGACAGACTCACCTAAAGGCTTTGCCATTAGTCTAGTTCTAGATATCTTGAATTAGTAAAAAGTGTCTATTCCCAGTAAGGACCAAAGCTGTTGCTTGATGGCATGGGGCTGAGATCACAGATAGCCTGGATCTGGTCCTTGACGTCTGTCATTCCTCAGGTGTAAAATTTTATCTCAAGTATTGTGCACTTTGAAGTGATACCTGATCCATTTCTTTTGAGATTTTATATCATTTTTAGCTAGAAAATAGAGAATTTTCGTAGTATTATTGTTGGACAGCTCCCAGGATGGGCTTAAGACTAGAATGCCATCTACATTCTGTAGCATGAGTCCCTGTTTAAGCTCTTAAGTCTTTTATTTTTGCTTTCACCAAGCCAAAAGGTAAAGTTTTGTTGGAGTACTACGCAAATATGTGGTTTTTGCTTTTAATTTGCACTTTACCATTCAAAGGCTAGAATAAAATGGGAATTGGATGGACGGGAATAGAAAAGGAAGCATCTTTGAAGTACAAGACAATCAATTTGAGTCTCTGTAATTCAGGAGAAGGTTGTATGTGGATCTGCTATAGAGTAGGATTTATATTACAACCTCATTAATAATGCAGAGGTCTTATAGTATCCCATATTCCTGTGAAGGTTTTGCTTTAAAGAGAATGAAAGTATTGTAAGGGGACTTGCAAGGCTGCAGAACACCATGTTTGATAACCTTGTTTATAATGGGTGGGAGGCCTCTACATGTATTTTTTTGGTTGGATATTGCCTTCAGTGGGAAAGTAACTGGGATCTCTTAGTTTTATAACTGCTGACATTGCTGAATTTCTTTCTCAGGTACTTTATTATACCATGAAGTAGGATGAACCTGTTGGCTAATTAGGTCAGGCAGGTCTGATGCAGTCCCAACAGGTAAAATCTACTTTGACCTTTGCCAGATATTATGAACTTCCCCCAATTTTACTGATAAATCTCTTCCTACTAATGGAGTAGGAAACCATGCAGCAATTAAAAACTCATGGTTGGTCATTTGACCTTTGAATTGACATGTCAGAAGGAGTAAAGGAGCTGTGAATTGGGTTCCTCTAAATCTCAATTAAGGTTATATGGGAATGTTTTCCCTAAATCCCAATTAAGGCTATAGAGGAGGGTTTTTGAGAGAAGGAAGTTAAGCCACCCTTGTCAATAAGTAGTTGGATTTACTTACCCTCTTCTTTGAAAGAGCAGTGGTAAGAAGTGAGTGGGGACATTCAATCCTCCCTTAGCATGAGTCAGAAACTTTAGCTACCTGACATAGAGCGTCATAGAGTACTGGGCAGTAGCCCGGTACAGTTGCATCCCCAGTATCCAGTTTTCTTTGCATTTAAAGCAGAAATTCTTTCCCTGACTTGCCTTAAATTTTCTCTTGGATGACCTGGGAGTGCTGAATGCATTGTTAATTGCAACAGCCATAATTTTGGGCTGAATTTTTCTGATGGTTCTCCTTTCCATCCCTATCCAGGTGCCAACTGTTGAACATGAAAAAGGCTGTGCTCAACAATTGGTTCATAGGGGTCTGTGCCCTCATCTGAAGTTGTTGTAATTTGTGCAGAATATTTGGGGCAGATTAATGCCAGATATATTCATATTATTACTAACACAGTCCTTATGGCAGCCCTATTATATAGGTAACATTATTTTCTCTTTTAGCATGAGGTAATTGTACAGAAAAATTAAGTAATTTGTCCAAACTCAAACAACTTGTAAGTGGCAACACCAGACATTAAACATCACATTCTAACTCAAGTCCGTGTACTTTATTTTTATTTTTAATTTTTGGTTTATTTTGTTATAAATATGTTATATGAGGCAGTGAATCAGTGACGAATGCCTCATCCGTTTTATTGTTTTATTTTAGTACAGTGCTTACTAAATTTCCCAGGAAGCTTCAAACTTGTGATCACCCTTTCTCAACCTCCCAAGCAGCTGAAATTATAGGCATATACCCATTAGCCTGCACAGAGACCACATTTGTACATACTATACCATGTAGTAAAACATATTTCTTGTCCATACTGAAGACTAGATAAGGTCAAAAGCAACAACTGAGAAGAAATACATAAAAACTTGAGCCACAGAAGATAATCATCTATGTATTTAAAAATTATGACAAGTTATTTGGGCTGGGGATATAGGTCATTGACAGAATCCAGCATACACAAGGTATTGGGTTCATTACAGCCATTGTGGGGTAGAGGGAAGTGATTCTGGCCCCACATTATGCAGCTTTGACACAATGAGACATGTCAGTGCCTTGGCTGGGCTCCATCACATTCTTTTTAGACAATTAAGGGATCATTTACCTCTTTATAGCCAGCTCTGTAAACACAGGAGGTTGGGGCAAAGATGAGGGCTAAACTTAATAGGGGAAATGGGCTTCATTCCGGGGGATGTGGCTTGGTAGTCCCCCAAATATTCATTGAGTAGGGGCTGGCCCTCGCTTCATCTGCATCATACCCAGGGTATGAGTTCATTAAATCCAGAGTAATGCTTGATCTTTGCAGATTTATTTTAGCTTTCCAACTTCTTATATTTTTATTATTCCCCGTCTCTGTAGTGAGCTCCACTAAATACCTTTCAAATGCAGAGAAAGTTACCTGAAAAAAAACCACATTTTTTAATCAGCATACTTGAGGAGAATTCAAATGGAAATTTCAAGAATTAATTCATTGTAAATTGGGCAAAGTGGATCATGCTTGCAATCCTGAGGAAGGAAGATTAAAAGTTCCAATCCAATCTGGGTCACAGAGGGAGACCCTTCATCAAAAAAACAACAAAACAAAACAAAAACAAAAAGAAAAATGAAAAGTAAAATAAAAAGCTGGGAATGCAGCTAAATGGTAAAGCACAAAAGCAAGCTACTGTGTTAAGACATCAGAACACTGTTGGTGGAGGGGAGAATTAGCCATTGTAGAAGATAAAAGCAGAGATATGAGAATGAATAGGATTGTAATTGGCTCTCACTTTTCTCAGTTATTGCTGTGTGACATTATGCAAAATTTTAATTCCTTTAATTTTCAGTTTCCATATTCATATAATATAGTTATTTCATATCTCCTTCTTGGAATAAATATAAGGCTTAAAGTGTAACATTATTTATCCAAAACAGCATAATCTTTGGCATGCAGTAACTGTCAAGTAATTTTTCTTGCTATAATCAGTATAGGTGAGTTTTACTAGCTATTACAGGTAAAATATAATATAAAATATTTTCAAAGTGGTATTGTCAGTCATATCTTATTTCAAGAAAAATATCCTCTGATTTTACAGCTTTATATAATTACTCTTATCCTCTATTTTCCATTATTCTCCATAAATCAATAACTTAACAAGTAAATTGAAAAACTTTTAATCATTTGTATCATCCCTGAACCTATAGATTTTTAAAGTCATTTAAAATTTTATTCATTCCTTTGAAGGGCGAGTATTTTAATAAATCTATGGCTTAGAATTCTATAATATGCAATCTTTTCCTTAATAAAGTCCATTATAAAAGGATACTTTACAGAACTCCAGACTGCATTTTTATATAATGGTATATCATTGGTAATACCAAAGAAAATATAAGATAGGAATGCTAAAATGTGGGAGCAACCCAAATGTCCATCCACCGAGGATTGAATAAGAAAATTGTGGTACTTTTATATAATGGAATATTACTCAGCTATAAAGAAAGATAAACTTGAGGCCTTTACATTTAAATGGTCACAACTAGAGACCAGACTCATAAGTGAAATAAATCAAACATACATATGCAAGCACTGCATTGTTTCAGTAGTGTAAATCTTGAAAGAGTTAATTGAAACTCGGAGGTATTATACACACTGTGAAACGATAGGAAACTGCTGAAGAGTAAAGGGCAACTGGGATGTGGGAAAAGAGAAGGGAAAGAAGGAGAAATTTTGTATGTATGTATATACATGACAGTTAACATGGTTGTTCTTCTGT
>NW_004955525.1:4178761-4179853 GCF_000276665.1 Chinchilla lanigera | reverse complement strand
TTTTTTTTTTTTTTTTTTTAGGTACTGGGAATTGAACTCAGAGTATTGCACTTGGCAGGCAGGCTCTTGTGCCACTGAGCTAAACCCCCAGCTCCTGTTCTTCTTTTTCTAAAAGATTGAAATGAAGCTTTAGTCTACTCATTTTTTCTCTTTCTGTGTTCCTTAGGTGTGAATTCACTGCTCTAAATTTCCCTCTGAGAACTGCTTTCATTGCATCCCATAGATACTGGTAAGTTGTATTTACGTTTTCATTTGTTTGTAGCTCTTTTTTAATTTCCTCTTTAATTTCTTCTGTGACCAATTGGTTGTTCAGGAGGTTGTTGTTTCATTTTCAGGTGTTTATGGAGTTTGTGGAGTTCCTTCTGTCATTAATTTCCAATTTCATTGCACTGTCGTCAGATAATATGTATGGGATAATTTCAATTCTTTTGCATTTCAGAAGGTATGCTCTATGGGCTAGGATGTGGTTTATTTTAGAGAATGACCCATGTGCAGCTGAGAAAAATGTGTATTCTGATGTTGTGGGGTGGAACACTCTGTAGACATCCACTAAGTCCATTTGTTCACAGCTTTGGTTGAGATCTGTTATTTCCTTGATGATTTTTTGTCCAGTTGACCTATCTCTTTGTGTCAATGGGGTGTTAAGGTCCCCTGTTACAATGGTGTTATTAATTATATTGCTTTTCATGCCTGTTAAGATTTGTCGTATATAGTTTGGAGCTGCGATATTTGTTGCATAGACGTTTATGATTGTTATCTCATCTTCTTGCAGTTATCCCCTGACTAGTATGTAGTGAGCTTCTTTATCTCTTTTGATTGTTGTCACTTTGAAGTTTACATGGTCTGCAAACAGAATAGCTACCCTGGCTTTCTTCTGGGTTCCTGTTGCATGATGGATTGTTTTCCATCCTTTGAGTTTTAGTCTGTGGGTTTCTGTTTCAGTGAAATGTGTTTCCTGTATACAGCATTTTTTTGTATTTAGTTTTTTAATCCACTCTACCAGTCTGTTTCTTTTGCTGGAAAATTGAGGCTATTAACATTTATAGTTACAACAGATATGTATTGATTTATCATTGTCATGTTATTTACTTG
>NW_004955525.1:4169992-4178661 GCF_000276665.1 Chinchilla lanigera | reverse complement strand
GCCCCCAGCCGGAGAAGTCCCTGGGCAGTTCAGTCCCGATCTCCTCTCTCCCAGCAGAGCGGCTCAGTCTGTAATGTCCGGGGGGTCGTTGTTCACCCTTTCTGCCCTCAGGGATTAGATGGGAAGTACCTGGCTCTGTGCACACATTTCAGCTGGGAATCGTGGTGGTATGCGTCCAGCACAAACTGGGACCCAGGAGCCCTTCCTCTCCCAGAGAACTCGCTGCCTGGGCACTTGGTTGATTTCTTAATGCTAGCCATTCTTACTAAGGTAAGGTGGAATCTCAGTGTTGTTTTAATTTGCAATTCTTGAATGACTAATGATATTGAACATTTTCTCATGTATTTGTTTACCATTTCTATTTCATTATCTGAGATTTGTGTATTCATCTCAGCTGCACATTTTTGGATTGAATCTTTGAATTTGGGGTGGTGATGTTTTTTGATTGTTTATATGTTCTAGATAGAAGCCCTTTGTCTGAAGGACAGTCAGCTGAAATTTTTTTGAAGTTTGTGGGTTTTCTTTTTGCTCTGTTGGTGATTTCTTAACATGTGCAGAAACTCTTCAGTAGGATGAGATCCAAATTGTTGATTTTTTCAAGTGTTTCACATGCATTTTGGTTTTTGTTCATGAACTCTCTGCTTACCCCTATGTCTTCAAGGTTTTTACCCACTTTCTCTTCCAATAAATTTAGTGTTTCTCTTTTAATATTGAGATCTGTGAACCAGTTTGACTTCAGTTTGGTGCATGGTGAAAGGACTGTCTATTTTCAGTGTTTGGTAGGTGGCAAGTCCGTTTGTCCAGCACCATTTTTTAAAGAGGCTATCGTTCTTCCAGTGATTTTGTTTGGCACCTTTGTCAAAGATTAAGTGGCTGAGTGTGTTATTGGTTGTGGCTGTTTCTTCCAGTCTGTTCCATTGTTCCTCAGGTCTCTTTTTTATCCAGTGCCAGGTTGATTTTATTACAGTAGTTTTATAGTATAATTTCAGGTAAGGGATTGTGATTCCACCTGACTTGTCCTTGTTGCCCAGGATTGCTTTGGCTATTCTGGCTCTCTTATGATTCAAGATGAATTTAAGGCATGTTTTGTCGAGATCTGTGAGGTATGCTAATGGTAATTTAATGGCAACTGCTTTGAATCTGTACAACAGTTTTTGGAATATGGCCAGTTTCACAATGCTGGTTCTTCCTATCCATGAGCAAGGAATATTTTTCTATTTACTGAAATCTTCTTTCATCTCTTTTTTCAGAGTAATGTAGTTATCACTAATTAGAGCTTTTCCTTCTTTTGTTAGATTGATTCCTCAATATTTCACTTCTTGGATGTTACTGTGAAAGGTAGTTTTCCTTAATTTCTCCCTCAGTCTGTTTGTTGATTGTGTATAGGAATGCTATCGGTTTTTGGGTGTTGACTTTCTCTCCAGCTACTCTGCTGAATTTGTTGATTAATTCAGGGAATTCTTGCAGAGTTTTTGGGTCTTCCATGTAAAGGATCGTGTCATCTGCAAATAGTGATAGTTTAACTTCTTCCTTTCCTATCCTTACTCCTTTTATTTCCTTTGTCTAATTGCTCTGGCTAATGTTTCCAGAATTACATTGAACAGGAGTGGTGACTGGTTACAGCAGACATCCTTGTGTTGTTCCCGATTTTAAAGTAAAAGATTTCAGTTTTTGTCTATTTAGAATGATGTTGGCTTTTGGAGTATCATAGATGGCTTTGATCAGGTTAAGGTAAAGACCGTCTATTCCTATTTTCTGTAGATTTTTTATCATGAGTGCATGTTGGACTTGTTGAAAGCTTTTTCTGCATCTATTGAGATGATCATGGTTTGGGTCTTTGACTTCATTGATATGGTGTATACCATTTATAGATTTGCAAATATTGAACTAACCCTGCATTCCTGGAATGAATCCAAGTTGGTTGTGATGAATGATTTTCTTGATAATTTGCTGCATTCTATTTGCTAGTATCTTACTGTGTATCTTTGCATCTATATTAATTAAAGGGATTGGTCTGTAGTTCCCTTTCTTTGTGGGGACATTCTCTGGTTTTGGTATCAGTATGATGCTTGCCTCCAGAAATGATTTAGGGAGAATTGCTTCCTTTTCAGTTTCATTGAAGAATTTGAGGAGTGTTGGTATAAAATCATTTCTGAACTTCTTGTAAAATTCTGCTGTGAATCCGTCAGGGCCTGGGCTTTTCTTTGTTGGTAGGTTTTTAATGACGTTATCAACCTCATTAATTGATATTGAGTTGTTCATGAATTTTATATCTTCTTGACTTAACCTTGGTAAGTCATACGTATCTCAGAATCTCTCCATTTCTTCTGAGTTTTCTATCCTATTGGAGTAAATATTTTCAAAGTAGGTATAAATGATCTTCTGAAATTCTCTGGGATCTGTAGTAATGTCATTCTTTTCATTCCTTGTTTGATGAACCTGTGTTCTTTACTTCCATTTTTTTTGCTAAGGGTGGTTAGGGGTTTATCAATTTTATTTATTCTTTCAAAGAACCAACTCTTTGATTCATTTATTTTTTGGGGAGTTTTCATTGTCTCAATTGCATTAATTTCTGCCCTAATCTTTAGAATCTCTTCCCATTCTTGGGCTTTGTGGTTTACTTGTTCTTCTTTTTCTAAAAGTTTACGATGCAGCATTAAGCCATTTACTTGTTCCCTTTCTGTTTTCCTCATGTGTAAATTTAACACTATAAATTTCCCTCTGAGGACTGCTTTCATTGCATCCCATAGATTCTGGTAAGTTGCATTTAAATTTTCATTTGTTTGTAGGTATTTTCTTATTTCATCTTTAATTTCTTCTGTGACCCATTGGTTGTTCAGGAGGTTGTTGTTTAATTTCCCAGTGTTTCTGCAGTTTTTTGATTCCCTTTTGTCATAAATTTCCAATTTCATTGCACTGTGGTCACATAATGTGTATGGGATAATTTCAATTCTTTTGCATTTCAGAAGGTATGCTCTATGGGCTAGGATGTGGTCTATTTTAGAGAAAGACTCATGTGCAGATGAGAAAAATATGTATTCTTATGTGGTGGGGTTCAACAATTTGTATACATCTACTAAGTCCATTTGTTCACTGCTTTGGTTCAGATCTGTTCTTTTCTTGCTGATTTTGTCCAGTTGATTTATCTCCTTGTGTCAATGAAGTATTGAGGTCCCCTGTTACAGTAGTGTTATTAATTATGTGGGTTTTCAGGCCTGTTAAGATTTGTATTGTATAATTTGAAGCTCTGATATTTGGTGCATACATGTTTATGATTGGTATCTCATCCTCTTGCAGTTTTCTCCTGACTAGTATGTAGTGACCTTCTTCATCTGTTTTGATAGTTGTCAGTTTGTAGTTTACATTGTCAGCAAAAAGAGTAGCTACTCCAGCTTTCTGTGGGTTCCTGTTGCATGGAGGATTGTTTTCCATCCTTTGACTTTTAGTGTATGGATTTCCTTTTGAATGAAATGTGTTTCCTGTATACAGCATATTGTTGGATTTTGTTTTTTTATCCACTCTGCAAGTCTGTTTCTATTGAGTGGAGAATTGAGGCCATTTACATTTATAGTTATAACTGATATGTGTTGATTTATCACTGTCATGTTATTTACTTGGGTTGGTGTCCTACTTTTTCTACCTATGTACTTGCTTGTTCTTCTTCGTGTTTCATTTCTAGTGTTCTTCTTGAAATTGCAGTCAGATTTTTCTTTGTCTAGAATATTTTTTACTGTTCTTTGTAATGCTGGTTTTGCACTCATGAAGTTCTTCCATTGTTCTTAGTCATGGAAATATTTTATTTCTCCGTTAAATTTCAGGGACAGTTTGGCAGTGTACATCAGTCATGTTCGGACACTGTTCTGCCTGAGGACCTGTAATACTTCTCTCCAAGCTGTTCTTGATTGGATGGTTTGTGCTGAGAAATGTGCTGTGATTCTGATGGGCTATCCTTCATAGCTAATCTGTTTCTCTTGTCTAGCAGATTTTAATATTCTGTTCTTTTGCTGGAGATCTGAGATCTTGACTATTATATGTCTGGGTGTAGTTTCATTTTGCTTGTGGTTGGTTGGAGTTCTATGTGCCTCATTAACTGTATATCAGGTTCTGTTTCCATCCTTGGGCAATTTTCTGCTATTATTTCTGCAAATATTCTTTGTATGTCACTTGTGTTACCACCTGCTCTTTCATTGCCTCTTATAAGTCGTACATTATTCCTCTTTGCCTCATCTTGCAGCTGTTGAATTGACTTTTCCTGAATCCTTGCTGATTTTGCCAGATCCTTTCTTTCACAGTGGCTAGCTGCCATGCTGTCTTCAAAGTCTGAGTTTCTGTCTTTAGCTTCATTCGAGTGGTTTTGGCAGCTTTCAATGGAAGTTTGTTTTCCTGGAAGTCTCTTTGAACCTGGTTCATGCATTCTAAGTCCTTCCTGTATGTTTCATTTAATGCTTCTGTCCATTGCCTTTGTTCTTCTATTTTCTTATATGTTTCTTCCTCAGACATTTTGAGCAGTTCTTTCATTATTATTGTCATTTTACTTTTTGTCAGAGAGATTATTTCTGATCTCATCTCTTCTATGGCCTTTTGGAGTTGTTTCTTTACTTTCAATGCAATCACTTCACCTTTTTCAGGCATGTGTTTACCAAGTTCTCCTATGTTGATATCTCCTGGGCTTTTTCTGAGTGAGGTGGAGTTCTGGGATTGTGTTTTAGTTCCTCATTTTGTCATATTTGATACTGGATGCAGAAAGCTTAGTTTCCCTCTTCAGTGACTGCACAACAAAGGCCACTAGTGTCCCTAGTTTTCCTGCTTGTCAGCTTTGCCCCTGAGTGTCCCCTGGGAAGGTGTACTTAGTCTAGGGTCCTCTGGCAGTTGCTGATTAGTATCTAGTTGTCCAAGGTGTCTGACATGGGCATTGGTTTCAGCTGATGGCAGACTGTCTGATGCAGCATCCCCTTGCAATTCAGGGCACATGTATGGCCCAGACTTGGGTTGTCCTGGTGTGACAATCCCAGTCTAATGGACCTATGTCCCCAGGCAGTTCATGATATAGGCAAAACCCAGATACTCACTGCAGGATTGACAAACTGTGAACTACCTGATTCTGTGTCTCCAGTCAGTTCAGAACATATATAGGAACCAGATGCAAATTGGACCAACAGCAATCACAGACTGCCAGGGCCTGTGATCACCCAGGGGGTCCAGGTGCAAGTAAAGCATGGACTTGAACCACTGGACAAGCAGCTCTTGGAGCACTCACTCATTCGGCGCAGGTCCTGCGCAAGGAGGGCCCACATGGGAACCCCAGTGAGATCAGTCCCTGGAGCTTGTGAGTGAGGAATTCCTGTCTACTGCAGGTGCATGGAGGGTAGAGACTTTAACTGTAATGGCAACGGGGTCCTGGCTTGCCCACTCTGACCCCAGGAAGTAGATGGGAAATACCTGGCTCTCTCCACGAGTTTCAGCTGGGAACCGTGGGGGTGGGAGCGGGTCATAGCCTACCTGGTTCTGCTTCTTAGTCATTTCAAGGCTTGTGCAGGAGCCAGACCCTATTTTCTTTTCAATATTAAATGCCTTTTCTA
Source organism: Chinchilla lanigera (assembly GCF_000276665.1). Classification (NCBI taxonomy): domain Eukaryota; kingdom Metazoa; phylum Chordata; class Mammalia; order Rodentia; family Chinchillidae; genus Chinchilla; species Chinchilla lanigera. Next base: position 4,173,082 of record NW_004955525.1, on the reverse strand, counting down.
GTTTTGCTGGGATTGCTTTCAAGGGACACAGAGAGAGGTCAGTGATTTTTTCTTTCCGTGATTAGAGCATGAACTTTTGGTCAGGAAGTTTATTTTTAAGAATTGCCTGTAGATATTTAAGAAAACATATAAGTTGAAGGCAATAAATGACATAATAAGTTGTACCTACTTCAAATACTTGCAGCACACTTCATGAGAAATGAAACATAAGTAAAGACCTTGTAATGTTTTTCCAAACAATCGTTACTGTTTGCAACTTTAGGTAAAATATCACAATGTTAAATCTGCCAGAATTGTTGTTGACTGAGAGTAGCCTCACTCACTTTAAGAAAGAAAACTTCCTTTTATAAATATAAAATGAGGATTCTGGGAATAACTTACATCACTCATAATTAGGTATCTATCACATTTTAATATAATTTTTTTTGTATTTGAAGTAAAAAAACAGAGAAAAAGTATACCAGGAAAATAATTCACTTTTATTATTTTGATTTCTGCTAAATTCAGGGTGCAAGGAATGCATTTTAATAAGTGTCATATATTTTTAAATATTGGAAAAATTGTATTTTTGCAGAATAATAGCTATCACCTGTTTGCTTGTTAATTATTTGAATTCATTTCAAAAGACTAGAGCTGTATTTAGTTACACTGGGATGTCACACTTTAATTACACTAAAGTACTAGAGGTAGAATATAATAATTTAAAAATATGTATAGTTAATAAAATTTTAAGAAAACATATCCCTCCATTTTGCAATTTAATATAAAAAGAATAGACTCTAAGCAGTCCATGAGAAAGCATCAGAGAATTTCTGTATCTTAGTGAAATCCCTGGTTAATTTTCTGAGCAACTCTTATGGAAATATGTATGTTCAAATATTATGTTTAGATTTATTTGACTTGTGTTTTAAGCATTTTCATGAGTAAAGTTACTAATGATTGAATAACTTTATAAGACCTAACGAAACACATGCTATTTACTAAGCTACAATTTGAAGATACAATAACCTACCACATTGACTTTAATTCCAAGATATTACTAATGAATAGATTTATAAAGTACAATCTCTGCTAATGTATGTTTGTTGCACATTATGTATAAAAACTAACTATAACCCTTATCAGATTTTACTATTTCTTCATTTATGTTCTGGTTCCACTAAAGGATTTTCTTAGAGTAAAGACAGAGTCATTTTCAACTTTTCATCTGCTTCAAAGAGCACTCTCATTTATGGTTCTGGAGACTTGCTCTACAGATATTTTATTTGTAAACTATGAACAAATGAAGCTTATTCTGTTCTGAGAAATGGACTAATATATCGAGCTAAAAGTATGAATTTTAGTAGAAAATAACTTTTATATCTCATTTTAATATTAAATTGGACATTTATATCATTTTTTTATTAAAACAGCAAAAAAATAACCCAGTAAAGGAATAGTAATAATAACAAATGATGCACAATGAAAATAATAATGAACAGTAAAACCTCTTCCTCACTTACTAATTGCTGCTAATGATGTCTGGAAGATACTTTCAGATATTTCTGTAATTCTAATTAGATTTTCATGATTATGTGACATTTTCCTGTCTCTCTAATAAAATGAGTTTATTAAATACAGTATATATTTCTTCTGTATTCCAAACAATGTCTACTATTATGTCCAACAACTAGTAAGTATTCAATAAAAATAGTAGCTGGTGTGATGGCTCTGTTTACCCTAATTTTTATATAAGGAAAATTGTGAGCCATGTAGAGTATCACACCAAACAAGACCAGCACTTAAAGCTTAGTAAAGACATGTAAATTTTTAAACATCATCAGTTGAGTAATACCAAGGTGAAAGCAGTTAATCAAGCCCTTTTAAAACAAAATGAGAAAACAACCATTCATTCACTTACCAAATTTTTCCAGAATAAATGCATGACTACTTTCTGTCAGATATACAGCAATGCAACAAACATTGAATTTTATCATCTCCATTTTACAGATGAAACAATTGAGATTTAGATCAGTTAAGAATTTTCCACCTTTATGAAATTAGAAGGTGACGAAATTGGAATTGAAGTTCAGACAAAGTGTATGTGCATTGAAGAAAATGAATGGATTTGAGAGATAATGTTTAAAAAAATTGAGAAAATATTTAGTATTTGGTTTGGTTTAGATGTGTGGTCTGAAAAAAACACAGACAAAGTGTTCTTAAGATGCCAAGCCTAGATTGCTTGGAAAATAATTAGAAACAAAACTGAATTCAAAACACACCATACTAAATGGACTCCTCACACAAATTTGAAAATAAAAGTGTTAGCAGTGACAACATGCATTTAAAGTTGTGAAAGAGTCCCACACTAAATAATATTTAATTTTTCCCATACCTTTTTGCTATTCATAAAAATATACTTGGATATTTTAATATCAAAAATAGTACATGACTTTAATATTCTTGCCTGTAGTTTATCTCCATAATTTGATAAGATGAAGATTATTAAATGATGAATTTTTAAATTCAATTGAAAATTCTGTCAAGCTTACATAATCATGGTGGGATTAAGTGTCTGCCAATCATGTATTCTTTCCTGTGGATTCCAGACAGTTAAGTCCAATGTTAACTACAGGAGCAGGAAAAATCAGCAGAATGCCACAGCAGGAGTAAACTTTATGAGAAAAGTGTATACTAGTATACATCTTTTGTTTTTTTGAAACTGTCTTACTAGGTTGTCCACGTTGATCCAAACTGCTGGGCTCAAGCAGTTCTTCCCTTTCAACCACCTGATTGCTACAACTACAGGTAAGGCTGCCACACTCAGTTTACTAGTATATTTTTGGGATTTGAGTACATGCATTTTATTACGTTTGATATTTAGGGAGAATTTATGTTTTATTTTTAAAGTCTAGCAAATGGTTTTTCCAAAAATTATATTTCGGGACTCGAGGGCTAACAAGATTAAAAGAAATCTATATAACACAAGAATTATGTGACTTTTTTTTTTTACTTTAAAGATAAAAGGAGGGAAACATTAACAGACATACAACATTTTACAACATGTCACAAGCACAATACAGACAATACAGAGTTACAAACAAAGTGGTA
>NW_004955525.1:4147674-4165400 GCF_000276665.1 Chinchilla lanigera | reverse complement strand
ATGTCTGGGTGTAGTTTTATTTTGGTTGTGGTTGTTTGGAGTTCTAAATGCCTCATTTACCTGTATATCAGGTTCTGTTTCCATGCTTGGGAAATTTTCTGCTATGATTTCTGCAAATAATCTTTTAATGTCAGTCGTGCTGCTTCCTGCTGTTTCATTGACTCCTATAGTTGGAACATTATTCCTCTTTGCCTCATCTTGCAGGTGTTGAATTGACTTTTCCTGGATCCTTGGTGATTTTACGAGATCCGTTCTTTCACGGTCACTGGCTGCCATGTTGTCTTCAAGGTCTGAGATTCTATCTTCATCTTCATTCAAGTGGTTTTGGTAGCTTTCAGTGGCAGCTTTGTTTTCCTGGGTTTCTCTTAGAATCTGGTTCTTGTGTTTTAAGTCCTTTCTACATTTTTCGTTGAACACTTCTGAGTCTTGTCTTTGTTCTTCTATTTTCTTATAGACTTTTTGAGCATTTCTTCTTCATACTTTTTTGAGCATTTCCTTCATTATTCTTGTCATTTCACTTTTTGCCTGAGAGATTATTTCTGATCTCATCTCTTCTATGGCCTAATGCAGTTGTTTCTTTACCTCCATTGCAATCATTTCAGCTATTTCAGACATGTGATTACCAAGTTCTCCTATGTTGATGTGTCGTGGACTTCTTCTGATTGGGGTGGAGTTCTGGGATTATGTTTTAGTCTTTCATTTTGACATACTTGCTATCGGTTTCAGAAAGCTGTTTCCCTCTTCAGTAGCTGCACAGCCAAGACCACTAGTGTTCTTATTTTTCCCATTGTTCAGGTTTGCCTCTGCATGACCTCTGAGTAGCGCTACTTAGTCTCGTGTTTTCGTGGTCTTTTTGATTTGTATCTATTTATCCCCATTCTCAGACGTGGTCACTTGTGTCAGTTGATGGCCAACCTTCTGATCCAGCGTCACCTTGTAGTTCAGTGCACGTGCACGACCTGACTCATGTTGCAGTGGTGCAACAATCCCGGTCCAATGGACCTATGCGCTCAGGCAGTTTAGGGTACAGACATAATTCAGACACAAACCGCAGGGTCTACAGTTTGTGAACCACCTAAATCTATGTCTCTAGTCAGTTCAAGACTTGTACAGGAATCAGGTGCAGCTCAGATGCGCAGGAGTCACAGACTTCCCTAGCCTTTGACTTGCTAAACGGTCTGGGCAAAGGCAAAGCACAGACTTGAATCCACGGGCCCTGCAGCTCCCGGAGTACTTCTTCTCCCAGCGCAGGGCACAGGGTCTCAGAGATTCTGCTCACCCTGCTCAGAGAGCCTGCTCACCCAGCCCCCAGCCAGAGAAGTCCCCAGGGCCTCCCAGTCTGGACGTCGTCTCTGCCCCCGCAGCGACTCAGTCTGTAATGTCCATGGGGGTCCTTGTTCACATGTTCTACCCTCAGGGATTAGATGGGAAGTACCTGGCTCTCTCCGCGCATTTCAGCTGGGAATCATGGTGGTGTGGATCGAACACAGACTTGAACCCATGAGCCCTGCAGCTCCCGGAGTACTCACTGTGTCAGCGCAGGGCTCGCGGGTCTCAGAGTGTCTGCTCGCCCAGCTCAGAGATCCTGAAAGTTGCTCTTTCAAGAAAATCATTTTCTTCTCTGTTCCTTAAATACCATGTGTTCATTCCTAAGTGATAAATTAAGATGTATGCTTACTTTTTTCTTTTGCTTTAAGTAGCCAATTTTATTTTTTAATTAATTAAACATATTGGTACATTTAAAATATACAGGAAGTTCACTTTTATCATAAGAACTTTGTACCTGTATATGACATCTCAATTCCTCTTTTTTCTTCAATTCCCTTATCCTTTCATCAATCCATCTCCCCCTCCTCATTGACAAAAGCTTTATTTCCGTTATATTGATTTCTTATACCTCTTGAATAAGCAGAAGAGTTGTCAAGAATTTTAGCATATTAGAGCAATTAAGAGGTGGTCTGCAGACAGTATCTCCGGGGTTGAAATCCTGATTATGCAGTTCACTAGACATTTCAATTTGGACACGTTATCTTGTTGTGCTTGTTTCTGCAACTGTAAAACAAGGCTAACAATAGTGTCTAAGTAATATTTTATGAGGATTTAAGCAGTAAATTTTGACAAAGGACTTTATTGTTTGGCATGTGTTGTAGACATTATAACCATTTACCAGGATCTGGTTCATTTCCATGACTGGGCACACAGAAGGATCACTGCTCCCTGCTGTTGCCTACACTACTAATACCTGAAAAACTCTCTGACTTGCTTTTCCATTGAAAAATAAGTTCCCTAAGTGTAAAACATTCTGAAATTCCAGCCATCTGTTGAAGATGCTGCAGTTATTCTAGAGATGACTAGACCTTCATGGTTGGGTGTTAAATCACAGGATCATCTTGCTATGTATATATTATGAAAGTGTTAGCTGAAGTTGCAATATATTCACCTATTCTGATATGTGTTTCTCTATTACGTATTTTGAGATTTGTATCTTTCTGTTACCAAGAAACTGTTAAAAGGAAGACGTCATAGTTTATATTTCTTTGTATTATTCTTCTTCAATGGGTAGCAATAGGAAAATAATGCACCTTATGAATATTAAACAAATGACATTATTTCAATATTCTAGATCTATGGGAATCTTTGTAGTTTTCCCATGAGATCATTTACAAAAACAACTAAAAATCCATCAGAGAACACGACAGCAGTTATGTATAAATCCATAACCTTCAAAATCCTTAGTTTTCAATTTTTATACTCACGAGGAATCTAAGTTACAAAACTGAAAGTCATAATTGTGTCCTTGATTTACATTATTTCCTATGATTTTTGAAGTCCAATTACTTTTCTGCTTCTCAAATATCTTTCATATATCATATCTTTTTACCTTCTTAGCAACACTTTTTTTTTAATCACCAGAGTTTCTTTCATAGATAATTGGAGCAGCCTCCTAACCCTTCTTATTTCTAGTCCTGTCATGACCAATTCATTTTGTCCTCTTGATACAAAGTAGATGTTTTTCAAAATGTTACATCCTTGCTTAAAGTGGAACTCATAGTGCCTTTTTGACAAATTTTCATTTCTCTTACTTGGCCAGTGAGGTTTTCTACGATATTTTAACATTTTTATAATGATTTTCCCTCCTTCCTTGTCTCATGCACTATGCTTCAGTGTCAATGAGTTATTTATAATTTTTTAAACAAAACTTATTTTTCTCTTTACTTTTACTTACACTTTTCCTTAAATTTGGATCACTCTTATTGGTACTTTTCTTGCTCATTGACACTCAGCTTAGATGATTACCCTTTGTGGGAAACTATTTTACATATATCTCAAAAATTCTTCATCCTTAGAACCTCCTGCTTGCTCCCACATTTTGAGCAAATACAGAATATTTGACAGGTCTGAACAATCTGTGTTTGAGTATGTGTTTTGTCAGTTAGTAGAGTGACCTTGGGCATGTTACATGACAAGTTATGGATGTAGATGTACATATTGTAATATGATTTTGCCTGTGTTATTCAGATCAAATGCTTTTAATAGAGTTATTTGAATATAGTAATTGCTTAATGAGTGCTACCTACTATTGTTGTTGCCTCATTTTACAGAGATCACCTCCCAGGTTCCTAGGTAAGCTTCTTTTGCAAAACTGAGACACAAGTTTCTCTTTTTGTAACATTCACCTTTGGAAGTAAATGAATGAATAAAAACATAGGTTGAGTGACACATATGAAATCTGCTTTTAGTAACATAGCAGGAGATTTTGTTCAATTCATTTAGGAGAATTTTTAGGGAAACAAAGTGAGAATAACTTTGAATAAAATATCTTACAGATATGGTTTAGTTCAACTCATGTTTTGAGAAGCTTAGATTCTTTTTCTTTTGCAGGAATGTTAGTATACTGTACACAGTTTTTGCTTGTTTTGACACATTTCCTCAGGTGTTTATTCTTAAAGAATAATTTTCTTGTGCTTATGTAGAACCATAGACACTTTATTTACTGGTATTTAGAGATCATCTGGCTGATTGTCTGTATCTAAATGGTACGTTTGTACCTCAAAGAGTCAAGGATATTTGTCTTATACAAATAGAAAACAGAAGGGAATACATTTTAGGAAGTATGCCACTTGTTAAATAGTAAACACATGTCCCCAGTGTGCAATTTTAAGAGTGCCAATGAGTTATAAAGTTACACTATACATTCAGCCTTTGCAGATTGCATCATGTAATTTCTTTTATTTATCATCCCAGATTAGTTTTCTGAGCACAATCATATAATTCAATACTAAAGAACAAAAAATTTATTCATGTGTAGCATTACTACATTGTACAGAACTTTAATAGCTTCCTGTCATTTTACAGTATTTTATTATTAATCATGAAAGTTATTAATGTCATGGGATAAAATGAAGAACAATAAGAAGAATATTCCTAGTGATCTGAATCTTAGTAATATTTTTTATATTCAGTGTATCTTTTTCCAATTTATTTTCAATTTACATTATTACTTTTAACACAGATATTAGGAATTATGGTACATATAACTCTTCCTCACTTTATCTGTCTCTCTCCCTCTCTCCAGTGAGAACAAGCAACTCAAGACTTTAGTTATTGATTTGACATCAGCAAAGGCCAATGAATAAACTCCTTATCATAACCTATGAATAAGGATTAATTTCTGTAAAATGTTCCTATTCAAGCCCCTGTTTCAAAATGCTAATTAAAGTTACCAAACCCATGCAAATCCACATTTAAATTTCCAGGTACCAAGAGTCAGACCCAATTCAACAACCAGATAAAGAGTAAAAGAACTACTCTTACAGAGATGAGAGAAATAGAGAGTTGTAGAACAAAGTATTTGTAAAAGATATCCATAACGTCTCAAAGAACACTTTTTGTTTCACCCTGGATATATATAAAACTTATCAAATATAGAATGTGTGCTGACTTTTTATTTCCTTGGGAAGGACCTAGTTACCATATACAAGCCATCTCTTTATGAACAGAGAAGACACAAGCCTTGACTTATCTTCCATCTAAAACAGAAATCTCTAATAAAGAAGAAATTATTCATTTTTGCATTTTTACTCTATTTTCCCAGATTTAGGGAAATTGGCTTACCAAATAACTGCTACCAAGAGAACCTATATCAAATTCTTTGGAGAAAAAGATTGTTGAAAATGATTAAATGCTTTTTTTGTTTCCTAGGAACAATTCATTCTAATTGCAAAAGCGTGGATCTCACTGGACTGTCCATCACTGAAGTGAGCTTTAGGCACATTTTTGTTTCCACTTGTTAAAATTTGAAGCTTTTCCAACATACCAATAGGTGGCAATACAAGACAAGGAAGAAAAATCATGGAAAATATCCTCAGGAAAGTTCATAAGTAAAAATAGTGAATTCTATATTTAAATCTCATTTTTCCTAAGCAGATAAGCCTAAATATTTTTCCAGAGAATCACTGTGAGATATGAGAACGTTCATATTTTCTTTTACAAATTAGTAGGAGCAATAGTACTAGTCAGTACTGACATCCACTGAAAGCTTGTGATTTAAATTTATACACAGGATTTTATTATTTAGAGCTCTATTAAGACCATCAATATGTTGGAACATGTTAGGCTTTTGAAAATGTAGGGTCATAAATTGAACACCCACACCCACATAAACATACACCACATGCACAAAGCAAAGATGACCTCATAAGCTTAGACATTCAAAGAAATTAGTTAGAAATTAAGATAGATAGGCAGGAATTTTACTTAGTCATCCCTTTCAGTAGGGCATCTTTTCATTCCTTTATAATTTGCAACATGATGAGCTAGATTTCCCCAGTTTATATTTTACTTCATCCTTTCTTTTTCCATAAATTTTTCATACACAAGGAATCATTATTTAAGGAGTAAGCATCACGAATGAGTTTCAGGTGATTTAAGAGAAATGTATATTCAACAAATAGAGTGGGTTAACTATCAATTTTTGAAGTTTGTTTCTAATGTACATTCTTAGGTATAACCCCATTTAATTGAAAAGTATCTTAACAAAACATACTTCCTGTTGTAGATAGAGGCAGCTAGCTACAAGCACAGAAGAAAACTCATTCCTAAGGCCTACTGATGGAAAAATAGCCTTAATTTTAATATCAATTTATGATTTTGATTCTTTTTTTATGATTTTGATTCTTTGATCTCTGGCTATAAGTGCACCTCCTCCCTTTTTTCTATGACTTTTGAAATACCTTCTTCTTTGTGTGGTGTTTGGAAAAATTGGCATGTGAGAAAAATTTAAAACAACCTAAAATAATTGAATGTTAAAACATTCAAAAAATATGCACAGTTTTTCTTTCTTTCAAGGTACTACTGCAAATGGGAACATTTCAACTAATTTTGGAAAGGTATGTGAGAATATTAAGACCTCCTAAGGTTTTATGTTACCAAACCTTTGGGCAGTAGTTCTTGGGAGATTACTCATTTGAATTGAAGTGAATTGGGGAGACCATTTTAGTTGGCTTCCTACATCTTATTTGACAGTGATTCATAGAGGTATAGTTATAGCTTGGATTAAAATGCACCTCTTCTAAAAACACCTCACATGGTGATAGCTGAGGAGTTTTGACAGTGCCTGAATAAGAGTGTGTGATTGTGTGTTAAATGTGTTCTACTGGTGCTAAGGGTGTGGGTAATGAAAGCCCCAACTTGAGTGTGGCTAGCACAAATCAAGAGGCTTGTAGCCTATATGGAATACAAAGGGAAAGAAAGAAGGTAGGTTTGCCACTGCTGCTGTGGTCTTCGGTATAACCTGCCATGCTCTGAGCTGTTCCTTCTCTGTGGTGCCTCTCTACCATACCACTCTGCCTCATACTCAGCTGACAATAAACTGAAACCTCTATAAACTGAGTTGAAATAAATCTTTCCTTCTTTTACTTTGGATGTTGGATATTTCACCTCAGCAATGACAAAAATAACTATTACAAATTTTAGTACTGAAAATGGGGTCATTGCTGTGACTATGTCTGACTATGTGTTTCAGGAGCCTTTGGAAATGGTTTGTGGAAAGCATTCGGAAAAGTTTGTAGATGCCAGCTGAAAAAGGAACCTTGATATGCTGTAATACAAAAGTGTAGAGAGATTCTGGTAAGAGCTCAGAAGATCAGAATTCTGATAGAAATGCAGCTGGTAGAGACCAGGCTCAGGGGATTTTAGTTAGAAACACAGATCACATTGACTATTTGACTCCAGTTCATGTGTGTTATTATCGGCAGAAAATTTGTCTGCATTTTGCTCATGACCAGAGTCTTCTCAAGTGACTGAAATTAAGTATAGTGGACACATTAATCTGATGAAAGAAATCTCAAAGCAATCTAATATTTAGGCAGTGGCATGGCTAGAGTTGGAGCCTTTTAGCCAGAACTATGTTGAAAATTATCATCATAGATCGCAATAGTATGATTCAAAATATTTTTAATTTGGTTAGAATGAAGCTTCAGTAAGTTACAGGCTGCAAAGATGGAGCAGAGGTAAACTTCTTTGCTGAGAAGAAAGAGGATAATAGAAAATATGACCTGAGGTCAATACAAGAGCCTGCAGAATTCCAGAATTTGCAACTTCAAAGTTGCAAGAGTTAAAGACTTTGCTTTGAGAAAAGAGGCCCAGAGCACCATGTTCCAGAATGGCCACAGCCTAAGGAAGTAGCTCCTTAGGATTTGGATCAGAGTAGTTAGTAATCCAGGCACTTCACCTCTCCAGTCAAGAGAGAAGGAAGCCTGACTATAGCTACAGCTGTTGACAGACATTGGTATAATCTATGTGGTGCTTGTTTTAGTTGCATGCGGAATGTAAAAGTTAAGGGTTAGGGAGTTTTTCTCCAGAATTCAGAAGAAATCATGGGAAGTCAGACAGTGTGTCCCTAAAAAGGCAGTGTGTGAACTTGTAAATGTGAAGACAAAGGTGTAGTGGAGATTCCAAAAAATTGGAGAATCAAGGAACATGGATGGTCTAAGGAGTGAGCAAAGTTGACCCAAGAGAAATCCATGAGAGCTACAAACACTGGAAGTACCATGCATGCAGAGGCACTCAATAATGTTGGAGTTCACATTTTGCCAATGATTGTTCCCGGTGCTGCACATAGAACTAAGACTTTAATGTTTGTTGCTGGATTTTAGTCTTGTTTTGTTCCCAATCTTTTTATCCCCCTATTTGTAACTTTTGGAATGCAAATGCTTATTTTGTGCTGTTGTATGTTAGAAGTGTTTAAATGTCTTTACATTTGAGGAGTAGCTTGCAGCTAAGAATTTGCCTTAAATCTCAAATGAGACTTTGGACTTGTTTTTTTCAGCAATGATGAAACTTTTATGATTATGGAAACTCTTAGAAATGGACTGAATACCTTTTTCTAAAGAGGTACATGAGGTGGGGCACAATGTTATGGCTTGTATTTACATGGTCCCCAAAAACCTCATGTGCATATAGGTGTGAAGTTTTAAAGATGGCTGGATTAGGTAGAGTGATTGTTTATTAAGGGTGTGACATTGGGATTAAAGTTTTGGGTAATGGAAGTCCTTTCCTGGGTTTGCCTGATACCAATTAATAAGCCTATATCCTTCGTGGAATATAAAAAAGATAGAATGAAGGCAGGATTGCTGCTGCTGCTTGCTGTTTTCTGCCTGGCCTGCCATGCCTTGAGCTATTTCTTCTCCATAATGCATTTCTTCCATGATACCCTGCCTTGCAATCAGCTGATCATAGACTGAATCTTTTACAAATTTTCAGCTGAAGTAAACATTTCCTCCTTTTAGGTAAAGGTACCTAAAAGGTACTTTATCTTTCAGGTAAAGCTGAAGTAAACATTGCCTCCTGTCACGTATTTTGTCTCAGTGATGGGAAAACCAACTAAGACAGGTACTGCTCTGCTCTGGATGCTAGAAAAGAAAAAGAACAGTCTTTTCTCTAAATAGTTTTCCTCTTCCTCCTTCATTGCCACGTGTTCTAATGCAAGAAGTAGTTCTGTGAGGATTGATGCAGGAATTTTTAAAATTGAGGTGTTTTCAGGGGCTGGGGATTTAGCTCAGCGGCACAGTGCCTGCCTGGCAAGCGCAAGGTCATGAGTTCGATTCCTGGTACTGGAAAAAAACCAAAACTCAATAAAATAAAATAAAATAAAATAAAATTGAGGTGTTTTCACATGCAATCTCTTTCTTTTTTGTAAATGTTCTCTGGTTTCAGCATTTAAAATGGTGTCTAGCCTAGAAATAGCTCAGTAAATTTTGCTATGAATTAAGGTATAAATGATTAAAAAAATTTTATCTCCAAATCAATTACATATATTTTAATGTTGTTATACAATTGATACATTGCTAGCTTGGGTAGAAATGGAAATAAAACTGATTGGTGCAAAATTTACATATTGTCATCAATCACATGTATAAATAGAAAAGTAAAGACAGCCAATCCTCAGCAAAACTGTTAATTTGGCCAAATGGATCTTTGCCACTCTTCTTCTCTATCAATATCCATTTATTTTCACATAAGAAACACAATGACATAGTGGGAAAGAACATGGGTTTTGACCAAATAGAGCTTGGTTGCATTCTAGTATATGATTGACTACTTTTTAACATATGTTCTTAATTGATTCACTTTTCTCTGAATTTTAGTTACTTAATTTGTAAAATAGGGAAGCATACTTACCCTAAAGGGCTGTTAGGAGAATTCAGTGAGATTCTAAATTCCTAATACAATATTTGACATACAGATGTTCAATAAATGATGTTTCATTCCTTTCTTTGCAATGAAATTCTCTCAAAACAATTTCAGGAATTGTGTATTATTGTCATCATCATGTTAAAATTGTGGAAATGGAAGCTCACTGATGTTAAACAACATAATTAGGTAAGTAAAGGTATAGATGAAAAGGTTTGTAAGGAGATCTTGACAATTCAGTGTCTACTTTCCACCACTGCACTATATGAAATAAGAATTGTACTTTGCCTTATTCTTAGAGAAGTCATAGCATATTTGTTGCCACATCTTTAAAATTTGGTGAATTTGGGCACACATATAAACACATGCGTGCAAACACACACAGAGCTAGGAAGGGAAAAATTTTAGAGTCGCAAGTAATGGAGAGTCATTGTTACACTGTCAGAATTAAAATCTTCAGTGTTCCTTATTAACACTAAATTTAGCCAAGATACCGAATCCTAGCACTTCTGCACTTCCAGTACTGAAATAGGGTGTATTACCAACTCTGATTTCATAGGGAAGGTTTTAGGATTCCCTAAAATTCATGTGGGATGCTTCCCTCTCATAAGTCTTTTTGATTAGTTTGATTACTATTTTAGCTATGATGACTACTCCGGGTAGCAATTGTGAATAATAAGAAGTAGAAACCCAGGAAAAATTTACAATGAAAGATTTTGTACATTTGTATTAAGAATATCACACTATTTAGCACGTTTTACTTTATATGTCTTAGCTGGCTCCTCTAATTATATTCTTCCTTCTTTGCTAAGCAACTGCAGAAATAGTCTGAAATTGAAGCTAAGTTCGAACACTATTAATACTTTCTTGTTTGACTATAATGCTAACATTATTTTTCTTGAGACAGGGCTTCACTATGCAGTTCAGGCTGGCCTCACTTTGAATTGAGTTTGTAGCCCAGGCTGGACTCAAAGTTGCAGAGCTCCTCCTTCCTCAGTCTGCCACATCACAGAATTACAGGCATGCACTACCATGCCAAGCATTACATTGCTAATATCTTTTAAACCAATAACTTAATACATATTCATTATACAAATTTAATGAGTGTGGAGTTATGTAAACTAAAATTATATAACATTTGTTTACTGGAGTGTCAGGTAGTCATTAGGCAATTCAATCTAATAAGATTCAAAGTTTAGGGATGGGAATAAGTATAAGTCAGCAAAATTTACAGATTTTTCTAAGAAGTTAGTTCATAAATGAAAGATCTTTTCAGTATTGGGTACTGAACCCCTTTTAGAATACATAAGCTTCGAAATGATAATTAGAAAAACTGGCAGACATTATTAAAATAAGCACAATCTTTCATTGAATATCATTTTGGGTTATGAATGTTTTATTAATGATTCAATGAAAGAAAGTTTGAGTAAACATAAGAAAGGTAAATATATAAGGCATATTTTGGAATATCCAATAACTTTATACTGCAAATTTATTCTCATATACTATGCTTTCAGAAATTAAACTTGATTTAGATAGCCTACAGATAAAACACTGGATGCATCTTTATCAGTAATAAGTTAGTGATGTAAAATAAATACATTTTATGCGCCTCTACCAAATAAGACAGCAGCAAAAATTCTATAAAACATAGAAGATGAAACAAGTTTTTTGCCAACTTAGTGTATTAGAGTGAGAATTTCAAAAAGCACAGTATTTTTGAGAGGGCACTCACTACTCTGTGCTAAACTCAATTTTTTTTTGAGTTTTTATTTATAAGGTAGAGTGATAGACTTAAAATTGTTAAGAAATAGATATCAGGCAAATGGGCTTTTTTTTCAAAATGCCCTAAGAAAAAGGAAATGGGAGAAAGAGAGGAAGGGGAAGTAAATAGAATCAAGATATGATATATGTGTATATCAATATGCCATGATAAGCATATTCAGTATGTATCACAAACATAGAATAATAAAAATTTTTAAAATCCCTGAAATTTTCTACTGATGATAATAGTGTTATCAGGTAATATCTGTCATGGTTTTATTTTCTCCTAGTGAGTTACCTTTTTTCATCTGCATTAGAGCTTCAAAAACTAATAACACCCCCTACAATGCTGTACTCAACCTAGTTACATCCTTTCTTTCAATGAACAAAGACATTTTCTTTCCTGTTCGCCTAAGCGAAATGGTAGTAATATGAGGTATTAACAGTATTTTCTTTCTCACTTAGCAGAAAGGTTTGTGAATATCATATGATGTGTAAGAGAAATAATACAAAGTAGAAAGTGTACACATATTCCCAGAACCTATATCACGATAATAGAATTTTGAAAATTTGGTTAGCTTTTCTTTCCATAGTTTTAATATTTTTTCTTTTCATAGTTTTAATATTAAATAACCTAGTACAAAATCCCCTTATCAAAACTTTATCTTAGATTAAGAAAGGATTACCACATAGCAAATGACTATGAAATCATGACACATAAAGTAGTATTTCTCAAAGATCACCTGGCACAGAAATGTAAGGTGTGTTAAAATAAAACTTTCCGGTGATGATAGGAAAAGTAGAGCTGCTACACATTGAAGTACTGTTTAGTTTTTCTCTTCCCTGTCTCTGCACATCTAGAACATTAAACATGTTACACAAATCAATAAAACTCTACTAGGTACCATCTACTGAAATGAAAAGCTTTTGTAACTTACAAATATTATTAGTAAATATAGTTGTTAAAAAACAAGAGTGTACCTCTAAAATAACACCTATTGGCTCAGTGTGGATTTTGACAATCAATTCATTATATTCCCATATGTATATATAAGAAATATGCCTACCTGTGAGTTATTTGTTTCCATTCTATGTCTTTTATTCCTAGTTTGCTGCTGTTCTAACTGTTTTTTTGCTCTAAAATGTCTTAAAATTTTACTGATCATATGGTGCAAGTCATGTCACAAGAATTAAACAATGTCTGGGCACTGGCTAAAATAGTTTTTACACTTGTAGAATACTGTAGAATTATAGACTTTTAGTGCCACTGTAAAGCCTTATCTGGTCATGTTTTGGCTCCTGCTGCACATACATGCATCATTCTCTTACTGAAATATTTCTCACCATGTTGTCCTACCAGGAACTTTCCCATGTAATTCTAGGCCTGTGTTGTTAAATACTGGAAAGCCTCCATGAATTTAGCTATTCAACTCCCTCCATTAACTGCTGTCCATCATCTTACCCTTTGAATCACAAGGAGGCATATCCCTATGTGTTACAGCGGTAAAAGTATGGTGAACAGAGAGAAGTGGTCAAAGAGGATGATGGTAACTCTGTATTATTTCTAATGTTTTATCTAGTAATTATTTTTTATTCTCTTTAATAGTTTGAACAATCTTCCATTCTTACATCTGGTAATCTGAGCAATGTAGTTGAAGATAACAATATGCAATATAACAACCACTGTTAATTCCTATTATTTTGTTTAGAAACCCAGTATCACTTTTAATGTGCTTGCTTTGTTTTGTTTATGTTTGTGACAGTGGTATGCTGCTATTGTTCTTTTTTATTTTACTATTCTTTTTAAAATAAAAAAGGGGATGAATTTAGAATGAAATGTAAAGATAGGTTACACCTGTCTTGAATTTTGCATAGTTTATACAAGAGAGGAATCATGCCTATCCCTAACTTCTTTGGGTTGCAGAAGGAGAAAATTTTCTAAATTCACTTCTATTTTACTGTTTTTGAGACAGGCGTTCACTATGCAGTTCAGGCTGACCTTGAGCTCACTTTGTAGCCCAGGCTGACCTCGAACTCACAATGATCCTCCTGCCTCCGCCTCTCAAGTGCTGCTACTACAGGCATGCCTGGCCTAAATTCACTTCTAACGGCTCTATGTTTTGGAATTGCTCTGTCCCAGGCAAGTTGAAATGACTTATCTGATTGATAAACACCTGCAGAGTTGGCTTAGGTACGTCTTTCTCTACTCTGGAAATAGGTCCACCCGTAGGGAAATGTGCTCTAAATCTGGAAGGAAAGAAACTTGCCCTGGTTCAGTACTGCTAAGAATCAACGAGTTAGTGTCTGATTTGGGGGTTTGTTTTTAACAAATATACCAGGTAACTAAAGTTATATTATTCTACTTACAGTACACAAATAATAAATTTATAATAATAAATTAAATAATAATAATAATAATAAATAATAATAATAATAATAATAAATAATAAAGGTAATAGTTTTTCTCTATGCTTCTCTATTTTTTCAAATTTAAGTTTTGTCAGAACCCAAGCAGGAAAGTTATCATATATCTTTTGAAAAGTATACATGACAATGGGGTAAAAAATTCAGTGAAAAATACATTTCATGGTTTCTTTCACAATTTCTACTAAAGGGAAAGGAAAGAACAAATTCCACCTTTTACTTTTACATCTGAAAAATATTGCAAAATAACCTCTCTTCCACATTAAAATTTAGTTCAAAGACATGTTTATTCTTGAATTCTGGTCACTTTGTAGTCAGCATTTGAACTCTGAATTGTGTTGAAATTTCACATGTTTTAATAGGTAAATTACATACCTTAAGAATACAGTTATTTGAAAAATATCATGGAGTGATCATTAATATTTTCAGACTGCCTATATATAAAATGTGATAATTATTGTAATACTGGAAGGATATTTGCTTGCTAGTGGTTATAACTTTAATCAATGATTTAACAGCACCCCCACATATAAATACATACATCTGCTTAAAACCCAGAAAATAAATTTTGATTTTAAAAAGTACATGTCACATTCTTTATCAAACAGTAATACTGGGGAATAAAATAATTCTGCAGATCTACTCAAATTTTTGAAGTGTTATAACTCATTCTTTAAATAATAGTAATAAGAATAAAAAAAACCTCTATTGGAGAAAGACTTTTCTTCTATGTAACAATATGTGGGGCACACAATTTGATACTATTAGAAATTGTCAACAAAATGATATTGACTCACTAACCAGAAACTTTCTCGAGAATAGAGTGACAAGCAAAGAAATGAGAAAAAGTAATTTCAGCACATGAATCATCAGCTAGAATGATGAAAACTTCATTAAAGCATAAGTGAATACCTACTTTTTTCAGGTATTAGCCCTTTTAGAGCTTTTCAAGTTTTTAGAAGATTCTAGTAGATAATTTCATACCAGAGAATTTACTCACAGTTGCTTTTTTAAAGATTTAAAAACACTTCACAAGTAACTTTAAAAAGAAGAAATACTATGAGAATCAATAAATGTCATTATATTAAAAAGCTTCTTTACAACAAAGAAAATAACCAACTGAGTTGAGGCACAACCTACATATTGGAAAATATTTTACCAGCTTTTCCTTAGATAAAGGACCGAAATCTAGAATGCATAAAGAAGTCATAATAATTGAAGCTCCTCAATAAGTGACCCAATCAAAATAGTCAAGTGAAATGAATAGACAATTCAAAGTACAAATGGACAAAAATTGTATGAAGAGGCACTCTACATCATTGGCCATTGCAGAAATGCAAATTAAAATAATACTGAGATTTCATGTTACCTCAGAAAGAATGGCCATCATCAAGAAATTAAATAATGACAAACGCTGGTGAGGTTGAAGGAAGAAAAGGACTATCTACATTGTTAGTGGGAATGTAAACTACTTCAGTGACTATGGAAATCAGTGCGGAGAATCCTCAGAAAATTAAGACTAGAAATTTTACATGACACAACTATTCCCTTATTGTTTAACTTCCGAAAATGTTAAAGATATAATAACGTCTGATACATACATAACCATATTTATAACAGCACAATTCATAATAGTTAAACCTTGGAAGCACCCTATATGTTAATGCATAGATAAATGGAAAAAGGAAATGTGGTATTTATGTACAGTGGAGTACAACTCTGGCACAATGAAAGATAACAGTTGTCTGTAGGAAAGTGGATGCACCTTGATACCATAATATTCAGTAAAATAAATCAGATAAAAATTTTAAATATTGCATGGTTACCCTTATATGAAAAAATATAAATTATAAAGGAAAAGCCAAATAAAAGTTAGATAATAGGAAGTAGGGAGAGAGATCTTTCTCAAATGGAAAGGAGATCACGGCATGGAGGGAAGGTAAAGGAGGGGAGAAATAGGGGTTGGAAAAAGAAATTAAGCTGTGCTACAAACATGTAACAATTTCATACCAAGAATTTCAATATTATGTACTACAAATATATACTAATAAAAACTTTAAAAAGCATAGTATTCAGACACATAAATAACAATAAATTTAGCTGCCTTTTGGGTGACACCAGGTAAGGAATAATAAAAATCTAAAGATATTGTCTCAAAGAATAGCTTAGACACAGGAATCATCAGCTTCATCATCCTATACATTTTCATATTTATACTCTTAACTTAGCTGACATACATTTATTCATGTTATGGAGAGAATGCACTATGCAAGGAACCGAGAGGACTAGTCCAGGATTTGTTATGGAGATCTATCACCTGATCTCAATCACGTAGGACCACTGAGTTTCAGTTTCTTCATGTGTAAAAGATAGGTGCTTGGTTCTTTAACATTTTTCATTCTGAACATAGCAATTTTATTATTTTGTTAACTGTGAATTAAAAAATGAAAACAAGAGGACAAAATTTTATGATGTAATTATTGATAAAATGGCCCATGGGAGGCTGGAAATACACATTTCTAGTGATCAGATATAATTCTTTGGTATTAAAACTGTGACTGAACAGAAGAAGCAATAATTCTATGTAGCTATATTTATATACAGAAGATTTTTTTATTTTAAGAAATAAAAGAAGGAAAACATATTAACAAACAGACATCCATTTACAAAATAGCATAAGAACAATACAAATGATGCAGAGCTACAGACAAAGTTGTAGGAAATTAGCAATGGTTGTTGTATTACTTTTCGATATCTTCTAAGTGGTTTCTCAAGGAAACAGAGACATACAAGATTGATCAAACAAGTAATCATTAACTGTCCCTTCAGTTTTCCCACACCCCAATTGACCTTTACTTTAGGGTATTTTCCTTTCTTTTCAAAATGTCTATCATATCTCCTACTTTTTATTCACTCTTTCAGATCTTACACTAGTGAGACAATACAATGCTTACACATGAGGGTCTGATTTACTGCACTTCTGAGTATGGTCTCTAGTTGTTACCATTTACCTATAAAAGCCTCGAGTTTATCTTTATAGCTGAGCAATATTCCATTATATAAAAGTATTACAATTTTTTTATCCAATCCTCAATGGATGGACCTTTGTGTTGCTTCCACAGTTTAGCAATACAAATTGTGCTGCTTTGAACATGTATGCACATATATCGCTGTGACATGATGTTTTCAGAACTTCTGGGAAAATACCCAGAAGGGGAATAGCTGGGTTGCATGTAACCTCTAGACACAGTTTGTTGAGGATTCTCCAAACTGATTTCCACAGTTCTTTCACCAGTCTGCATTCTCACCAGCAGTGGAGAAGAGTTCCTATTTCTCCACAGCCTCACCAGCATTTGTTATTGGTTGATTTCTTAATGTTAGCCATTCTGACTGGCGTGAGATGAAATTTCAATGTTGTTTTAATTTGCATTTCTCGAATGACTACTGATGTTGAACATTTTCTCATGTAATTATTTGCCATTTATATTTTTTTTATCTGAGAAGTGTGTATTCATCTCAGCTGCTCATTTTTGGACTGGGTCTTTAAATTTGGGTGGGGCTGATGTTATTTAATTCTTCATATGTTCTAAATAGAAGACCTTTGTCAGAGGGACAGTCAGCTAAAATTTTTTCCCAATTTGTGTGTTTTCTTTGTACTCTGCTGGTGATTTTTTAGATGTGCAGAAAATTTTCAGTGGGATCCCAGTTGTTGATTCTTTGAATTATTTCATTGGCTGCTTAGTTTTTGGTCATGAACTCTGTATCTACCCCTATGTCTTCAAGATTTTCACCTACTGTCTCTTCCAATAGATTTAGTGTTGCTGTTTTAATATTGAGATGTATAA
>NW_004955525.1:4124670-4146669 GCF_000276665.1 Chinchilla lanigera | reverse complement strand
GAGAGAGAGAGAGAGAGAGAGAGAGAGAGAGAGAGAGAGAGAATATATTTTCTATAAATGGAGAAGCAATGATATTCATACTTGTTCCCCAAAATGGAGCTCTCAACAACCATTACCAGCATCAATCATTTATGGGGCTGGAAAAAAATATAGAACTTCATTTACCACCTAATGAATCAGAGTATATATTTTCACCATCTTCGCCAAGTAATTTGTATGCACTTTAAAGTTTGAGAAGCTCCAGTCTATGCAATGTTCTGAGGCCTAAAGAGCATCTTTTAAAGGTCATGGTGTGCAGACTGCACCACAGACTAAAATACCTAAGACTGGACCTTTGGTATAATGTTTTTAACACTTGTCCAAGAGATTCTGGAGTAGAATAAAAGTTTAGCAATTTGCTAAGGATTGGTCTTGTAGCTTCTTCACTTCTAATTTGTGCTTTGAGTTACCAAGAATCAAAAAAATGAAGTGTTATGTTATAGTGAGCTACTCAAAGTGAGATGTATAAAGTGTGAATACCTGTATGGTAGGGAATTAAATTATTAAGAAGTTATTTATTCTGGAGGTGGACATAAGCCGTATAAGTCTTTCTGAGTGTCGAAGATTTTGAGTTAGATTTTAGGTGTCCAAACGTCAATAAAATAAGGTAAGATTCTTTCCAAAAGAAACCTTGTAAGTTTTTTCAAATAACTTTGTTAATTTGGTACCCTAGTGTGAGTTCTAGGTTAACATCTAGTTCTCAGTACATTATGTTTCTATCAGTCAGCTTAAGGTACATGGTGGTTTTTCTCATTTATTTTGTTTCTATTATCAGTTTTTAAAAACTGACCTATCTTGGAAAAAAACATTGTCAAGGAAAGTTACTTTGGTAGCTGCAACCTAGAGATTTTTTAAGCTGCTTATATATGTAGAATATTTTGACAGAAAGGAAAGCACACAACCAGGAAAAATTAGAATAAATATTGAGCGTCATTGAAATGTGAAGAGTAAATAGATTGTTTTCTCATTCTGGTATTAGGACTTTTTTATAAAAATCTTAAAATAGTGGTAGCTGCACAAAAAGTCCAGTGCATTCTGCTTTCCGCTGCCACCAACAGAGATTTAGGGATGTGTTGTTTTAGAGTTACGATGTTAAGAATTCAGTTTTGAACTTTTCAATTAGTATTTCTCAGTTGATAATGTAAAATATCTGAAGTTTTCACTGTAACAAATTGTCAAAGATTTGGGACCTCAAAACAGTGGAAACATCATTTCATAAGTCAAAATGTTAGAATCTCAAAGTTTATTACAGGGTTATAATCAGTGAGTGCACAATTTAGGGCCATACTTTCTGTGCAGACTCTAGAGAATCCATTCCTTGCCTGTTCTTGCATCTCGTGACTTCTTGTATTCCTTGGAGTGAGACTGCATTATTGCAATCTCTGTCAGAAGAATGTTACCTTACTCTGTGTGTGTGTCTGTGTGTGTGTGTGTGTGTGTTTGTATATGTGTCTGTGTGTGAGAAAGAGAGGGTGGGAGGGAGGGAGGGAAAGAGAGAGGGAGAAAGGGAGGGGGAATCTGCATTTCTACTTTAGATAGGACAAATGTTTTCATATTTAAGACCCACTCAAGTAATCGAAGGCTTTATCTGTCTCAAGATCCTTAAATTCATGACAATTGAAATGATCTTTTCTCATAAAAGGTAAGATGTAAGTGTTTCAGGGATTTCTTTAAGCAGTAAAAGGAACCTCAGGTTACAAGTGATTTACCACAAGTATATATTATAATTTCAGTGTTTCTCTTAAAAATGTTTTTTTTTTATATAAAAACTAGGGTCCTGGATAACTTTTCTTATCATCTATGATTATAATCTCCTGAAAAGCTATTTCTGTCTGGATTCCCATATTGGGTAATTTTGTTTCCCAATATCCCCCTGGTTCTATCACGATTCTAAGTCATAATCTTTGGTTTTTCAGGGTTCAAAGTGCAGTCTCCAATAAAATTTACTTACATGATGCTATTGTGACAGAAATAGTGTTGGTCTAGCAAAAGTTTGTCATTAGTGAATACTTATCTTCTATATTCTATTAACTATCTCTATACAATGGCTGTGGACTCCAGTGTGTAAAACTGAAGAGATCAATATTTTGCAGTGTCATTTAATATATAACAATATTATGGATTCTATTTGTCCCCCTAAACCTACATAAAGTAATAGGTAGGAAGTTTTGAAGGTAGCTGGATTACAGTTTGTGATTTGGGGATTAAGATTGTGATGCTGGGACTAAGGGTGCCCAATCCTGGATGCAGGTGGCATCACATAATAGGTGGACAGCCTGGATGGAGTTTAAAAAAACAAAAAGAAGCTTCTGCTACTATTTCATTGCTTTGCTGCCTTCTACGTGCCCTGATTTACCATGTTTCTCCTATGAAATGCACATCTACCATGATGACATGCCTTAGAAGCACCTGATTATGGTCTGAAATCTTTACAAATGGTGAGCTGAAATAAACCTTTCCTCCTGTGATTTATAGTGTTTGGTATATTGTCTCAGCAATTGAAAGATTAACTAAGAGAGATTTTGCTACAGAAGAAGTGGGATAATTGTCATGACTGTACCTGACCATGTGAACTGGCTTGCAGGAAAAACTTGTAAAGGTGAGGTGATGCTTGCTGAAGAAGCAGTCACAGAATATTTTAAGTTGCATGTGATGGGTGTTTAAAGTTAGAACTCAGAAGGCCAGAATTCTGATAAAATTGTAGCTATTAAAGACCAGGCTGAAAAATTTTCATTGAGAAACAAAAATTGCATTGATAGTTGAACAACATCCATGTTTGCTACCCTTTGTGAGAAAATTTGCCAGCATTTTGCTCATGACCAGATACTTTGCAAGAGACTTGGATTAAAAGCAGTGGACTACTTCATTTTACAGAAGAAATTTCAAGGCAGTCTAGTAGTGATGGTGGGGCATGGCTGCAGTTGGGTGCTTACCCAGATCTATGTTGAAAATCAATAGCAAAAGACTCAGTAGAATGATTTAAAATATTTTAAGTTTAACCAGAAATGAAGGTCCAGTAAAGTTATAAATTGCAAAGATGAAGCAAAGAATAACTCAGTTGCTGAGACAGAAGAGGACAATAGAAAATATAACCTGAGGACACTACAAAACCAGGAAGACTCAGTACCTATGCTCTACCCCACCACACTCTTGTGGGTGCCAAGCTGAACACTGGACAGATTCAGGTA
Source organism: Chinchilla lanigera (assembly GCF_000276665.1). Taxonomy (NCBI): domain Eukaryota; kingdom Metazoa; phylum Chordata; class Mammalia; order Rodentia; family Chinchillidae; genus Chinchilla; species Chinchilla lanigera. Next base: position 4,143,442 of record NW_004955525.1, on the reverse strand, counting down.
CCTCAAAGAGCTCCTTGAAACCACCCCCACCAGCGTGGGAGACATGTTGAGCCCCAGAAAGCTTAAGGAGCATCAGCAACAGCACCCTACCCTCCCAACACCATTAGCAAGAGCCATGCTAAGCACAAGGGAGATTCAGATCCTTGCCCCACCATTCCCATACCATCATGGGAGTGAGGCTGAGCTCTAGGGAACCTCCAGGTCTTCAAAAATGACAAAATAAAGGAGCAAAATGCTATCTCAGACCTCCAAACCACCCAGAACAAGTCAAGGAGACATTGACATAGAGGAGCTTGGAAGTAGTATACACAAAGTTTCTGAAAAGTTAGCAACTGAAGTACAAAAATTCTCCATCAGACTATAGAAGAAATCTGATCAGAAATCAGGAAAAAGAAAAGAAATGACAATGATAATGACAGAATTGCTCAGCATATCTGAAGAAGAAAAAATTAAAAAAAAATAGAAAGGCATAGAAAAATGATGGAATCCTTGAATGAACAATATAGGAAAGAATTAGAACGCATCAAACAGATTCAAACAGATATCCCCAAAATTCCATAAAAAGCTTGACAAACTGCTTGAATAAAGCTGAAGAGAGACTTTCAGACCTTGAAGACAGCATTGCAGCTAATAATCACGAAAGGAAGGATCTCTTAAAAATAGCAAGGAACCAGAAAATAGCAATTCCACAGCTGCAAGATGACACACAAAAAACAATGTAAGATTAATAGGTGTCAACAAAATAGCAGTAGTCAATACAAATGACATAAAAAGAGTATTTGCAGAAGAAATAGCAGAATATTTTCCAAGCATGGAAACAGAATTTGACATACAATTAAATGAGGCATATACAACTCTAATTAGCTATAATCAAAGTAAATCTATACCCAGACAAATAATAAGTAAGATCTCAGAAATTCAGCAAAAGAACAGAATATTTAAAGCTTTTAGAGAAAATAAACAGATCACCTATAAAGGAAAGCCCATTAGAATCATGGCAGTTTTCTCAACACAAACCATCCAGTCAAAAAGATATTGGAGTGAAGTGTTTCAGGTCCTGAAAGAAAACAACTTAAACCCAGATGGATGTACCCTACAAAACTATCCTTCAAAATTAATCGAGAAATAAAATATTTCCATGACAAAGAACAAATAAAGAAATTCATGAGGGCCAAACCAACCTTAAAAGAGTATTAAAAAATATTTTAGAAAGAGATAAACTGACCACAATTTCAAGAAAAACAACAGAAAGGAACCACAAAACAAAGCAAGCAATAAAACAGAGGGAAAATATAGGGTACCAACAACACGAAAATAACATTCCAAAGAAAAGCCAACACAAACCAGTTTTAGCCATTAATGTAACCAATCCCAATTCACCAATCAAGACAGGAAGACTGGCAGAGTGGCTCAAGACACAAAATCGAACAGTATGCTATATAAAAGAAACACATTTAACTCAAATGGAAAATCATACATTGAAAGTCAAAGGAGGGATAACAATACTCCATGTGACAGGAATCCAGAGAAAAGTGTGGGGAGCTGTTCTGTTTGTAGATAATGTGGAATTAAAATCAAGAACCATCAAAAGAGATAAAGAAGATCATTACATACTTGCAAGGGGAAAACTGCAAGAGGATAACTATCATAAACATGCATGGACCAAATACAGGAGTAGCCAAATATAAGACAAATTATAACAGACGTGAAAAATCAAATTAGCAGTAACACTGTAATAGGGGACTTTAACAACCCATTGCCACAAAGAGATAGATCAACTTGACAAAATATCACCAAAGAAATAACAGAAATAAACCAAACTTTTGAACAAATGTACTTAGGAGACCTTTACAAGGTATTCCATCCAACAACATCAGAATATGCATTCTTCTCAGCTCCACATGGGATATTCTCTAAAACAGACCATATAACACATAGAACATGTTTAAGTAAATGCAAAGGAATTGAAATTGTCCCATGCATATTATCTGACCATAGTGCAATAAAATTAGAATTTCATGACAAAAGAAATCATAAAAACTCCATAAACACATGGAAATTAAGTAACACCCTCCTGAACAATCAATGGGTTGCAGATGAAATTAAAGAAGAAATTAAACATATTTCTCCAAAACAATTGATGAATCAAGCAACATTTATGGTCTGAGGAAAGCTGCAAGGAGTGAGCAAAGTTGTTCTAAAAGAAAAGCCATGAGAGCTGAATTTATATGCAATGGCACTGGGGGGAATCTTCCCAAGCCTTTTGGAATTTACATTTTGTTACAGACTGACTCTGATGCTGGATATGGAACTACGGGACATAATGTTTGCCCTTATGAATTTTGGAGTCTTTGATCCCATTCCTTTATATCCTCATGTTTGGAATTAGAATGTTTATCTCATGCTGTTATATTTTGGAGGTCTTTAACTTTCTTTTTATTATTTGTACAGGGGACTTGCACATAGCACTTTACCTTAAATCGCAAAGGTTTTGAGGGACTTGCAATTAGACTTTCAGCAACGCTAACCCTGTTAAGACTTTGCAACTCTCAAAGATTGAGTAAATGCTACTTGCATATAGTGATGTGTACGAGTCTTTGGAGGACCAGGGATGGAATGCTATTGCTTGCCTCATGTGGTCATAGGTGGGAAGTGTCAAAGGTGGCTGGATTATTGTGTATGATCCTGGGATTAAGGATGTGATGCCTGGAATAGTAATGTGGTGCTGGGATTAAGGGCATCTCACCCTGAATGTGTATGGCACCACCCAAAAAATTCATACTATGGATGAAATATAAAGGAACAGAAATAAGCTTCCACTGCTACTTTGCTGCTTTGCTCCCTTCCATCTGTACCTGATTTGCAATAGGCTGTTTCCTTTCTGTGATGCACCTCTGCTATGTGACTCTGGCTTGCAGGCAGCTGACTATGAATTCAAACCACTACAAACTGTGAGCTGAAATAAACTTTTCCTCCTTTAACATATGGTGTTGAGTATTTTGTCTCAGCAACAAGAGAAGTAATGAAGAACACCATTGTGTAGAATGTACATTAATCACATTTTATCACAAGTCACATAATGTTTGGCACAGCTAGTATTTTCTTTTCCAACCTGACATTAACTTTTAACTGCAAAAAATGCCTGATACTATTTATTTGTTCAAGTATTTGTTTTGTAAACCTGTTAATGCTGTCAGGAATTAAACTAATATGGCAGACATAATTATTTACCCAGAATGAACCTTCAAATATGTAAGTTGTTACCCAGGTTTCTCAAATATTCTTCCCTGCTCAAGACTGCATTCCAGAGCCCATCTCAATGCAGACCACACTGTAGTTGCTTAAAATTATGTGCTGAATGAATGAAAAGAAAGTTTATCTTCGGATTTAAAAAGTATATAAATAACCTTGGTAGCATCTGGCAATGATCATAAACAGTTTATCTTCTAAATTATTTATACTTGTTAAAGTTGCTGGATTTTCACTTTTTGGAAATTTCCAAGTACATTGAACAAAACTAAAACTTTTAAAAAATGTTTATGATAGTTTCCACACACATTATGCAGACTATTTATAAAGTAACTGGTGCTGTAGAAGACTTTCTCCTCATTATGAATCACTGCTTTTTTCAGTCTTGTAATACCCGGAAGAACAGCTAGTTAGAATAATTATGTCACTTATGGCTAAAGTGATACCATCAGTAATAACAATAGCCTAGAAAATGATGAACTGAGGTAATTGTTAAGTTGCCACCTTTTACCATATGAACTAGATTTGTGGTTTTATAAGAAAATCTAAAGCTAACCAGAAAATTATAGCAGTATATAAGTTCTTAATATGTAAATTTTAACCTAATGGGTTAAGACTTAAATTGAATTAGAGAGAAAATAAAGGAAGTAGAAGAAGAAGAGTTTAGAAGTGAGGCTGGACGATAAAGAGAAATCACACTAACTTTGGAAAACTGGTGCAGAAGACTGGAGGGAAAGAGAGAAGGAAGAGATAAAAGGAAGAACAAACAGAACAATAATCACAAAGTGGCTGGAAACCATGTCCACACTCACATAAAGCAAGATCAAACAATGAAGGAGAAAAACATAAAAGCCCACAACAACAACAACAACAATAACAAAACAAACAAGACTGAGAGAGAGGAAAAAATAATAGTCTACTTTCAGGTTTGTCTCTGCTGTGACTGGTAGACAACATACGTAGACAGAGTACAGGTCTGCGTTGACTTATTCCAGCAAGCCAGTTGTAGTTTTATGGCAGTGTAGTGGATAATCTCAGTGAGGCATCTTAATTTCCCCTGATGTTAAGTCTATATTCTGGTCATGGATGCTGAGGTTAGACCCATTCAGCCTGAAGTAGTCAGCACACCTTCTGTGGTGGACCTGAACCCAACTGGAAGGTGCGAGATGATGCCAGCAGCAGCTCAGAATTGTGAGCTCAGCTGACCCCTCTCCAAATTGTTTAATGGCCACATACTCTCTCCCATGACAAAGTCCTCAGCACTCACCCCCACAGCTAGTGGAATACGTCATGTTCATTGCTGTTCTCCACTGTTGCACCTCTCCATGGAGTCCTCTGTGGTCACCGGCAGTCACCATGTGTCCACAGGTTTGAACCGATCCACTCATGCAGTGAGTCCAGACACAGGGAGAATGCTCCACCAGCTACCTCCTTCTTTGTTGAGGTTTCTCTCTTGTCTCTCTTTCTCTGCTGCTTACCACTCTGCCATCTTGGTGCTCCTCTCATTTTTGCCTGTTGAACCCATTAGAAATTCAAATGCTCAGCAAGTGAATTGCACTGGGAGTGAAGTCTCCTTTTTTCCTGCTGTCCGCACTGTAAAATGGGCTCTAGAATTTTAGATGCAAGGCTATTGTCACTATATTAGTTCTTTTTCATGAACAAGTTTTATCTTTCCATTTTCTTTTTTAAGAGCAGAGTATATTTATTGGGGAAAGAGAGAGACAAAGGGTTCTCAGCAGGTTGCTGAGGACACTGTTTTTTTAAAGGGATTTTCATAGATCAAAACCACAAGGTGAAGTGGGTCCAAGTTTGGGAAAACATAAAATGGGCCATCATGAGTTGGCACACAACTGTGGTCACCCTATTAGATTATGAGCATAATTACTTTGGTAATATTGATTAAATTGGGATCAAATGAGGAAGCAAGTCACAGAACAAGCAGGCATGAAAAAAACAGGGACTCTCCCTGAAGGGGTTGAGTCAATGGCTTTTCCTGGCTTCCTCAATGTGATTGATATCCATTTAGAATACCAATTCCTGTTGTTTATCCTTAGGGAAAGTATGATTGTTCATTTATTTCATCTTGCATCTTGAGGTCTGTCCCTGAGTGGAGGTTTCTCTCTCCCCCACAGTTGCAATGTATCTCATCTTCTGCACTGGCTTCTTTGAAGGTCTAGCCCTGTCCGACTGCCTGTAATATTTCTACCTAACTTAGCTGTCTGTAACATTTCTCTGGCTGGAGAAGTACACTGAACTGCAATGAGGAAGCAATGGGTAATGCCTGATCTGGTATCTTTGGGCTGAAGGAGTTGTAGCTGTTGATTGGAAGTCAGAGATACTCAACAGTGGTTCTATCTAAAGGCCCTCAATAGATGCAGACATTCTAATCTTAGATAGGCCTATAGCTTTAAGTCTGGAGGAGATAAAGCCAAAGAAACAATTAAGTACGAGGGGCCAAATAATAGGATCAAAAAATTTCCACCAAGAAAAGCTAGTAATATCTTCCCAAAAAGAGGAAAAGGATAAGATCCAGGGAATTTCAGAGTTTGACATGTCAATAATTTGTCATCTAATATCGTGAACAACTACTAAGATATTAGCAGAAGAATTAGGAATACTTACACAATATTCAGTTTTTTCAACTGTAAAAGTATCCTCCTGTGCTGTTGTTATAATGTCTAATGCCATCCAATTTTCAAGGATGGCTTGTCTCTTTAATTTTCCTTCTTCGTTTAAGGGAGAGAGACTATCTGTAGTATCATTTAAGGCCCACTAGGTATAATTAGTTAAGGCCTTGATATGTGCTATATATCCCTCTCTCAACAAGGTTGATCTAGTGGATGCTTGTCGAAGGAATCTAAAAGGAATCTAGCATATTTGTCATTGGTTTTATCTGTATGATTACTTGAGGCCTGACAGTTTCTAGACAAAAGTAAACCAAATTTCTGAGAAAGTAGAGTATGTATAATCAAAGCATGAATATCAGGCCTGACAGATAAATCTAAGAACTGTTCTTAAGGGACTGGAATAGCAATTGCAAACCGTTAGTTCTTAGACACTTTTACTGATGGATTCAAATATTTTGTCATAAATCCATCTAGTTTTGGTTGTAATTATCTCCAACATTTTGGTGGCTTATGAGAAGAAGATTATAACAATTAACACATTATTTTTGACCATACAAAACTGTTATGTACATAAAATACAATATATATTATATTTGTAAAACCAGTCCAAGCATAATTTTAATTGGCAACCTGTGTGTATATATACTATATATATATATATATATATATATATATCAGATATCAGTACTCAGACGGGATATAATCTCATTTTCTGGTAACTTTTTTATTGGGGTATTCCAGCTGGAAGGAAGGCCAGAGTTGGAGAAGGACAAATACACATGTGCCAGTCTCCAGCAATAGGCTGGTTATTTTTCCCCTCTATAATCATGATTAACCAAGGCTCCTCTGTGGAGATGACAGGTAAGAAAGTCTGATCAGAGTGAGGAGGCAGAGTGTCCCAGGGCCTTTCGGTCTTGCTATACCATCTGGGAAAATGAATCCGAGCTCTGTAGCTTCTGCCTCATACTGCATGCTCACATTTGTTGGCCACTTTTGCAGTCAGAGTATGGCTTTGGGGGCTTCTTAAGGCAGAACCTTTTAAGGTTGTCTGGTTTTCCACAGAAGAAGCAATTAAGCTTAGTTGTTGAGCTCTTTTTGGAGCCCTGAGAATCAGACTATTCCTTTTTCACAACAAAGACAGCTGCTTTTTTGAGCTCTGCTTTTTATCCTTTATTTTCTCCCAGTAATTATCTCCAACATTTGGGGACAGTTCTTAATAAAGTATCAAGTGAGCTATCTGTAGCAAAATTATGTGAGCTTGTTACGGCAAAAGTTCGGGCTGTATTCCGCAAGAGACCAAAGAGAACAAAGTTTTTAATTTAGACAGGTCACCTCTCATCCCGACTTGCAAGTCCAGGAAGTGGGCTTGGACCTGTCGTTGTTCCCAGGTTATATACATTTTTGGTTTCCATGGTAACAGAAAGGAATGTTATAGCCCTGGCCACATGTTGTTGTTTTCCTTGTGCCATGTAACCGGGTCAGGCTCCGGTCATGAGCCCAACCACAATGATATATACTTTCTGTACTCTGTTTTTTATGTTCCCCTTTAGATACCCATACATTTCCTTTATGGTTACAGTGTTTATCTAGGGCCAGGAAATGGAACTGCCCAGGAAGGGTCACAGAGGGTCACCTAGGCCTAGGCGCCCCCTTATCTTGGGAAGACATTCCTGGGCAGTGTTGATCTGGAGAATTAGCTCTTATGCTGTCCTGGAAGGCTTCCCAAGGCACCATGTAGGCTTTTACCAAAACTATTTTATCTAAAATAATATGCTAAGATTCATTGCCCCCTACAAGCTATCTGTGGCAAAAACTATCTTTTATAACTTTTTCTTAATATCTGGGTCTGACTGGGAAATAAACATGTCTTTAAGCAAAATTTGTCCTTCTCTTGAATCAAGAGTTATGGACGTATGTTTAACAAGTGCCTCTTATGAATGATCTAAGAAGGCAGAGGGGTTTTGATCTTTCTCCTGATAAATAGTGTACAGTTTAAAAGAACCAGAGGACTTGGCTTTTGTTCTCCTTAGACCTTTAAGTACATACTTAAAAATGTCTCCTACTCTAATCTCCTGTCTGGCTGTTAGAGCAGCAGGGGTCTTGAGTAGGGATACTTGGGTTCCAGTGGGAACTGATTATTCCCCTGCTAGCCTATCTTCCAGCTGTCCAAAATAAATAATATGATATTTATACCCAAATGTAATAGCAGCTGGTAGTGCTGTTTGTCTCTCATGAGGAGTCAGTGTTTGATTTAAAATTAATATTACATTTTCCCAGTCTGAATTATAGATCTGAATAAATCCTCTGAAGACCTCAATGTACTTATCAGGGTCATCTGAAAATTTTCCTAGATCTAGCTTGATCTGCTTTAAGTCACTGAGAGAAAAAACATGTGAAGGTGGGTAGTCTCATATGTATTATAACATACTTAGAGCATAAATAAGAATTATTTCTAAATGTAAAGAAAGTTTAAACTTAAGGCACTTCTGACCGTTTTCCCTCTTTTTTACACATGGTTCTAGTCGTAAAAGAACAATGTGATTAATATTTGCTTTTGCATTTCGTTTTGGTTCTAGAGGGTAGGCATTCCATGTGCATGTGCAGAAAACTATCAAACTGCTCTTTTACAACATGTCAGGGTTGAGCATCTTCCATTGCTTAAGAATGCATTTCAAAGAAGTAATAGACTTTGACATTGAGACCACCATGTCTGAACTGAAAAAGGAAACAATTTCAGTATCTCCTTTAATTTATATTTGATTTTTATATCCTGAAGGCATCCCTGGAGTAGATTCCACTCCAGGGAAGGTGGATGCCCTCTGAAGAGATGAGAAGACAAAACTGGACCATCCTATCCACTCTCATACTGGTGCACAATTTTATCTACCCAAGGAACCTGTGAACTTATTCTTGTAGGGCACTTAAAAGCACAAGTTAAAATTGGTCTCACTTTGACAGTAATATTTGAAGAAGGAAGCATAACTTTCTAATAAACTAATACAAAACAAACATGTAAATATGTAATAAACTATTGCTTTTTCTTCTTTGAAATAAGACATATGCTAAAAAGTGAGTCGAAAGTAGTTATAGAGTTTCTCAGGCTGTAAGGGAGAAATGCTGCCCTGGGCCCTAAGGCAAAGAAGTCCCATAGACACTTGCGTTTTCTAATCACCTAAGTAACCTTTCCTAAAAGCAAGAGAAAGCTATGCTTTATTCAAATTTTTATAATTTTGAAGCTCACAGGTTAAACTTATATTTATCATCTAGCAATCACATTCTACATGTTAGTAAAGGCATCTTCATTTGTATGCTTTGTACACATGAAAGAAAAGGCTGACTAATATCTCTTTCTTACTCTTAGTTGGCATATGTAAGCACAAATATAAACCATTCCCCTGATAGCTGCTGCAAAAGGCAAACAGTTGTTGCAAACTGAGTCAGCCTGATTTCTGAAGAGAAGGGTAGTCTAAGGACAAAGTGATTCTAAAGTCAATTCAAAAACGTATGGAAAATTTCTAGCTTACTAGCGGAGAAAGATAGGTATGACAGATAAGTGGAGATTTGTATGTGGTTCAGATCCAGTTTTCACTGAAGAATTTTTGTGTATCCACCAGAGAGTAGCCCCAAACATGACATTTCAGTTCTATTTCTATTGGTTCACACAACCAGAGATGGGTCTCTAGAAAGGAATCCAGCTGTCTGTTTGGCCAACATTCCATTGGCCATTGGCTTCAAAGGGAATTCACCAAAAAGATACTGGAGTAACCTGTCCTCTGCTTTAAAAGTGGCAGCTTCTCTAAGAGCATTTAACTTCCTGGCAGAGCAATCACTGATTTTCAAAGCTATGAGAGACAGATAAAAGCATGAGGAAAATCATTATCTAGTGCTTTATAATTTTATAGTGAAGTTTCAAAGTCCATTGCTTGTTATCAAAGTATATTCTCCTATACATATAAATGATGAGTAGACCTAGGAGGGGATGAGGAAAAGTTGGAGGTCTTCCCTTGGGGCAAATGTGTTTTTGTCCCATAAATATGGTGCTTTGGAATTAGCTCCCTTTGATTTCACCCAGATGTTGGTTCTTTCCACTGTGTCTCAGGTTCAGCCTCTTGAGGGAGACTTGGCCAGAACACTAAGCTGGGATATGGCTTTTAGATGTGTTCTCCTGGACAGGTGAAATTCTGAAGTCTCATCTGACCCAAAGACAGGGCATGAGTCCCTTATCTAAAATGACTTTCCTGTTTTTGTCATTATTAAATACTGTTTCCATGGGCTTAACTTAGTTGTTGAATAGGATGGAAAGGTTGGAGCAGTTTAGAGTTCTTTTCTATCTGCTTTTCCATGCTTCCAAAAAAAGGAAAGTACAGTGTGGCAAGAAAATATTAGAAGTAAGTCAAAAGAAATGGAGTCTTCTTCTTTCATGCTCACAATGAGTTATAGAGACAATTTGTCTGTGAGTCATCATTCGCAGCCTAGAAAGGCAGAAAGGGGAATCTCAAGAGCTAAGATTGCCTCCTTACCAGTGGAAGGTCAGACCAGAAAGGAAACTGAAGCAGAACAGGCCTGACATTTCCTCTAGAGTGTACAGGAGGATCAGAACCAGTCTGTCTGAGTGAAACCTGTCCTCTAAGTCTTAAGAAAGATCATTGAGGTAGCAACTGTTAATTGATGGAAGGAGTCCTGTGTTTTATCATATAGACATGTATATTTTCTAGGTATTATTTAAAATGCTTTGAAGATAACAATACACAATATGCTAACCATTGTTATTCTCCTATCATCTTGTTTTGAAAGTCTATATCATTGTTTTTATTGGTTTTTCTCTTTAAATAATAATAATAATAATCATTATTATTGTTATTATTCAACATAAAGATCCACTTTACAGAATTTTATATTAAAGTCCTCTACAGGGCATGCTAATGTTACTCTTTCTAGTGCCATTATCTAAATTAAATCAAGCAAGGAATGCTAGTAAATTCAGTAACTAATTCATATGCAACATACAAAAAAAAAGGAATAAAAATGTTCTACTTAAAGAAGCATCATAACTTTATAACCTTACCATGTTTTTAATTCAAATGTGTTCTATTTTTAAGAAAACTATGTGTGACAAAGCATTAGCAATTATAAGCAATGGGCAAAGACATAACAGCAATTGTAACATTCAAATTTGTTACATAATGAGTCTGAATTCAGAGTCTATGAAAGAAAAACAAACTCTTACATCTATCTAATGATCTTGGTGGAAGACCTCCAAATGTTATATGGGAAAGAATCTGCGAACCTGCTGGATGTCAGGTATGAGTTTATACTCTTGAAAATCGAAAAATGAATTTTAGAAACAATGGAGCTTAAGAACAGAATATATTTACCAGGGAAAGAAAGTTCCTGTCTGATGAATACACAAGAGGTCTCCAGGGGATTGCCCTCAATTTCTGATATCCTCTTCAATCTCCTTCAGAGTACTCTAGTTTTCAGTGTATAATTCTTTCAATGCCTTTGTCATATTGATTTCTAATTGTTATAGTTTTTAATCCTATTTGAAAAGTTGTTGTTTCCATCATTTCTCTTTTAGGGAATTTGAGATGCTATTGGTTTTTAAGCATTGAATTTGTATCCTGCTACACTGCTGAATTTGTTTATTAATTCTAGGAGTCTTTGGGCAGAATTTCTGGGGTTTTCTATGTAGAATATCATGTCATCAGCAAATTATTATTCCTTCTGTATTCATATTCTATTTATTTCCTTCTCTTGTTTACTTGTTCTGCTTAATGTTTCCAGAACTTTATTGAACACGAATGATTATAGTAGGCTTCCTTATTGTTTCTGTTTTTAGAAGAAGAACTTTGAGTTTCTCACCATTCAATATGATATTGACAGTTGGTTTGTGACAGGTGACTTTTAGTAGATTGACATAGACATTCTGATAATTATTTGTAGGATTTTTATCATGAAAAGTAGTGGATATTCTCTAATGCTTTTTCTGCATCTATTGAGACTATCACGTGGCTCCCCTCCCCCTGGTTCTGTCGAAGCTTTGTACTGCATTTATTGATTTGCATATGTCAAAACATCTTTGCACTTTGGGGGTGAATCCTACATGGTAGTGGTGCAAAATTTCCTTGATGATTTACTGCACTCTTTTTGGGAAAATCTTACTGAACATTTTTGCATTTATGTTCACTAAGGAGATTCACCTATATTTCTCTTTTTTGACTGGGTTCTTCTCTGGTTTTGCTTTCAGGTTAATGTGTCTTTCAGGAATGAGTTTGAGCATACTGCTTCCCTTTTGATTTCATTAAAGAGCTTGAGATGTGTCAGCATTAGATCTTCTTTAATGTTCTTGTAGAATTCAGCAATAAATCCAACAGGACCTGGGCTTTACTTTGTTACTAGCGTTGTAACTACATATTCAATTTCATTGACTCCTATGAGTTATTTACAATTTTATAGCTTTTTCATTCAGTTCTAATAATTTATATGTATATAAGAATCTGTTCAACTCTTTTGTATTTTGTCTTAGTAGAGTCCCCGTTCTCAAAGTAGGTATTGATGGTCTTCTGGATTTCTGTAGGAGTCATTGTGATTTCACCCTTTTACTTCCTAACTGGATGTATTTGGTTTTTCTTTCCTTGTTTGATGAGATTGGCTGAGAATTTGTCTATTTTACTTAATCTTTCAAAGAACCAACTGTTTGATTCATTGATTCTTTGTATTGTTTTCTTAGGCTCAGTTTCCTTAATTTCTATTATAATCATTATAATTTCCTTCCTTGTATGTGCTTTGGGTGTACTTGTTCTTCTTTTTCTAGAAGTTGGAGTTTCAGTGTTAGTTTATTCATTTGCACTTGTTCCGTGTTCCTGCTTTGTAATTTAGTGTTATAAAGTTATCTTGTCAGACTGCTTTATTGGTGTTCAATATGTTCTGTTTTGTCACATTGGCACAATCATTCACTTGTAGAAACTGTGGAATTTCTGCTTTAATTTCTTCTCTAACTCATTGGTTACTCAGTAGCATGTTATTTAATTTTCATGTATTTATGTAGTTTTTTAGTGTCTTTTATCATAAAAAGCAAATTCATAGACTCAACATTAAAGAATGGAAAACAATACTCCATGTGACAGCAACCTTGAAAAAAAGCAATTGTATTTGTCCTATTTGTAGACAAAGTGGATGTCAATTCAATATTGATCAGAAAAGTCAAAGAAGGCCACTATATACTTGTTAAGGGAACAATCCACGAGGAAGAGATAACAATCAAAACTATAAATGCACCAAATACCAGTGCACCCAGCTATATAAAAAAACAGTAGTATATATGAAAATATCAGATAGGCACTAATACAATTACAGTGGGTCATCTCAATTACCCACTTTCACAAATAGATTAGGTACACAAAGAATCAACAATGCAATATCAGGGCTGAATCAAACCTTTGAGAAAATGGACTTAGTTGAGAGCTACAGAATGTTCCCCCCAACCTCAACAAATTCTACATTCTTCTTTATAACACATAAGACTATCTCTAAAATAGACCACATATTGGCACACAGAACATGCTTAAGTAAATGCAAAGGAATTGAAATTATATCAGCATATCAGTTTACTGTGCAATGAAACTGGACAACTTTTATAAAATGGAAAGGTAAGACTATTTTTATCTTATGTGTACAGTTTTAATGGTTTTTTATGATAGTGATTATTGGATATTTAATCAGATGTTGAAATTATGAAATCAAGAACACTAATAATAGTATTAATTAAAATGCTAATGCTACTATCTTAGGTACTACCATAAACTTTTAGATATATACTGAGGGCCATTCTTCATAGATTTTAATCATAGTTGATAAGAAGCATTGGTGCACATGGGAGGCTATAAGACATTCACCAGCAAGTTCAGTTACTCAGAAACAGGGGTAGGGTATATGAACAAAGACATATATGGGAAGACAACTTGAAGAAGAAGGCCACCAGATGAATTCCAGCATCAAGAGTATTTAGAAAATGAAACTCTGTTGGTGCTAGCACTTCTTACACACCAGATTTGGTGAACATTCCATTTTGCAGAAAGAACTTATCTCTTGAAGTAAGAAACAGAGTAATTAAGTTGTGATCAAAATTCTGCAAATGGTAAGTAGCTTGTCTTGGTTAATTTTCTCTCATTGCTGAGACAAAATACCCAAAGCCCAAAATTAAGGAAGGAAAGTTTATTTAGTTTACCATTTGTGGAGGTTTCAGTCCATATTTGGCTGGCTTTGAGGCAGAAGATAGCAAAGCAATAAGAGGAAAGGGGGGAATGGCAGCTGAACAGCAAACAGCCAGAGCAAAAGGGAGGAAGGGCAAGCAAGCAGCCTCTTTCCCTCCCTTACATTGTAAACAGGCTACCACCACCTACGGGGCATGTAGCTCTCACATAATCTCCATGCCCTCCTCTTCCACAGGCTTAGGATGTATACAAAGTAACTACCTTGGCTTCCTGCTGAGTCACTTAGCCAAACCTCTAGACTCCCCAATTTGACACAATGTATCAACCAAAACATAGCCTATGAAGCACTGCAGGGGGGTCATCTATCATAACTCACTACTCACTGGGAAATGGTGGTTAGTAAGTGGGATTTTCTCAGATCACAGCACCAGCGAAACTGAAATCTATAGAATCATTAAGACAGCAGGAATGGCATAAAATTTCCAGGCCCTTGGGAAAGAGAAAAACAAGAGACATAGTTTTGGTCAGGAACATAGAAACAATCATTGAGAGATCTGTGTTTCAGTGAGTCACAGAGGCAGGCAGGGGTTGTGAACAGTGTGATTCAAGGCCTGAGAAAAAGCACTGGAGCAGAGTCAAAGTAAGCAACCCTCCAGTACTCCCCCAAACATCAGAAAATTCTATGACCACTAGATATTTTGCTTGCCACCAATACTTCAGACACAGTAGAGCTCAGTGCTTAAGCCAACCAAAATGTGCTCAGCTCTGTCATCTCCAAGCAAAACTTTCATGGGCTGGATGGAGACTGTTTATGAGAAGTTGTGAGAGATTTTGCCACTAGAAGTGAGCCAGAGAGGAGTGGCACAGCCAGAGCAGGTTGCAAGGTGTGCTCACCTGGAGAAATATGGAAGGATCAGATGTAAGTTGCTACAGGGATTATCATGAAAAGAAGGTAAAGATTGGAAATCTCTTCAGAAATTAATATCTGTTGGACTGAGCAACTTTGTGGAAGATAAGAGTATGTAAATATAGCAACCATTGTTAATTACTATCATTTTGCTTTGAGGTGATATATCATTTTTGTTGTTTTTGTGTTGTTCTGATTTTGTCTTCACTGATGTTTTGTTAATTTTTTTTTAATTTTTAAAATAAAAAAGAAATTGGCCAGCTAACCTGTGCCCTCCTCCTTAATAATTGAAGGTATCCAATCATAAGACAGAGAAAACATACACAACTGGTAGCCATGCATACAGGAGCAAAACTGTAATCAAGGAAACCACTACATGCAAAGGGAGCAAGAAACAGGCTCAATAATTCTTTTGAACCACTAGCCCCTTCACTATCTGGCAAGAAAAAGAAAAAAATGTACGGTGGAAAACCAGCTCTAGAACCAGGAGAAACATCCAACCTCTGGGACTCACTCACAGGGGAATGGAACACAGTTCCTCCTAATTCTGTATTTGTGAATTTACAGAGAAGAGCACTGTTTGCATTAAGACTACGGTAAAAATGGGATCTATGGTCTCTTTGTCACTATGTTTTTATATGTATGTAATTATTTTTCTCTGTCTCTTCTTGAATTTATTTTACGATGTTCTTGTATGTTAAATGGAATTAATTAGTGCTTTAGTTTAGATATTATCTTTCATAGGAATGCAAGTTTAATCTTCACAGAATTAGTGTTTAGAGGACTCAGAGTTGTTATTAACATATTAACTGACCTGGTATAGCTCCAGCTTCCTTCAACTTCAAATTATAAATTCCACAATCTTCCTTTGTTGTCCTTCGCCCACAAACTCTTTTCAAAATATTCTCCACCAAACCTCACTCCAGATAGTAAAATAACATTTAAAAAGTCATGCCTTTTCTCCCATTCATGTGGTATTTTCTCTTTTTTCTTTCTGTAGTGTGTTTTTCCTTCCTTCTGCCTTTCTCCTTCATTCACAAATTATATCCCAGCCTACTTGTCATCAGTATTATTTGCTTGTCTTGCTGGGTTACTGCAAAAAGTGTGAAGTTGTTGAAACAATTTTGTTACATGATTGATATAAGATTGGTTCTGTAGAAGTTGATATAATCAGTCGTGCTTCTGTTCTTCCAACACAGTGAATAGAACAGATATTTTTATGGAGAGCAGGTTGGATAGATTTATATGCTAAAATATAACCAAAGTTAAGGTCACATGACATAGAAATATACACTGACTAGAGATCGCCACAAAATCGATAGTTTTACTACGTTATCTGTAACTCTCAGCACAAAAGCGAAAGTGACATGAGAAAACAGTAACAAGATGATGCCTAATATTCTAAATTCACCAAAAGCTAATTTTACAGATGCTGAAGTAGAAGTTATTGGCAAAGATTACAGGAAAATGTTTAAAATGTTTGAGGAGCTTAAATAATAAACAAGTAATAAAATCTATTAAATGTTCAGTGAATTCAAAAAGGATGTCAATATATGTGTACAGGATGTAATAAAAATGTTCAGTGAGTTTAAAAATTAAAAGAAACTAAGTTAGATAATATAGTACAAGATATGAATAACCATTTTAATAAAGAATTATATGTTACCAAAAAATTAAATAGAAATCCAGGATATAAACAGCCGTTGAAATTGGGGGTGTCAGGAATGACCAACATGAGAAAAGAGAGAGTCAGAACTGCATGACAAGGTTGAAGTTGTAGATCATTTTTAAAAGCATATAATTTTTCCTTCTATTATGTTTTTCTACTTGCTTCACAAATTATAATCCAGTTTAATGGTCATCAGTACTATTTGTTGCCTTCCCAGATTACTGAAAAATGTGTGAAATTTTTCAAACAATTTTTATGTTGTGTGATGTTCCATCATGTAACACGGAATACCAAGAAACATGGATCTGAGAGCTGCTAACTGACACAAGCTTAAAACCAAAAAACTATAGGTGGTAAAGATGAGAAGACTACACAAAATTTATAAAAAAGTTATTCAATGAAA
The DNA here is from genome assembly GCF_000276665.1 of Chinchilla lanigera. NCBI lineage: Eukaryota > Metazoa > Chordata > Mammalia > Rodentia > Chinchillidae > Chinchilla > Chinchilla lanigera. The sequence goes on along the minus strand of NW_004955525.1, from coordinate 4,126,374 downwards.
TGAGAGCAAAAACTTTCCAAATCCAGGGAAATATATCAACATTGATTTAAATAAGATATGCAGAATTCCAAATGCCAGACAAGTGTACCAGGACCAGAAAAGAAGTTTAATACAGTGAATCATAGTAAAAATCTCAGAATTCAGCCTATAGAGAGAATACTGACTGTTGTTATAGAAGAATATCAAGTAACATATAAAGGCAAGCTTGGCAGAATAACAGGAGATTTCTAAACACAAACATTAAAGCCTGGAAAATTGAAAGCAAAGTAAACCCTAAAAGTAAACAAATTCCTGTCCAGACTAATATATCCTGTAAAATTTCAATGCAACACTGATAGAGAAATAAAGATGATTCATAACAAAGGAATCTAAGTAAGTTCTTGACCTTTAAACCAACTTTAAAGTACTCAAGGAAATCATAGAAGGAGAAATCAAGACCAGCATTAACGAAGAAGCAAAAGGAAAGAATAGATGTAACACAGGGAATTTAACAAAAGGAAAGAACAACAACAAAAGTTCAGTAGTGGGAAAATACTGCAATGAAATGATTAAATAAATATCTTTCAGTAATGTCTCTCATTACAAATGATCTTAATTCACATTCAAAAGACACAGACTAGAAATTGGATTATAAAACAAAACACACTTATATGTTGCTATAAGAGTAATACCCCACTCATAAAGTAGTACAGTAACTGAAAATGAAAAGATGAAAAAATACTCCATGCAGCAGGAGCGAAAAAGCAAGTGGGGATAGCTATTTCATAATTAGACAATGAAAACATCAAGCCAAAATTTATCTGAATAGATGAAGGTCATTATAGACTAGTGATAGGAATATGTCAGTACCTCTCAGTGATAATTGACAATGTGAATCATCCAAATTCTCCAATCCAAAGACAGATTGGCTGAATAGGTCAAGAAGGAAGACTCAACAGTATGTATTATATGATAAACACATTTAATTCAAAATGATAATCATGCATTAAAAATCAAATAACAGAAAAAAATATGCCATGCAGTGGGAAACCAGGAACAAAGCAGATGTTGCTATCTTAATTTTTAAAAAGTGGATTTCAAGGTAAGACTAATAAGAAGAGACAAAGAAGGTTACTGCATACTAGTTACGGGAACAATTCAACAGGAAGAGTTAACAATAATAAACATGTATATACCAAATACTAATAAAACCAAGCTCATAAAACATAAATTGACATGAAAAATTAGATAAACACCAATACAATAATTATGGAAGTGCTCAATAGTTCACTGTCTCAAGTAAACAGATCAACTAGATAAAACAGCAATAAATATCAAAGTTGAACCAAACATCCAAACAAATGGATTTAATAGATAATTACAAAGTACTTCATACAACAGAATATATTTTTTAAGCATCACATGGCACTTTCTTCAAAAGAGACCACACACTAGCCAATAAAACATGCTTAAATAAAAGCAAAATAATTGAAATTAGCTCTTACATATTATTAGGTCATAGGGCCTTGAAACTAGAAATCTGTTGCAAAATAAATCACATAAACTATGCAAACACATTGGAATTAAACAATATTTTCTTAAATGATCAATGGGTCACAGATTAAATTTTTTTATTTTAGAAATAAAAGGAGGAAAATACTAACAGATCGACAACGTTTTACAAAATAGCAAAGGATCAGTACAGACATTACAGAGTTACAAACA
>NW_004955525.1:4120759-4124420 GCF_000276665.1 Chinchilla lanigera | reverse complement strand
TGAGTGCTTTCCTATCAATTCCCAATGTCTGTCATATCTCCTAGTTTAAATTAACTCTTTCAGGCTTTACACTAGAGAAACAATGCGGTGCTTGCACATGTATGTTTGATTTATTTCGCTTATGAGTATGGTCTCTAGTTGGGTCACAGATTAAATTAAATAAATAATTAAATAGTTTCTCCAGTCAAATGATGCCAGTACGGTACACTAAAACTTATGGGATACAACGGAAGTATGCTTAAGAGGGAAGTTCATAGCAACGAATTTCTGAGTAAGAATATCACAACAAGCAAGCAAGCAACTTAAGCATGCAATTCATGGCCCTAAAAAAAACAAAAAGGATGTAAACTCAAAGCTTATATGAGGAAGAAATTATAAATATAAAGGCAGATATTAATTAATTTGAGACTATAAACCAATACAAAGAATAAATTAGTTGGTTCTTTGAATGATTAAAGAAAATACACAAAAATGTAGGTAATTTTGTCAAGATAAGGAAAAGACCAATATCCACGCAAATAGAAAGTAAAAAGTTAAAATCACAACAGATTCTGTGGAAACCCAGAAGACTATTGATAACTATTTTGAACATCTGTTCTATAATAAAATGAGAAATTCAGGGGAAATGGACAAATTTTTAGATACTGATGAACAACTGTAAAAAAGATGTAAAAATCCTGAATAATCCAATGTCAGTCAGTGAAACTGAACAAATAATAAAAACTACCAACTATGAGAAGACTAGGCCCCAATGGATTTGTTGCCAAATTCTACAAGAAAATTACAACAGATCTAATGCCATTACTCCTCAAACTTTTGACTGAAATCAAAGGAAAGCAGTACTCCTGAACTCAGTTCTGGAAGCAAGCAATAACTTGATTCCAAAAGCAGAAAATGATTCCCCCAAAGAGGTCTACAGATCAATCTCTTTAATGAACACAGATGCAAAAACTCTCAGTAAAAACTCTCAAACATAAAGTGGCAAATTCATATTTATAGCAGTGCAATTCATAATAGCTAAATGTTGCTAACAGCCTACATGTCCATCAACAGATGAATGGGTACAAAAATATGGTTTTTAAAAACAGTAGAGTATTACTGTGCCAAAGAAAGAACAATTTGAATAGTTTGCAGGAAAATGGATGTACCTTGAGACTATCATATTAGGTAAAGTAACAGATACACACCAGTTTAAATATCAAGTGGTTTATTTTACATGACAAACTCAAAACATAAAGTATGAAATAAAAGACAAATAATAGGAAAAAAGTAAAACAAGGTATTGTACCCCAGGGGAGACAATATATTTAAAAGTGTACCTTCAGTTACTACAATTGTCTTACATGTTATATGTAATTTGAGAAAGTCTTATGTGCTATATAAATGAATGAAATGCTTAAAAACTAAAATGGAGGTGAGAAAGGGGAAAAAAGGAAGGAAATTGAAATGTGCTCTGTGTATCAACCAATCCCTTATAGTGAATGCAATTATCATGTACAGAAAAAATTTTCTAATAAAATAAAACAAAGGAACAATTCAAAAGAAGGAGATTAGAATTGTAAACATATATGCACCTAATTTTTATACAAGCAATTTCATAAAACTAAAATTACTGGACAAAATAAAGTCATTCTAACATCAATAAAATTATAGAGATGGATTTCAATACACCACTCTCACAAATTGTTCAATCAGAAAATTAATCAACAAAGTAATATTAGGGGCTGGGGATTTAGCTCAGCGGCAAAGCACCTCAAAGCTATCTATGACAAACCAACAGCCAACATCATACTAAACGGACAAGAGCTGATAGCTTTCTTGTTATTGTCAGGAACAAGATACGGATGTCCACTGTCACCACTCTTATTCAACATAGCTCTGGAAGCATTAGCCTCAGCACTTAGACATGAGTGAGAAATAAAGGAATAAGGATAGGAAAGGAAGAACTGAAATAATTATTATTCACAGATGACATGATACTCTACATTGAAAATCCCCAAAACTTCACCATAATACTCCTTGAATTAATAAATAAATTCAATAGCATGGCTGCATACAATATTAATACTCAAAAATCAATAGTATTCCGATACATAAACAACAAACACAGTGGGCAAGAAATCAAGGAAACCATAACTTTCAACATAGCATCCAAAAAGTTGAAATATTTAGGAATCCATCTAACAAAATAAGTAAAAGTTCTATACAGTAAAAAATTCAGCACTCTGAAAGAAGAGTTTGAAGAGGATTTCAGTAAATGTAAAGAAATTCCTTGGTCATGGATAGGAAGAACCAACATTGTGAAAATGGCCATACTCCCAAAATTGTTGTACACATTCAGTGGAATTCCAATTAAAATACAAGTCACATAACTCACAGATCAGGAGGAAACATTCCTAAAATTCATGCAGAAGCAGAAGAGACTCAGAATAGCAAGAGGAATCCTTGGCAAAAAAGGCATATCAGGTGGCATCAGAATCCCTAACCTGAAATTATATTACAAACCGACTGTGACAAAATGCACATGTTACTAGCTAAAAAAACAAATCTGAGGATCAATGGAACAGACTGGGAGAAGCAGCCAGAACCACAAACACACTCAGTGACCTGATCTTTGACAAAGGGGCAAACAATTTCACTGGAAAAAGATAGCCTCATTAATAAACGGTGCTGGAAAAACTTGTTTGCCATATGCCAAAGACTGAAAATAGACCCTTGTCCATCACCATGCACCAAACTCAAGTCAAAGTAGCACACAGATCTCAGTATTAAAACAGAAACAGTAAATCTATTGGAAGAGAAAATAGGTAAAAATCTTGAAGACGTGGGGTAGGCAAACAGTTCATGAACAATAAACCAAACTCCACTGGAAATACTTCAAAGAGTCAACAACTGGGATCTCCTCATACTGAAAATTTTTTGTGTATCTAAGGAATCACCAGCAGAGTAAAAAGAAAACCCACACAGTGGGGGAAAAAATTTAACTAACTGCCTCTCGGACAAAGGACTTCTATCTATAACATACAAAGAATTAAAAACATCCGACCCCCAAAATTCAAAGACCCAAGCCAAAAATGGGCATCTGAGATGAATACACAATTCTCAGATAAAGAAATGCAAATGGCAAATAAATATATGAGAAAATATTCAACATCATTACTTATTGGAGAAATGCAAATTAAAACAATCTTGAAATTCCATCTCATCCCCGTCAGAATGGATATCATTAAGAAATTAGCCAATATTAAATGCTGGTGAGGCTGTGCAGAAAAAGAAACCCTTTTCCACTCCTTGTGGGAGTTTAGTCTGGTTGAACAACTGTGGAAATCAGTCTGGAGTTTCCTCAGTAAACTAGGGCTAGAAGTCCCATTGAACCCAACTATTTACCTTCTGGGGATTTCCTCAGAAGAACTGAAAACATCATTTTATAGCCATATACGTGCACCCAGGTTTATAGCAGTGCAATTTGTAATAGCTAAATAGTGGAAGCAAACAAAATGCCCATCCACTGAGAAATGGATAAAAAATTTGTGTTATTTTTATATAATTGAATATTACTCAGCTATAAGGAAAGATAAAGTCAAGGCTTTTATAGGTAAATGGTCACAACTAAAGACCATACTCATAAGTGAAATAAATCAGACACCCATGTGTAAACACC
>NW_004955525.1:4089378-4119540 GCF_000276665.1 Chinchilla lanigera | reverse complement strand
GGCAAGCGCAAGGTCGTGAGTTCAGTTCCTGGTACCGGAGAAAAACCAAAAAAAAAAAAAAAAAAGTAATATTAATAAGTGGATCACATCATTGCAAAATGAACTAAAATGATATCTAGATTCTTTCAAGTTATAACAGATTATCCATTTATCCTAACAATACATCATCTTTCTATAAAATAGATGGTCTCTTATTTCCTAAAGCATGATTAAACAAAATTAAATAAATCATTGAAAAAATATTCTACTTACTATCTCATCACAGCAATATAAAACTAGAAATCAAAGCAAACAAATAATAGAAACTATGAAAAATATTGCAGATTAATTAGTAAAATCTTGAAAAATCAATGAGTCACAAGGAATCTTTGAAGAAATTCCAGCTTTCCTATAGTCCAATAATAATTGTGGTACAATGTATCAAATCTATGACACCAAGAAAATCCATTCTGAGAAGTGGTTATAGCAGCAAATATTTACATTATAAAATAGAGTGATCAAACTAATAACCTATTGATGCATCTTAAGGTTTTATGAAAACAAGAGCAATCCAAATCCAAATTTTATAGAAGGAAAGAAATAAAATTCTGTAATAAATAATAAGATTAAGGAGCAGGAAGTCCATGATCATGCTGCCAGTGCAGCTTGTGCCTGACCCCTGTACATGCACTGAGTTGCCTATAGACACTGAACCAGGTGGTTGATGATCACTCCACCAGTGCAGCCTGCATCCAGGTCCAGCACATGCCCTGAGCTGCCTAGGGACATTGGACCAGGCAATGTGTGACCCACTGCTACTGAAGTTCATTTCTGAGACCAGGGAGAACTTGGTTCACTCCACCACATTCCTGGTAACCCTGGACTGAGCAGCCTATCTCTTGGGCCACTGAACGGCAAGTCTGAACTACGGAAAACTACGGAAAACTACGGAAGCTAGTGACCTTTGGTGAGCTTCCAGGGAAGAGTGAGACCAGGTGATTGGCATCTGGCATTAAAAAGGACAAGAGGAAGGACCAAAATGCAATCTCAGAACTCCACCCTACTCAGAAAAAGTCCAGAAGACACTGACAGAAGACAACTTGGTCATCACACACCTGAAATTGCTGAAATGATTGCAACAGAATTAAAGAAACAACTTCATCAGACCATAGCAGAATTCAGATAAGAAATGATCTCTGAGATAAAAAGTGAAATGACAGCAGTAATGAAAGAATTGCTTAGCACATCTAAAGAAGACATATATAAAAAAATAGATCAGCATAGGAAATTGATTGAAATGTTAAATGAACAATATAGGAAAGAATTAGAATGTATGAAAAAGACTCAAAGAGATATCCAAGAAATCAAAACTTCCATTGAAAGCTGGAAAAACCACTTGAATGAAGCTGAAGATATATTTTGAGATCCTGATGACAGCTTTTCAGCTAATTATCATGAAAGGAAGGATGTCTTAAAGTAAAAAAGGAACCAGGAAAAACCAACTGAATAACTGCAAGACAAGGCAAAGAGAAATAATGTAAGACTAATAGGTGTCCATGAAACAGCAGGAGGGAACACAAATGACATAAAAGGAATATTTTCAGAAGTAATAGAAAAAAATTACCCAAGCATAGAAAAAGAAGTGGATGTACACTTAAGTGAGGCATATACAACTCCAACTAGTTGTAACCAAAATAAAACTATACCCATACATATAATAATCAAGATCCCAGATCTCTAGCAAAAGCACAGGATATTCAAAGCTGGTAGAGAAAAGAAACAGATCACCTATAAAGGAAAGCCCATCACAATCAGCAAATTTCTCAACACAAATAATCCAGTTAAAAAGAGCCTGCAGTGAAGTATTACAAGTCTTGAGACAAAAGAGCTTCCAACCCAGATTGATGTATTCTATAAAACTAATATTCAAATTTAATGGAGAAATAAAATATTTCCACAACAAAGAACAACTGAACAGTTTAGAGCAGGAAATAAAATTTACAAAGAATACTAAAAGATATTCTAATAAGAGATAAAAAGGACCACAATGTCAAAAACAACAGTAGAAAGGAACACTTAAGGAGAGCAAGCAATTAAACAGATAGCAAAAGTAGGAAACTGACAACAAGTAAATAACATGACAAAGATAAGCCAATACATAGTTATAACCATCAAGGTAAATGACCTCAATTCACCAATCAAAAGAAACAGACTGGCAGAGTGGATTAAGAAATAAAATCCCACAATATGTTGTATATAGGAAACTCATTTTACTCAAAAGGAAATCCATAGACTGAATGTGGAAGGTTGGAAAATAATTCTCCATGCAACAGGAACCAAAAACAAAGCAGGGATAGCTATTCGATTGCGGATAATGCAAACATTAAACCAAGAATGATCAAAAGAGATAAAGAAGGTCACTACATACTTGTTAGGGGAAAACTTCAAGAGGAGGAGATAACAATCATAAATATGTATGCTCTAAATATGGAAGCACCAAATTATATAAGACAAATCTCACAGGCAAGAAACTTTAACTAATAAGACCATTGTTATAGGGGACATAGACACCCCACTGACACAAAGAGATAGGTCAACTAGACAAAACATTGGCAAAGAAATAACAAATCTGAACCAAATCTGTGAAAAAATGGACTTAGTAGAAGTTTACAGCGTATTCAATCCCAGCACATCAGAATACACATTCTCCTCAGCTGCACAAGGGACATTCTCTAAAATAGACCACATTCTAGCTGATAAAGCATGCTTAACTAAACGCAAAAGAATTGAAATAATTCCATGCATATTATCTGATCATATTGCAATGAAATCTGAAATTAATGACAAAAGGAACCACAAAAACTCCATAAAAACTTGGAAATTAAATAGCAACCTCTGAACAACCAGTGGTTCACAGAAGAAATTACAGAAGAAATTTAAAAAAACCCTAAAGATAAATGCAAATGTAAACAGGACTTAATGGAATCTGTGGGATGCAGTGAAAGCAGGTCTCAGAGGGAAATTTATATCAGTGAGCACACACATCAGAAAAACAGAAAGATAACAAATAAACAGCCCAATTCTACACTTCATCCTTTTAGAAAAAGAATAATAAGTCAAGCACAGGGCCCAAAAAAGGGAGGAAATTATAAAAGTCAGGGCAGAAATTCATGGAATTCAGATGAAGAAAATACTACAAAAAATTAATGAATCCAAGAGTGGCTTCATTGAAATAATAAATAAAATTTATAAACCCCTCGTGAACTGTATAAAAAAAGAAAACAAAAAATTCAAATCCATGCAGTAAGGAATGAAAAGGATGAAGTCAGTACAGGTTCTATGGAAATTCAAAAGGTCATCAATATCCACTTTGAAAATCTTTATTCTAATAGGACAGAGAGTTTGGAAGAAATGGAAAGATTCCTAGATATGTATGAATTACCAAAGTTGAATCAAGAAGATTTAAAAATCCTGAACAACCCATTGTCCATTAATGCGGTTGATAACAGGATTAAACACTGACCAACAAAGAAAAGGCCAGGTCCTGATGGATTCACAATGGAATTCCGCAAGATATTCAGAGAAGATTTAATGCCAATACTCCTCAAACTCTTCAATGAAATTGAAAAGGAAGCAATTCTCCCTAACTCATTTCTGGAGGCAAGTATTATACTTATACCAAAACCAGAGAAAGACCAAAGTAGGAAAGAGGACTATATACTAATCTCCCTAATGAACACAGATACAAAGTTACTCAATGAAATACTAGCAAATAGAATGCAGCAAACCTTCAAGAAAATCATACACCATGACCAAGTTGGATTCATTCCAGCAATGCAAATATGGTTCAATATATGCAAATCAATAAATGTAATACACCGTGTCAACATATCCAAAGACAAAAAAACAGATGATCATCTCAATTGATACAAAAAAGGCTTTTGACAAAGTTCAACACTCATTCATGAGAAAAAACCCTATAGAAAATAAAAATAGGTCGTCTTTCCCTCAATCTGATCAAAGCTATCTATGACAAACCAACAGCCAACATCATACTAAATGGACAAGAGCTGATAGCTTTCTTGTTATTGTCAGGAACAAGATACGGATGTCCACTGTCACCACTCTTATTCAACATAGCTCTGGAAGCATTAGCCTCAGCACTTAGACATGAGTGAGAAATAAAGGAATAAGGATAGGAAAGGAAGAACTGAAATAATTATTATTCACAGATGACATGATACTCTACATTGAAAATCCCCAAAACTTCACCATAATACTCCTTGAATTAATAAATAAATTCAATAGCATGGCTGCATACAATATTAATACTCAAAAATCAATAGTATTCCGATACATAAACAACAAACACAGTGGGCAAGAAATCAAGGAAACCATAACTTTCAACATAGCATCCAAAAAGTTGAAATATTTAGGAATCCATCTAACAAAATAAGTAAAAGTTCTATACAGTAAAAAATTCAGCACTCTGAAAGAAGAGTTTGAAGAGGATTTCAGTAAATGTAAAGAAATTCCTTGGTCATGGATAGGAAGAACCAACATTGTGAAAATGGCCATACTCCCAAAATTGTTGTACACATTCAGTGGAATTCCAATTAAAATACAAGTCACATAACTCACAGATCAGGAGGAAACATTCCTAAAATTCATGCAGAAGCAGAAGAGACTCAGAATAGCAAGAGGAATCCTTGGCAAAAAAGGCATATCAGGTGGCATCAGAATCCCTAACCTGAAATTATATTACAAACCGACTGTGACAAAATGCACATGTTACTAGCTAAAAAAACAAATCTGAGGATCAATGGAACAGACTGGGAGAAGCAGCCAGAACCACAAACACACTCAGTGACCTGATCTTTGACAAAGGGGCAAACAATTTCACTGGAAAAAGATAGCCTCATTAATAAACGGTGCTGGAAAAACTTGTTTGCCATATGCCAAAGACTGAAAATAGACCCTTGTCCATCACCATGCACCAAACTCAAGTCAAAGTAGCACACAGATCTCAGTATTAAAACAGAAACAGTAAATCTATTGGAAGAGAAAATAGGTAAAAATCTTGAAGACGTGGGGTAGGCAAACAGTTCATGAACAATAAACCAAACTCCACTGGAAATACTTCAAAGAGTCAACAACTGGGATCTCCTCATACTGAAAATTTTTTGTGTATCTAAGGAATCACCAGCAGAGTAAAAAGAAAACCCACACAGTGGGGGAAAAAATTTAACTAACTGCCTCTCGGACAAAGGACTTCTATCTATAACATACAAAGAATTAAAAACATCCGACCCCCAAAATTCAAAGACCCAAGCCAAAAATGGGCATCTGAGATGAATACACAATTCTCAGATAAAGAAATGCAAATGGCAAATAAATATATGAGAAAATATTCAACATCATTACTTATTGGAGAAATGCAAATTAAAACAATCTTGAAATTCCATCTCATCCCCGTCAGAATGGATATCATTAAGAAATTAGCCAATATTAAATGCTGGTGAGGCTGTGCAGAAAAAGAAACCCTTTTCCACTCCTTGTGGGAGTTTAGTCTGGTTGAACAACTGTGGAAATCAGTCTGGAGTTTCCTCAGTAAACTAGGGCTAGAAGTCCCATTGAACCCAACTATTTACCTTCTGGGGATTTCCTCAGAAGAACTGAAAACATCATTTTATAGCCATATACGTGCACCCAGGTTTATAGCAGTGCAATTTGTAATAGCTAAATAGTGGAAGCAAACAAAATGCCCATCCACTGAGAAATGGATAAAAAATTTGTGTTATTTTTATATAATTGAATATTACTCAGCTATAAGGAAAGATAAAGTCAAGGCTTTTATAGGTAAATGGTCACAACTAAAGACCATACTCATAAGTGAAATAAATCAGACACCCATGTGTAAACACCGTATTGTCTCACAAGTGTAAGAATCTGAAAGAGTAACTTAAAACTAGAAAGTGTGATAGACAGTGTGAAAGTGAAGGAAACTCCTCAAAAGTAATGAACAACTGAGATGAGGGAAAAGAGAAAAGGAAGAAGGGGAAAATTATGTATATATATGTATACACAGGTGAGCTACATAGTTGTACTTCTGACTTCTAGTGCTTTATTTATCTAGTGCTTTATTCAGTTAATATTTAATTGTTTGATCGATCTTATATGCTTATATTTGTTTACCTGAGTAACCAATTTGAAGGTATCAATATGTAATACAATAACTATTATTAATTTTCTATCACCTTCTCTGAAATTATATATTGCTTCTATTGTTTTTGTGCTGTTTGGTAAATGTATATGTGTTTGTTAATATGTTTTCATTCTTTTATCTTTAAAAAAAAAAGACTAAAAAATAAAATCACTAAAATAATTCAATAATCAAATAGTTGTTTTTTTGAAATGTTGAACAAGATTTGCACTTAGCCCAGCTTACTTCAAAAAGCAGAGTCAGCAGTTCCATTAAAAAGGAAAAAGGCAAAATCACAACAGAAACTACTGATATCAAGAGGATTATTATAACCTACTTAGAAAACATATGATCCAATAAACTGAAGAATCTAATGGAAAGAGATAAATTCCTTAGACATATACAAATTACAAAACTTGAACAAAAATGATATGAAATCCCTGAATAGACCAAAAACAAGCAATGAAACAGAGGTAGTATTAAAAACACTAGTAACTGAAAAAAAGCTCAAGAGTTACTCAAAACCACATTTTAGCAGATATTCAAGGAAAAACTAATGTCAGTGATTTTCAATCTCTTCTATAAGACTGAAAGGAAGCAAACATTGCCACACTCATTCCTTGAAGTGAGCACTACCTTGATATCAAAAATGGACAAGGACTCAACAAAAACAGAAAAGTACATCATAATGAATATAGAGGTAAATATCCATAACAACATACTTGCAAACAGAATGCAACAAATCATTAAAAAATACATCATGACCAAATTCACTTTATTCTAGCAATGCAAGAATTTTCAATATACATAAATGACTAAATATAATACACCACCAAAAATGTAAGAGTATAAATCATATAATCATCTCGACAGATGGTTGAAAATTCTTTAAGAACATCCATCTCTTCATGACAAAACATTGAAAATAGGTATGGAAGGACCTTTCCTTAAACTGATACAAGCCATTTATAACAAATTCATTTCTAGCATCATTATAAAAGAAAAAGTAAAGTACTTCCTCCAAAATGCAGAGCATCACATGGATTATCCACTTTCTCCACCTCTGTAAAATATAGTACTCAAAAATTTAGACAGAACAATCATCCAAGGGAAAGAAATAAAAAAGATTCAAATAGGAAAAGAAAAACTCACTTTTCTTACTTACAGGTGACATATAAGGCCATAAAAAATTCACAAGAAGACTTTTAGAACTAATAAACCTGCCAAAATGCCAGTATACAAAATCAACACACAGAACGCAATAGCATTCCTCCAACCAATTTTAAACTCATTGAAGAAAATGATGGGAAAAAATAACCCTTATGGTACTTGTGTTGGTTTGGGACTCATTTTTGCAAAGGGAAATAATATAACACATGACACATATTTTATAAGATTATTTATAATAGTCACCCAAAGAATGATATAGAAGAGAGAGTCTACAGGAAATAGGTCTACACACTATGGACAAAAAATCCAGCTGAGGGCCTAGATCCCAAGATAATGCCCTGCATGAGTCCAAGTTAAGACCTAGAGCTCATAACAATGCCTCTCTCTTGATTCCAGTGGGAGGTCCAGAGCCCATGACAACATCTCATGCAGGCATGTTTCATGGATCTACACGGCGAAGGCCCAAAGGTCAGTAGTGGGATCTAGAAAGTCTGTGCAGTGGGATGGAGGATCTGTGCTAGAAGGCTGAGGGATCTGCACTGGAGCCAGAAAAACAAACCTCAGAAGAACCAGAGCTGCCCCGGAAGTACCACAGCCATCCTCAGCAATAGTGAGGTCCTGAGCTCCTCCAAAGGAGAAAACTGCTGAGTTCCCATCAGGAAAGCCAATGCAGCAAACTTATTCAGAAGACTGAGCTGTGTACCTTCTTTCTCTCTGGAGCCTGGAAGAGATGCTCAGAGGGAGGACCAGAGCTTCCCCAAAATTAACTAAAGCTGTTCTCAGTCCCAACAAGGCACTGAGCTCCTTGGATGATGAAAACAGCCAAGTTTATCAGGAAGGCCAGCATGATGAGCTCCTCAAAAACAACCAACAGCTCCTTACATCTTCAACCAACTCCCAATAGTCTCTCAGTTCCCAACAGCCTTCTTCTCCTTCTCCAGTTTGTCTCTTATGCTACTGGCAACTATCCCCAGGTGGGCCTCGCACACCCAGCACCATGCTTACTCAGTTCAGCTGGGGTTTATAAGATGACCACCAGTTATCAATCCACTACAGTACTTAAGAAAACAAGTATTTAAGAATGAACCTAATGGAAGAAGTGAAAGATTTCTACTTTGAAAATTATGTTTCTCTCAAAGAAGACATTTAAACAGATGATAGAAAATATACATCCCTTGTTCTTGGGATATACAGAAGCAATATTGTTAAATGGTCATATTACACAAATGATACATAAACTTAATTCAGATTCAATCAAAATATTAACAGGTTTTTACAGTACAAAGACACAATTGTAAAATTTGTATGGAGTCAGAAGACATCCAAAATATTTAAAAGAATCCTGAACAACAAGAAAGAAACAGTAAGCTTCACAGTCCTGGATTTTAAGTTATACTATAAAGCTAAAAATAGAAAATCTACATGGTACTACATAGAGAAAGACATATTGGCAAATGAAATAAAATAAAGGATGCAGAAACAATACCAAACACAATTCTGCCACCTTATTTTTAACAAAACCCAATTGAATATGGTGAAGAACAAATGTCCACTTTAACAAATGGCGTTGGAAAACCTGACAATACGTGTGTAGAAGGTTAAATCTAGATCCATAGATTTCATCCTGTACTAAAACCAAGTCAAAGTGTCTCAGAGATTTAGATATAAAAACATAAACACTGAATCTGCTGGAAGATATAATACGTAAAAATCTTCACAATATGAGCCTAACTGCACAAAATATAATACTAAGAATCAACATATGACTTATAGCAAGTGAAAAGGCTTCTGTACAACAAACAATATAGCCAGCAGAATGAAGAGCCTGCTTACAGAATGAGAAAAATATGTTTCTTGGACAGAGGACTAATATATAGAATATATAAAGTACACAAAAAATTAAACATTGCAAAATTAAAGATTCAATCAAACATAGGTAAGTGAAGTAAACAGACACTTCTCAAAAGAAAAAAAAATATACAAATAACCAATAAATACATTAATAAAAAATGTTCATAATCTTTGGCCATTACAGAAATGTAAATAAAAGCAACACTGAGATTCTATTTTATTTCATTAAGAATAGCCATAATCATGGATTCAAATGGTAGCAAGTCCTAGCAAAGTTACAAGGGAAAAATGACATCATTTATATTGATAGTGGGAATGTAAACTAGTACAACCATACGAATATCCATTATTGAGATTTGTCAATATTTCTCGGTGTCTCTCTTTGTGTGTGTACAAGTGTATAAAGAGAAAGCAACACAGCACATTCCTATTTGATAAATTTGCATGAAATAAAAATAAAACAGAATACTAAAAAATCAGGCAAGAAAAAAATAAAGTACATTATTTTAAAGTCAACTCAGTGAGGCTATGGTTCAGGGATAGAAGATTACAGGAAACATATGCTGATTAATTTGATGTCAAAGCAAACATTGTAATTTCAGGTGTGCAAAGCTATCCCCTAAACAGGTCTTTTGGATAAATTATATTCACTATTTTCACCCATGTTATGGTATTTTTCAAGCTCCAGTTCTGACAATATGAATAGTTCCATTACTAGATTAGAAATTCCTCATTTTGTAAGATAAATTTCATTATCCTAAACCTATGTTGAATTTATCATTTGGTTTAGTAGTACACAACGTGAAAGACCAGTGTTTAATAATGATATTTAGTATGTGAAACACTATATTGGGTAATATATTTTGAGTTGACCTGCTCATTGATTCTCATGCACTTTGTAAGCATGAACATTGCTAGGTTTATGTAAGTTCAATGAGATGAGCCTTTCTCTTTTCCACTGAAAATATTTCTGGAAAAGCCAGTAGTTTTTTAATGATATGACAATTTCATGTTCTCCTCTTGTATTTAAGAGCTATTTAAAATAAATATTAGGGGGCTGGGCATTCAGCTCAGCGGCAAAAAGCGCCTGCCTGGCAAGTGCAAGGTCGTGAGTTCGGTTCCCGGTACCGGAGAAAAACCAAAATAAATAAATAAATAAATAAATAAATAAATATCAACTTCTGGTCATATAACCCTTGGTATTTGTATAAACAGAACAAAAAATTTTGTATAATAAATGTTAGCAGATCATCTTTTCCCTGATGCCTCTTAAGGATCTTTTACTTCAACATTTACTTTTAGTACTCAAATTGCTCAGAAAAAGAAAATCAGCCATAGGATTGAAAGTCAAAACCTCAAACCTTTATAAATTATCAGGTTGCATCACTACTCTACCAATTTCAATTTTACATTTATTATTGTTGATGTAAAATCAATAGATACATATCAAAATCCAAGTCTATATAACCTAAAATATGATCATTACTGTTAAATATGTTGTGGTTAGAGAAATGAATTTGAAAATACAAACATTTTTCCTGTCATTCTCGTCATTGAAACAACTTGGTGAAATAGAAAAAAAAAAAAAAATAACTAATGGATAAATAAAATTACCAAAAAATGTGAATTTCCTAAGATATTTCTGTTTACACTAAAAAGCTAGGATACAGAGGGAAATTTAGATAAGAAAAGTTATAGTATTTTGAATGGAGAATGCTTTATTTTTAGAACAATTTTTCAGAGAATTGAGCCAGGTCAGTTAATTTGCATGTTCATAAATGAAAAGTATGATGATGTTGATCAAAATAACAGCTTATAGGATTTGAGTCTCAGAAGACAAAAGGGCTCACTGACAAAAGCAATCAATGTAGGTAATGATAGACATGCTAGCAATATAGTTTCAAGCTAAACCATTGCTATACCCATTCTGCCATAAGATACTTGCATTCCCTCAAAAATAAGTTATGGAATATTCATCAATATTAGAATACATATAAAGAAAGAAAACACATCCAGAAAGACCACTATAATCAGCAATTGAGAAGTGTTTTCTTGCTTATTTGGAAGAAAGGAGAGATCAAGTGAGGGAAAATCTAACTTCTCCTGGTGAAAAAACAAATCATTTTCTGCACAGATCTAACTACACAATGTGATTTAGTGAACACAATTACATTGAAAGAAGAGTCAAAATTTAGTCCAGATTTTGTTTTGTAAAAGTAATTCACATGATGTTATTGGAATTTAGCATCTCTGCCTAATCCCTGTGACCACAAATTCAAATGCCTTAAAAGGCTATGCAGGTAAATTAAATCAGATAAGATACCTGTCAAGTGTCAGAAAATTAGCACATTGAACAGCAGGCTTAAAGAAGATGATATTCTGCATCAGAATAAGGGAAACTATTCAGAGTATTGGTAATGTCAATACTCTGAAGCAAGGTAATGTCAAAAGCTCCAGGTTGATTTAAATATTGTAGCCAATACTGAGCTCCAAAAGAGCATTGATTTGTGATATTACAGGTTTCATTTTGCCAAATCTCTTTCTTCAAGAAAACCTCACTGTTCTTCCACATTTTCTAATGTTAGCAATAAATTTAGCTTATCCCATAATATTTTGTAGGCCACACAAAATATAAGTTGGATACATCTGTCCTCTGCACAGACAGGTCATAATCTGTAGTTCAGATAATCTGTAAACCTACTGTGACATTCATAAGGTCCACATAGAGTTGTGTCTAAATCTCTGTGTACAGGAGTGGCCTTAGACCACAGCCAAAAGAAGCTGGAGTTGACTTTGATATCCAATCAGTGTCTACAGCAAGAATACAGATCAACAAGCCTGTCACTCAAGGCATAAGTAGGTAGGATCCACTCTAAGTCCCTTCACAGATGGTTGTGGCAACAGGACCAAGGCAAAATGGGAGTATAGGGAGCTCCACAGAGTGATGAGACATTTCAAAATCTAGAAGCAGGACAACAGTCAGTGAGCATGGCACTTGGTTATGAGTTTGTATTCTCAAGAAGGCCTTACACAGTAGTGTGATCCCTCAGAGACACAAAGCCTCCAACTAGAGTTTCAAAGTGCTCCGAGATATTTTGTCCACGGGTAGCTGGAAAATTATTGTTGTAAAAGGAAATGTATAAAGAAGTTGTTATTATGCCAGCTCCAATTCTGATTATATTGTTGAAAAATTGACATTTTAAATGAGGCATTACTGCATTTTCCTGATAATTTCACATTATAATTTGCAAGCAAGTTCAGGATTTTCAGAAAGAGTGGCTCAGTAATTTCTTCTCCAATAAAATCTTGACCACTGAGAGAAAAAGTCTACTCTGTTAAATGTTATAAACTAAAGGAGGATTTTTATTTGTTATTCATATTTAAAAATTTTGATGAAATGTTTTGAAATTAAAGTTGAATTTGATGCAGATATTACAATAAACAGGTAAGGAAAGTGGTTTCAAATAGGAATGTCTTTAACCATTAACAAGTAAATAAATTTTCATGAACTTTAATTTTGTCTTCTGTAAATTGAATGCGGTATTGGTATCTATGTCATAGGGCAGATGAGACAACAAAGACAATCATGCTTTTCATAATGTTCTCATATAGAAGGCACTGTCTAAAGACTGCAACATAATTCATGATGGCAATCAGGCCTAGTTGAAAACAGTTTATATTATAAAAATACTCTTATTAGACTCTACTTGGGGAAAGATGTGTGTAAGGGAGATGAAACCCTGTATACCACAAAGGGAAACACGTGGCTTCTGGCAGAATATTCACATCAAAGTTACTATATTCCTCAGAAGCAAAGACTCCAGGTTCACTGGCCTCCACTCAGTAAACAGAAAGTTTCAAGCTTCTTCCCACTGCATGCCATATGCTCTTGCTAATCCTTTTCTCTTCAACATTTACTCCTCAGCCCTAAATCCATACCCCATCACATTAGCCTCAAGGTTTCGGACTTTCACCTGAAATTTCAGCTTATGTGAGTTTGCACAAGAACTGTCTTCCAGGGCATTCAAGTTGTAGCCACACTTATGTTACATTTCCTCATAGCTCCTTGCATTTTTAATTGAATATATCAAAGTATGTAATTATGTATATTTCATTACGCTGAAGAATGGCCATTTCCCTCCTTAAAATATAACTGCTTAATATCAATATCTATGTTTATAGTTTCAGCTTCCACCAAAGAGCCTGACAAAATTCTCTATTTAATATTTATTGAGTGACTGAAAGTGTGTCAGTGTAACACTTCATTTGAAAATAGTCCTAGAAGGATTAACCAACTTGATTTAAGTTGAGAGTAAGTTCTAAACATCTGGAACTCATTCTATCCTGAAAGGACATTTGGGTGGTTAGGGAAAGCACACTGGAAGCATGGGCATATGAGAAGGAGAAGGGTAAAGAAAGGTGTAATAGATGACAAACACAACACAAACCTGACCCATCAATCTATGGACATCAGCTGTATCTAACTGACTAAGCTTTTAAATTGGGCTGCTATCTTACAAAGTGTCATCTTTTCATTTATAAATCTTTTTCAGGTGAGCTCATAATGCAGAAGCTAAAGTTTGAGAGTTCATGATTTAAAATTTATTTTCCTGAAACTGTCAGCTAAATGGTTCCACTTTTCGCTTCCAAGGCTTATAAACTGACAAAACTGACAATCTTCCCATCTCACATCTTTGAAATACACATATCTAGTGAAGGAACATGAACTGAATATACTTATACAGTGATATACTCTTCTTAAAAGTAGAGATAAATAGGCACCAGTATATTCATATTGGCAGTCTTTTCTCCTTAAGCTGTAAGCACACAGGGGAATTTCCCGACACTGTGATCACCCGCTTGGTCACTCAAGAATGGGGAGAGGAGATAAGGTGTATGACATCCCCTGTCAGGATTCATCGTTGCAAAATGTTGAATGCTTTAGCACAAAAGGTTTGTGTAATCAAATAGTAGGGCTCACATTGTAAGTTTTAAAGAAATGCTTTTGTTTTAGCCATGGGCTTTTATTAAAAATATCAAGTATCAACTGCTATGAGAGAGTGCAACATAGATAAGGGAGTTTTGTGTTTAGGGACTAAAAAATGATAAATGCTTACTATGTCCCAGACAGCTCAAAACAAAAATGGAAATTCATAGTATTATTTCTATAAAAATACATAAAAGAGTACAAATATAACCAAATCAGAGGAAGGGAATATAATTATTAGAGACCCTTCCATGGCATCTGTTATTAAGGACCCCTGCAGTGGACAACAAACTCTTCCAGGTGTTAAAGTGCATAGTGTGAGAGAAAGGAGCAAGACACAACGTAATGGTGAAGCAGGGATCTGGGAGCACTGGTTGTTCATGGAGGATAAAAAGCCATGAGGTAGCCATTACCTTGGTACTTATTGATCACATTCACATTGGGGAAAATGGCAGCTGGAAGCATTAGACAAGTGGCTAGGCAGTAAGGCTTGTAGCAGAGGGAACAAAGCACTCTTGAAAAAGGGAAGGAAGAGACAGATTTAGCCTATGATTAATGAGTAACCTGCTCTGTAGCAAATTCTGAGAAGGAATTCTCTGGAGTCACATAGGCCTCAGGGGAGATGTTATCTCATGTTTTAGACCCATGGTATCAGAGCACCTCATCTTTTTGAGCTCAACCGCTCCTGTTGGTGACAAAAAATGCTAGTCCTCCATCAGCCACCTGCTTTCAACCTCAGAAAGACTCACTAATTAAACTAAAAGCCAACTTAGGGAAGTTACCTCCATACTGTTTGCACTGCTCAGAAGTGCACACAAGGCTGGGTGTGGTGGAGCATACCTGTAATCTCAGCACTCAGGGGGCTGAGGCAGCAGGACTGATGCAAATTTGAGACGATCCTGGTTTACAAAGTGAGCTCAAGGCCAGTCTGAACTTCATACAGAGACTGTCTCAAAAAACAAAAAGACAAAGAAAGAATCACACAATCACACTTGTCTTGTGGGGTAATGCGGTGACCCTCCACACTTGATCAATCTGGGAATGTGAGGTAAAATGTCCTGGAGTAACAATACCTGAAATGCCTTGAGATGGATGTGTTGGCTTTAATTGGGGAGGCAGATTTGGAAGTGATAACCATGGAGGCAAGAGTTCAATTATTAAAGATAGATGAGCACTCTCATGAAAATTCATGGAGTAATGACAATTTTTGTAAATAAGGAAGAAACAGCTGAATAGAGGAGAAGGGAATAGGGAAAGGAAAAATAACTTCATGCTTATGATATAAGCTTAGAAAATATCAACATTTATAGAGAGAGATAAAATAAATTTATAGGAGAGATAAAATAAACCATGAATGAGCAGGGGAGGAGCAGTCAGAACTAGAAGACCTGGGATTGCAGAGTTCCACCCTACATTCATAGGTACTATATTCATAATAACCAAAGACGAGAAACAGCTCAAATGTCCAACATTAGGTGAATGACTAAACAAACTATTGTACAGTCAGGCAATGATGGCTCCTTGACAATAAATAGGAATAAATTACTTATAACCAAACAATATGAATGAATTTTTAAAACATGTCAATTGAAATAAAAAAATAAACAAAAGAGCAAGTATTGTATGGTTTATTTTATATGATGTACTGCAATGAACAAATCTGACTTACTGTGACAGAAAGCAGAATGACAGATTTTTGGAGAGGAGAGATAGGGCAGCAGAGGACCTGCCAAATAGTGGCAAGAGGAAAATTGGTAAGTGAAGAAAATTGCTGTATCTTGATTATTTCAGTGATTACCAGATGTTATTTGTCAACTTTTCCACTGCTTGAAAAAATACCTGCCACCAACAACTTAAAGGAGTTACTTTTGACTTACTGTTTCAGAAGATTGAATCCTTGCTCATCTGGCCTGAAGATAGGAATATCAGGGTAGAGGAGCTTGTTGAAGGAATGTTCCTAATTCCTGACAAGCAAGAAGCAGAGCACAACTAAATCATCCAGGGAGAAATATACCTTCTGAAAGCGCACCTCCCATAACCTTCCTCCCCCAACTAGGCTCCAACTCCTAACAGTATATTCACCTATGAACATCAGTGGATTAATCCATTGATTAGCATAGCACATTAATGATCCAATCACATCTCCAGGAGTCTCTTAATTCAGTTAAGTTGAAAATTATGTTCAACTGGCACACAAAAGTATACATATTTGCCAAATCCAAAAACTGAACACTCAAATGAGGGCATTTTACAAATAGTAAATTATTCCACCAATAAAATATATCTTCGAAAGTCTGTGTGGTCACAATAACCAAGGGAGTATTTGATCACAATAATATTAGCAAACATATAGCTTCATCCAAACAACAAAAAAACCCCATGATATCCAGGATGGGGAGCTTGATCAAAATATAAAGTACATAATTTTGAGCCAGTGAAACAAAAACTGACCAGGGAAAAAGGGGGAAGTACTCACTGATATTGGATAGCAAGTAGTAATATAAACAGGTATCACTTGATGAGCTGTGGGAGTAAAATATATATTACCATATGCTGCAGAGTGAATGTGAAGTTAGAAAATATAGGTACTGGGTGTGTATTAATCTTTCAATAAATTCAGATAAATAACTTAACAATAGCTAGTGGAACTGAAAACGGGTTGGAACGTCTGTTTTAGGATGGGAAAACCTTGTATACTCATAGAATGAAAGGGAAGAATTGACAGACAGAAAGGAGACTGTGAAAATTGCAAGGGAGGTAGGAAAGGGTAAGGACAAGTATAAAAGGAGACAGGTTTCTCCTTAACAGAATTTATTTGAGATTACAGGACATTATATAAAGAGTGGTACATATAGAAGAGCTTTTCAGCAAGGGGTTTTCATTTGTGGAAGGATAACCTTATTTTGCCTGCCATTTGCTAAGAAGATAGGAGTCAGATTTTAAATAGTTGTTGAGAAAAGTGAACAGGTTTTGAAATATCATGGAAGGAAGTGGAAAGGGTTGACATAGGTGAAGTAAAAGGGTTGAGGGCTAGTACAAATGACCAGATAACAATGGTTATTGACTACTTGTAATGATGCCAGCATAACTGATTAGATGAATATTTGTGTTATGTCAGCAGGTTGTGTTACGTCAGCAGTTCTCCATTCTTCAATATATAACAATGAATCAGAAGTATTTATTATTAAATTCAACATTGTTGTCTTAATGGATAGGAATTTTAAAATCATAAGAAAAGACTTTAATTAGCACTGGATATAGGTTTGTTATATAAGAAAAATGATACAAAAGGAAATTAACAAGATAAGACAAATTAAAAGAGTTAGAAAAGACACAAGTAAAAAGGGACAGGAGCATGAGAAAATTTTTGACATGAAAATTATAGGAAGTTGAAATGGAGAAAAGGATTTTGAAATTTATAGATTTCAAGGGAGATAATGATCTCTTTGGTGGTAAGTACACAAAGTAAAAGAGCAGTAAGGTCGCAGAATTTAAAGAGGTAAAAAACACTCCAGGAAAAATACGCCTTAGTATATTTATCATCTTTTAACTTTAAGGATAAAAGAATGAAAACACATTAACAAACAAACAGACATGAATAAAACAACATCCAAACAATACAGAGTTTCAGACAAGATGATAGGATATTAACAATGGTTGCTGTATTACATATTGTTATCTTCAAATTTGTTACTCAGTTAAACAAGTATAGGTGTATAAGATTGATCAAACAATTAAACATTAACTGTTACTTTCCATAAAGTAATAGAAGTCAGTAGTACAACTCACTTAGCAATCCTGTGTGTGTGTGTGTGTGTGTATACACACACACATATTTTTGTCCTGCTTTCTTTTTTATTTTCCCTCATCCCAGTTGCCCTTTCCTTTTGAGCAGTCTCTGTCCCTTTCACAATATCTATTATACCTTTCAGATTTTATTTACTCTTTCAGGTTCTTACACTACTGAGACAACATGTTATTTACACATGTAGATTTGATTTATTTTGCTTATGAATATGGACTCTAGTTGCATTAATTTACCTATGAAAGCCTCAAGTTTATTTTTATTTATAGCTGAATAATATTCATTATGTAAAAATACATACAAAAAATACCTTTTTAAGCATTTCTCAGTTGATGGGCATTTGGATTACTTCCATGATTTAGCTATTACAAATTACGCAGCTATACATGGGTGCACATATATCACTGTGGTATGATATTTTTAGTTCTTGAAAAATATCCAAAAGGGAAATAGCTTGGTTGAATGGGAATTCTAGTCCTAGTTTACTGAGGAATCTCCACCCTGATCTCTACAGTGATTGTACCAGTCTACACTCCCACCAACAGTGGAGAACTGTTCTTTTTTCCACACAGCCTAACCAGCATTTGCTACTGATTGATTTCTTGATGATAGCCATTCTTTCTGGGGTGAAATGGAATCTCAATGTTGTTTTAATTTACATTCCTTGAATGACTAAAGATGTTGAACATTTTTTTATGTATTTATTTGCCATTTGTATTGCTTTATTTGAGAAGTGTGTATTCATCTCAGAGTCCCATTTTTGCATTTGGTCTTTTTTGGAGGGGAGCTGAATGTTTAGTTCTTCATATATTCTAGATAGAAGTCCTTTGTCTGAGGGACAGTTGATAAAAATTTTTTTCCCAATTTGTGTTTTTTTTTTTTAAACTCTGCTGGCGATTTCTTTAGATGTGCAAAACTTTTCAGTGAGATGAGATCCCAGTTGTTGATTCTTTCAAATATTTCCCTTGCAGTTTGGATTTTGCTCATGAACTCTCTGCCTACCCCTGTATTTTCAAGATTTTTACCTACTTTCACCTCCAGTAGATATTCTGTTTCTGTTTTAATATTGAGATCTTTGATTCATTTTGACTTGAGTTTGGTGCATGTGGATAGACATGGGTCTAGTTTCAGTCTTCGGCATGTGGTGAGCCAGTTTTTCTCACAGCATTTATTAAAGAGGCTATCTTTCTTCCAGTAAAATTATTTGGTCCCTTTGTCAAAAATAAGTTAACTGAGTATGTTTGTGGTTGTGGCTGTACCTTCTAGTACGTTCCACTGATCCTCAGATCTGTTTTTTGGCCAATACCATTTTGATTTTATCACAGTGGCCTTGTAGTGTAATTCCAAGACAAGGATTGTGATACCACATGACTTGCTTTTGTTACCAGAATTGCTTTAGCTATCGTGGGTCTCCTCTGGTTGCAAATGAATTTTTGGAGTGTCTTCTGTAGATCTGTGAGGGATACTAATAGTATTTTAATTGGGATTGGATTGAATCTGTACAACAATTTTGAGAGCATGATCATTTTTACAATGTTGGTTCTTCAAATCCATGAGCAAGGAATATATTTCCATTTTCTGAAATCTTCCTCAATCTCCTTCTTCAGAGTACTTTAGTTTTCACTGTAAAGATCTTTTGCTTTTGTTAGGTTGATTCCTAAGTATTTAAATTTCTTGGATGTTATTGTGAAAGGTGTGTTTTTCTTAATTTCTCTTTCAGTGTTTTTGCTGATGTGTATAGGAACACTATAAATTAAGGATTGACTTTGTATCCAGCTGCACTATTGAATTTGTTGACTAATTGTAGGAGTCTTTTGGAGGAGTTCTTTGATTTTTCCATGTAGAGTATAATGTCATCTGTGAATAATGATAATTTCACTTCTTCCTTTCCTATCCTTATTTATTTTACATCTCGCTCTTGTCTGTTTGCTCTGGCTAATGTTTCCACAATTGCTCTGGCTAATGTTTCAACTATGTTGAATAGGAGTGGTGACAGCTGACTTCCTTGTCTTGTTCCTGATTTTAAAGTGAAAGCTTTCAATTTCTGTCCATTTAGTATGATGTTGGTTGTTGGTTTGTCATAGATAGCTTTGATCAGATTCGGCATCTATTGAGATGATCATGCGGTTTTTGTCTTTGGCCCTGTTGACATGGTGTATTAGATAAATTGATGTCCATATACTGAACCATCCCTGCATCCCTGGGATAAATCCCACTTTGTCATGGTGTATAATTTTCTTGATGATTTCCTGAATTCTGTTTGCTAGTATTTTATTGAGTATCTTTGCACCTGTGTTTATTAGGGAGATTGGCCTGTAGTTCTCTTTCTTGATTGGGTTTTTCTCTGGTTTTGATATCAGTATAATGCTTGCCTCCACAAATGAGTTAGGCAGAATTACTTCCTTTTCAATTTCATTGAAGAGTTTGAGGAGTTTTGACATTAAATCTTCTCTGGATTTCTTGTAGAATTCAGCTGTGAATCCATCAGAAATTGGGCTTTTCTTTGTTGGTAGGTTTTTATCACATTTTCAATTTCAGAAATTGATATTTGGTTATTCAGGATTTTTATTTCTTCTTGCTTCAACTTTGGTAATTCACACTTATCTAGGAAATGACCCATTTCTTCTGTGTTTTCCATCCTATTGGAGCAAAGATTTTCAAAGTACATATTGATTATCTTCTGAATTTGTATCTGCAGTGATTTCACTGTTTTCATTCCTTATTGCATGACTTTGAGTTTTTCCTTTCCCTTTTTTTGATAAGTTTTGCTGAGTTTATTAATTTTATATATTCTTTGAAGAACCAACTCTGTGATTCATTAACTCTTTGTAGTGTTTTTTGGTCTCCATTGAATTAATATTTTCCCTGATCTTTATAATTTCCTCCCTTCTTTGGGCTTTGATCTTGACTTGTTTTTCTCTTTTTAAAAGTCTGAGGTGCAGCATTAGGCTATTTGTTTGTTCTCATTTTGTGTTCCTCACTTGTGAGTTCACCAATAGACACTTCCCTCTGAGGACTGCTTTCAGTACCTCCCACAGATGCTAGTAACTTGTATTTATATTTTCCTTTGTTTGTATATTGTGTTTAATTTCATTTGTGACCCATTGGTTGTTCAGGAGCCTGTTATATAATATCCTCGTGTTTTTGGAGTTCCTTTTGTCACTAATTTCCAATTTCATTGCACTGTGGTCAGATAATATGTATGGGTTAATTTCAATTCCTTTACATTTACTTAAGCATGTTCCATGGGCTAGTATGGGGTCTACATTACAGAATGTCCTATGTGCAGCTGAGAAGAATGTGTATTCTGATGTTGTGGGGTGGAACAGTCTAAATGTCTACTAAGTCCGTTTGTTCACAAGTCTTCTTTAGTTTTGTTATTTCTTTGAGGATTTTTTTGTCCAGTTGAACTATCTCTTTGTGTCAATGGGGTGTTCAGGGCACCCATTAAAGTGGTGTTATTAATTATTTGGTTTTTCATGTCTCTCAAGGTTTGTCTTATTTAATTGGGTGCTCCCATAGTGGGTGCATACATATTTATGTTTGTTATCTCTTCCTCTTGTAGTTTTCCTCTATCAAGAATGTAGTGAATTTCTTTATCATTCTTGGTTTGAAGTTTGCATTGTCTGCAGTCAGAATAGGTACCCCTGCTTTTTCTGGGGTTCTTGTTGCATGGAGAATTATTTTCCAACCTTTGACTTTCAGTCTGTGAATTTCCTTTTGAATTAAATTTGTTTGTTACATTCTGCATATTAGATTTTGTTTCATAATCTACTCTGCCAGTCACCTTCTTTTGATTGGTGAATTGAGGCCTTTTACATTAATGATTATTAGTGTTACGTGTTGGCTTGTCTTTGTTATGGTATTTGCTCCCTGTTTTTTTCCTACTTTTATGCTTTTTAAAATTGCTTTCTCTGCTAGGTGGTTCATTTCTATTACTATTCATGAAATTGTGGTCATTGTTATGTCTTTCTAGAATATCTTTTAGTACTCTTTGTTGTGTTGATTTGGTGCTCATGAAGATTTTTAGTTGTTTTATGTTGTGGAAGTGTTTTATTTCTCCATTAAATTTGAAGTATAGTTTTGCAGGATACAACAGTCTGAGTTGGAAATTGTTTTGTTTTAGGGCCTGGAATACTTCACTCCAAGCTCTTCTTGATTTGATGGTTTGTGTTGAGAAACTTGCTGTGATTCTAATGGGCTTTCCTTTATAGGTAATCTGTTTCTTTTCTTTAACAGCTTTTAATATTCTATCCTTTCACTGGATTTCTGGGATCTTGATCATTGTATGTATGGGTGTAGTTTTAAGTTGGTTAGGGATTGTTGGAGTTGAATACCTGTATGGTAGATTCTTTTTCCATACTTCAGAAATTTTCTGCTCTTACTTCTGTGAATATTCATGTCATTTTTGTTGAATGACATGAATATGATCCAGAAGCATTCTGCACTGGTGGTGTGATCATGGACCACTTGGTCCTGTTTCCCACAGCAGTTCAGGGCACAGCGAGAGCCCTGACACAAACAGCAGCATCAGCAGTTCGTGGACCACCTGATTCAGTGTCTCCAGACAGCTTGGTGCATGTGCAGGAGCCAGACATGGGCTGAACTGGCGGTGGTCATGGGGCACTTGTTTCTGTGACCCCAGGGAGGTCAGTGCATGTGCAAAGCCCAGATGCAAATCACGGTGTTAGCGGACCGTGGACCACCTGATTTCGTGTCTCCAGGCAGCTTGTGCACTCCTAGTTCTTTCCTATATTGTTCATTTAATGTTTCCATTATTTCTTTATGCTAGTCTATTTTATCATATGTCCTCTTTAGATTTGCTGATCAACTCTTTCATCATTGTTTTCATTTCATTTTTTTACCTGAGAGATTATTTCTTATCTGATTTTCTATGGCCTTATGGAGTTACTTCTTTACTTCAGTTGTGAACATTTAGAGATTACAGATGTGTGACTTCCAAGTTCTCCTATATTGATGTCTCCTGCATGGGTACTGGTTGGGGTGGAGTTCTGAGATTGCATTTTGGACCTTTGTATTTTCATATTGGAGGTTGGAGGGAAAGTGCTGGGCCTCATCCTTTCAGGACAGCTCACAAGAAGTTCTTGAGGGCCCCTAGATTTCCTGGTTGTCAGGCTTTCCTCATGATGGCATTAGGAGGTGTGCCACTGGGTCTGAGATCCCAGGCATTTGATGGAATGCACAACTCACATGAGAGCACCCATGGCAATGGAGCACTGGTCTTCCTGACCAGGTTCCTCAGATGGGTGCCTGAGGACTCCTCAGCCCCATACTGACCCACAATTTTGGTGGAACATGGGGTGTCAGATCAAGGTCCTCAGGCAGATGATGGGGTGTATCTGTCCCTTCAGGGTCTTGGGCACAATCCACATTGTCAGCAGGACTTGGAGCACCTGTCTGTGTTCCCCAGGTAGATGACTGAGGGTGCCTGAAGCCTCAGGAGTGACCCACAATGATCATGGGGCAGGTCCAAGTTCTCAAGATGGCTGGCTGATGGTGCTTTGATCTCACATATGACTTACAATGTCTGCAGAGCACAGGGAGCCAGTCTGAGTTCACCAGGCAACTGGCTGATGATGTCTGGAATGAAAATGTGACCCACAATAACCATTGGACATGGGGTGCTAGTCTGAGTTTGCCCTGCCCTAATATATTACAATAAACTACTGTCAAATATATGCATGGAAACGTCATGTGATTGGGAATTCTGCAGATGGTCTGATAATTAAGGGTATTAACTGAAGGATTCATAGAGGAAACAAACTTGAAATGAGGTTTAAGGAAGAGAGAAACTATTATGGTCAAAGAAATATGGTAGTTTTCAGCATACCATCATTCTTCGAAAACTATGCTAGTTTGACTACTTATAATACACTTTAGGGTTGAACCAGGTGTAATGGTTTTCCTGTTTTCAGTAAAAGTTCTTAGAACAAATATGTGACCAAGTGAGACTTTTTTAAATGAGGCTGTGGGAAAGAATTTAGAGAAAATAGAGAAGGCAATTAACTCTTTTCCTCAGCCACACCCAATTAAATGGGTGAAACTAATTATTAACATCGCTGGATATTATATGTTGAAATAGTCTATGTGTCTATTTCATTTAATTCTCACAGTCTTATAAAATAGACACCATTATTATCTCCGTTTTGTATAGAAAAAAAC
This sequence comes from Chinchilla lanigera, assembly GCF_000276665.1. Classification (NCBI taxonomy): domain Eukaryota; kingdom Metazoa; phylum Chordata; class Mammalia; order Rodentia; family Chinchillidae; genus Chinchilla; species Chinchilla lanigera. Next base: position 4,095,363 of record NW_004955525.1, on the reverse strand, counting down.
TAACTTTGTAAAGTTTCAGTTCAGATCTGAGCTGCACTTCGGATGGCTTTGAGAATTCCAGTGAGCTGTTGCTGTCCCCACACATGAGCTTGAGAACAGGCAGAAACCCAAACAGCTTTAAGGCCCTGGGGTCCACTCCCCGCCCCTCCCCGCCCCTCCCCTCCTCACCCTTTCCCCTATCAGAGCTGAGCTGCACTTCTGACAGGTTCGGGAGATTGGGTGAGCTGCTGCTGCCCCCACACAGAGCTTGGGACCAGGCAGAAACCAGGACAGTGGTGGGGTTGAATTCCAAATATCTTCAAGAAGCCCGGTGAGGCAAGGTGGTGCCAGTATGTAAGCAGGCAGAACCCCTGGCACCCTCTGGGGCCTCGGTGGCTAGTGGCCTAACCCACAGTGTGTCTGAGGGGGTTGGGCTGAATGTTAGACACCTTTAGTAACCCCAGTGAGCCACTCTGGTGCCTGTCTCACGAGTGTGTGAGGCACATGGAGCCCTGGAAAACTTCTGGGGCCTTGGTAGTCACTGTGAGAACAACTCGCGCCCATCCTCGGAGCTCAGCTGAAACCTGCACAGAGTCAGTGGCCTTGGGGAGTCCACCTTCACGCTCCCCTTCCAGTGTGGGAAGCAGACTCTGTCCTGAGTAATATCTGAAGCCTTGATGAACACGACCTGCATGCCCCCCACTCTTGTGGAAGCTGGGTCTGACCCCAGACAGTTTCAGAAACTCTGGCAAGCTTCCCCTGCTCTTCCCACACATGCCTGGGAACAAACTGAATGCAAGAAAGTTGAGGAGCATCTGGGACACAACCTTGCCAACACTCACCAGCACAGGAGATGCACTGAGCACTGTGGATCTGCAGACTCCCTGCCATTCACACACAATCAGGAGAGTGAGGCTGCACTCCTGGAAACCTCTGGATCTTCCGAAATGACAAAACAAAGGAGCAAAATGCAATCCCAGACCTCCACACCACCCAAAACAAGTCCAGGGGACATCAACACAGAAGAGTCTGGAAGTCATACACCTGAAATATCTGAAATCATAGCAAGTGAAGTAAAGAAACAACTCCATCAGGCCATAGAAGATATCGGATCAGAAATAATGTCTCACGTGAGAAAAGAAATGATAGCAGTGATGAAAGAAATGCTCAGCATATCCGAAGATGACATAGACAAGAAAATAGAAGAGCATAGACAACTCATGGACACCTCCGGGGAACAATATAGAAAAGAACTAGAAGTTATGAAACATATGCAAACAGATATCGAGGAAATTATAAGTTCCATTGAAAGTTTGCAAAACCACCTGAACAAAGCTGAAGATAGACTTTCAGACCTTGAAGACAGCACTGCCACTAATGAATATTAAAGGAGAGAGCTCTTAGAAACAACAAGGAACCAGGAAATAACAATTTAACAACTGCAAGACAAGGAAAAATAAAACAATGTCAGATTAATAGGTGTTAATGAAACAGCAGGTGTCAGCACAAATGACATAAATAGACTATGTGCAGAAATAATAGCAGAAAAACATGATACTATTTACAGTCTCTCCTGAAAAATTAGGTATACACTGCAAAAAGACATACTAACCCTATGTGCTAATAAATGTAATTAAGGAAGATCTAAAAAAATGGAGAGGCATAATGTGATCATGTTTGAGAATGTCAACACAGTATTTATTTCTCCCAAATTGACCTACTGGTTTTTAAGGGAATAAATGCTGAAGATACAAAAAAAAACTGAATCACTGTTACATTGTTGACAGAAAATAAATTAGTACAGACATTCTGAAGAACAGCTTTTGCAATTTCTTATATTTCTGAATGTCAACCAGTGTACTACTCATCAATAGTACTACTGGGCATTAATCCTAGAGAAACAAACACTGTGTTCAAATAAAATTGTGTATAAGAATTTTTAATGCAGTTTATTTATAATAGTAAAAAGTTGCAAAAAAAAGCTCAGCTGTCTTTCCAAAGATAAATGGATTAAAAATTGTTGCATATCCACAAAAATGAACACTAATCAATAATACAAAAGAAAAAAATGTGATACACACAACAAATTTGATTCTCTAAGGAATTACACTAAGAACAAAGAAAAAATGCCAAATGAGCTCCATACTGTATGGTTCCACTCACATAATATTCTTAGATTGATCTAATTATAGAAATGTTTGAAAAATGTTGACTACCATGGAATAAGGATAAAAAATGTGGGAGGATACTGGCATAGCTGTAAAAAGCCAACATGAAGGATTCTGATATAATGAACATATTCTGTATTTTGCTTATGGTAAAATATATGACATTACCTGAGTAGTTACATTCGGTGGATTACATCATGTCAATATGTAGATCATGATATTTTAATATAATTTGTTATAATTTTAACATGTGGAAAGACTGGTTATAATTTATCATGGAATATTCCCATATTATTTCTCAAAAGTAGATCTGAATCTTCAATTACTTTAATGTTTGTCAGTTAAAGAGCAAAAAGTAAGATAGGAAATAAAATATTTGAAAAGCTGTAGCTTTACACTCAACAACATTATCTGTTATATCTTTAAAACCTTAAAACACATTTTTGAACTCACAGTTAAGTACAGGTAATTTAAGATGACAATAATATAAAATGATTTTATTCTTTTGACTAAAACACTCTAATCCTCTTTATGAATATTACCTCAGTAGCCCTTATATCTTACTTCACTCCCATGATATAAATATTATTAATCTTATACTCTATAATGAAAGAATGTTCCAGATTTGATGACTGATGTAGGATCAGAAACAAAGTCTATGTCCAAAGCATAATTATTCCATGGCTATAATAGGAACACTGAAGTGCCTCCAAATAATGTGGGATAAGGGTGGGGTTAGCATTTTATGAATCTGAGACCTGATATGGAAGAAAGTTGGTAAGACCTGAAACATGACATAATTTTATAATTATTGTATTAGATATGAATAAATAAACAAAACGGAAATTTATTGAGATGGTTTTAGTAACTCTGTCTTATGCACACACACTATTTAATGGCTACTGTTTAAAGACTTTCTTACAAACACACATATTTTTACAGATGTATCACAGTTTATAAGTCCAGCACACAGGTATGGAAACAAATGTACTATGAAAGAGAACTTGACAGAAGACTCAAGAGAGGAAAAATGTAATATTCTTCAATATTGAAAGGAAGACCAAGCTCAAAATTTTAGTTTCCTGTGGTCTTGACTCTGATGCTATGAATGTGATAGAAGCCTCCCAAACAATTAATTCTCAAGTGTAGTATAGGAGGCATGGTTTGTCTCCCAAGTAGCTAATTCAGAAATAGTAACAGTTTTCTCTGTTAAGGCATGGTGTTGTAAAAAGGCTTCATAACTATATCTGTTCTGAATGATGGGCAGAAGCCCTGGAGTATGTCTGTTGTTCCTCTTTGATCAGGCTTGATACTGTTTTCTACATTAGCAGTTGTCTGAGGAAAGCTCCCCTCCCCTCCTCTTCTCCTCTCCTCTCCCCTCCCCTCCCCTCCCTTCTCTTCTCTTCTCTTCTCTTCTCTTCTCTTCTCTTCTCTTCTCTTCTCTTCTCTTCTCTTCTCTCTTCTCTTCTCTTCTCTTCTCTTCTCTTCTCTTCTCTTCTCTTCTCTTCTCTCTTCTCTCTTCTCTCTTCTCTCTTCTCTCTTCTCTCTTCTCTCTTCTCTCTTCTCTCTTCTCTCTTCTCTCTTCTCTCTTCTCTCCTCTTCTCTCTTCTCTCTTCTCTTCTCTTCTCTTTTCATCTCCCACTCCCTCTCCCACCCCTCTTTCTCTCACACACACAAATACAAAAATATACACGCAAACACACACACACACACACACACACACACAATCAGAAGTATTGATCCAAGGCAAGTGAGAATAACACTATTTGAAGGAGAGGCGTCATTTACTCCCTCAGTTTATAGAAGAGGAAACTAAAGAAATGTATACATGAGTGAATTGCTCATGGGGACTGCATCAGGGCGCACTAAAGGAACAGATTTATGTATTTTATAAAGTAGGTTTACAGTGGCCGCATGTGGAATCAGGTGAAAGAATGCAAAAAGGCAGTCTTCATGCTGGAGTCTGATGATGCAGTTGAATGTGTGTGCGTGTGTGTGTATGTGTGTGTGTGTGCGTGTGTTTTGAGACAGGGTTTCACTATGAAGTTCAAGATGCCTCTTAACCCACTATGAGCCCAGGCTGGCCTTGAACTCACAGTGATTCTCCTGCCTCAGCCTTCCAGTTGAAAGTGAACATCTGATGCTCACTGTAGAGCCCAGCATGAATCCATGTCAGACAGCCTAGGTGTCTCTGTTGGCAGACTGAATAGTCTGCACTGAAAGGCTGAAGAGTCTGTCTTGGAAGACTAAAGGATCGGGAAATAACTATCAAAAGCCAGTGAAAACTTGAATTCCTCTGAAGAAGTTAGGGAGAGGATTTCGTTTCTCTTTGGCTTTCTATTCTGTCCAGGTTATAGGCTTATTGGTTGATGCCATCCACATCCAGGGTGAGTCTTACCTCTTCAGTTTATAACTTAAGTCAATCATGTAGACACATCTAGAAATATGCTCCACTAATCCACTAGACATTTCTAAATCTATTCAAGTTGACATCACAATTAAGTATCACAGGGACAGTATTTGTTAGTGGCAAAGTCAACACTGGATCCCTGGCAGTAAGCTATAAAATATAGCAAATGAGAGACAGAAAATATGTAGTGGTTTTTCTCCTGAATTTTTTTCATTCTACAATCTTCCATGTCCTACAGATGATGGTGCCTCTGCTCCATTATTTGATCTATCTTGAAGATCTATAGTGGTAAACCAGGATTTATATGCATAACTGGAAACTTCATCAGTGGTGGCAGAGGTGGGGCTGGAAGCTGGGAAATGCTGATGCTCCTTTTTTATACTGTGGTTCTCTCACATATTAATTTTTGATGTTTTCAATTGAAAGTCAACTCCATTGATTTTAAGCTAATAAGTGAGGTTGAAATTCCTTAACTTACTTCCCCATTCTCAAGGTTCTATGAAAACACAAGTTTTCAATTTAAAATGAAGCCTCCAGGCCAAATACCACCATATATATGTGTCTACTTCTGCATTACCCAGTGAAAATCTAAATAACAATTGCTGACTAATGATTCACTTGTCCAAAGCAACATACGCAGTATTTTTTTTTTTTTATTTTCCAGGCATGATATGAGGTAATGGGTGACAGATTTCTTCATTATAATTTTTTCTTTCTCCTTCTTTTCTTTCCTAATATGATAACTATTTGAATGTAAGGAAATAGAATAAAAAGTAGCACAACTCGAATGCAAACTTTGGTTCTTCAACTTGTCACAGATTTCCACCAGAAAAAGCTACTAAAATGTGCCTTTTTAAGACTCATTTCTGCAGAATGTATATAACTCATAAAGTGGCTCTTAATAATAACAGCAGCTACCTGATAAATAGTAACTATGTGCTCAGCATTGCTAAAATGCTATTTATTCAGGTAATTTTCACAAAGCAGATTCTATTATTAAAACCTTTGTGGAAATGGAAACTGTATTCAGCCAAAGTCTTACTGGAAGTCAGTGAAAGTTAACAGCAGCAAAAGAAATGAAATAAATGGATTCTTACCACTTAAACCAGTAAAAGCTGTTTCCTCTACACCAAAGAGTAAGCCCACAGGAAATTCTGACTCAATACAAGTGGAAGAATCATAATGAAGACTAGATTTAATTTTAGGAAATCTTTAAATAAAAATGAAGCATATGTGGTTTTCAAGAAATCATTAAATGGCTATTATTGCCCAGTTTTTCTAATAATGAGAGTAGTCTAATTACAGTTATATCGACTTCAGAGAGTTTTTCTTTTTAATTTTAAAAATAAAAGGAAGAAAATATTAACAGACAGTCGACATTTTACAAAATGGCAAAGGAACAGTACAGACAGTACAGAGTTACAAACA
>NW_004955525.1:4085428-4086613 GCF_000276665.1 Chinchilla lanigera | reverse complement strand
AATTTGATATATTCTTGACTCAACCTTGGTAGTTCATACGTATCTAGGAATCTGTCCTTTTCTTCTGAGTTTTCTATCCTGTGGGAGTAAAGATTTTCAAAGTAGGTATTAATGATCTTCTGAATTTCTGTGGGATCTGTGGTAATTTCAACCTTTTCATTCCTTATTGTATGAATTTTAGTTCTTTCCTTTCTTTTCTTGAGAAGGTGGCTAGGGGTTTATCTATTTTATTTATTCTTTCAAAGAACCAGCTCTTTGATTCATTTATTTTGTGGAGGGTTTTCTTTCTCTCAGTTGCATTAATTTCTGCCCTAATCTTTATGATCTCCTCCCTTCTTTGGGCTGTGGGCCTGACTTGTTCTTCTTTTTCTAATAGTTTGAGATGTAGTATTAGGCTACATATTTGTTCTCTTTCTGTTTTCCATATGTGTGAGTTCACTGCTATAAGTTTACGTCTGATGACTGCTTTCATTGAATCCCTTAGATTCTGATAAGCTGTATTTACATTTTCATTTGTTTGTAGGTATTTTTTAATTTCCTCTTGAATTTGTTGTGTAACCCATTGGTTGTTTAGGAGTTTGTTCTTTAATTTCCAAGTGTTTATGGAGTTTTTGGAGTTCCTTCTGTCATTAATTTCCAATTTCTTTGCACTGTGGTCAGACAATATGAATGGGATAATTTCAATTCTTTTGCATTTTGGAAGGTATGCTCTATGGGCTAAGATGTGGTCTATTTTCGAGAATGATCCACGTGCAGCTGAGAAAAATGTATATCCTGATGTTGTGGGGTGGAACACTCTTTAGACATCTACTAAGTCCATTTGTTCACAGCTTTGGTTCAGATCTGTTATTTCTTTGCTGATTTTTTGTCCAGTTGACCTAACTCTTTCTGTCAATGGGGTAGTAATGTCCCCTGTTACAATAGTGTTATTTATTATATGGGTTTTCATGCATATTAAAATTTGACTTATATAGTTTGGAGCTCCGATATTTGTTGCATAGATGTTTATGTGTGTTATGTCATCCTCTTGCAGTTTTCCCCTGACTAGTATGTAGTGACCTTCTGTAACTCTTTTGATTGTTGTTGGTTTGAAGTTTACATGGTCTGCAAACAGAATAGCTACCCCTGCTTTTTTCTGGTTTCCTGTTGCATGAATGATTGTTTTCCATCCTTTGACCTTTAGTC
>NW_004955525.1:4069342-4083463 GCF_000276665.1 Chinchilla lanigera | reverse complement strand
CCCTCAGGGATCAGATGGGAGGTACCTGGCCCTCTCCGTGTGTTTCAGCTGGGAATCGTGGTGGTGTGCTTCCAGCACAGACTCGAACCCACGAGCCCTGCCGCTCCTGGGGTGCTCACTGTCTCCGCGCAAGGCGCACACGGCTCCAGAGTTTCTTTACATATACAGTACACCTCTTATTTGTTGAAGCAGACATATTTTTATAAGGCAGAAGCTAAAAACACACTAGAGTAAAAGAAAACTGTAAGTATACTAGTGCAAAACTATTATGTCAGAAGTACAAACTTTTCTTAACTGTTTTTCTTTAAAGCTTAACCAACTGAATTGTTTCATTAAAGGTTTATTTTAAGAAAAGTCCCATTCCTTTCAGTGCAAATATAATTCATACAGTAACAGCGTGTCTTCCCAATTATTGCTACTCATCTCCTTGGATCATTTACATTATTATGATTTTTTTCAATAATAAAATGAATTATTTAATCTTAGAGAAGCAACCATTATAAAATTTAAATTTGTATGAAATTAAAGAAATAAATATCCCACAGTGCCAGAACTATTGACATCTGCCAAAAAGTAAGGTCTTTAATGTTAAAGCCCATGTATTAGTAGAAAATAATTTTAGCCTACATTATGCATCAAATGCCATTTAAAGTTCAAATTTTTGATCCGTTTTTGAAATACCACATTAAATGGAAAGTCTGTAGTACCAGACATAAAATAGTGTCTATAACAAGTGAAGGCAGAGAGTAGAAATTAGATATATTAGTGTAATTTTACCTCAGTGTTGTACAAGAAAAAATGGAAGCCATAATTGGGTATAGATGGATTTTGCTAATGCATGACTTTCTAATTTATACGTTGCTTTTTATTTGCCCCCCACACTTCTGGTGCTCAAATGTCATACCTGAAATCCAAAATCTGCCCTGCTTCCCCATTATTTTCAGTGGTTAGTATTGGCCTGGATGTTTCTCCAAGCCAGCATTGAGGAGGGCCAGAGCTGTGTGGTACCTGCCAGTCTGCTCCTGAAGAAATTCATGGGGTGAATCCTGCCATTCAGTAGTTTCCCAGGAAAAGGACAGCACCAACTCATCACACACTGTGCTCCTCCAACCATTTCTAAAACATAGTCAACAAGCATCATTTTCTCTGCATTAATTTATCCAGTTCTCACCTACAGCATCACCCAGGTGGGATTTTTTTGTACAGGATCACAGGTTTTTAACCCAAAGAAAATTTCACCCTTAATGAATTAACTTGCTAGAGTAATATTACATAGTAGAGCAACTATAGATAAAAATTATATACTCTTTATCTCAGAAACCTAGAAAGAAAGGTTTTAAATATTTTCTTTACAAACAAGCAATAGACACTTGAGGAGATTGATACATTATACCTGATTTGAACATATACACAGTAAAATGTATATAATAAATTAATGTATGCTATATATTGGTCAGATATTATCAATATGGCCCCCATATTTATGTATTTTTTGATTTATGTATCAGCTTTAAAAATAAAACTAAATGAAATTAGAGGAAATAGACTGTTTATATTTTAGAAAGCCCCATTACCCCTAATCCAGAGGCCAACTAAACAAACTAGCAGAGCAAGATGTGTACCACTGTACATTAGTCTGCTAAGTGTGTGAAGGAAGACTGTGCTGATTTTCCCAGGGCCTAGCAGAATAACTTATATATAAAAATAAATAAAGTTTCTGAATAAATAAATAATTGAAAAAATATACCTAAAGCATCTGGATTTTTAAAGCACAAAAACATTAGAAGATTACAGTTAGGTACTTTACACATAAAGACTTAGGTTATACATTTTTAAAAATAATTTCTAAGTGCCTCACGATGTGTGAATGGTTTGGTAGCTAGGATGTTGTGCTATTGGTTGGGTAGTGGAACATTTAAGAGGTTGGGCTAATGGCAGGACAGTGGATCACAGGTGGAATAGCTTTGAACAGGCTATTAGGAGCCCAGCCCCTGCTTTTCTCCTGTTCTCAACCACTAGTCTTTCCTGTCTATAGTTTTGCATTTTTCAGAAGGTTATATTGTTGCAATCCTAAAGTATATGGCCTTTCAGGTGTTTTCTCTCACATAACAATACTCAGTTCTCTACATATATTTTCATGACTTGATACTTCATTTCTTTTAATTTTCAGATAATAATTCATTGTACAGATATACTACAAGATATCTGTTTACTTATTGGAAACTATATCAGTAACTTCCAAATATTTGTATTTATGAATGCAACTGATATAATAATTAATGCAAAAAAAATTTGTGTGAATCTGTTTTCTCCCTTAGGGAAAGACCTAAAAAATGATTCTTGAATTGAATGGTAAGACTGTATTTAGCTTTGTAAGAAATTGTTAAACTGTCTTTCAAAGTAGATATGAATGATTTTGAGATTCTTCAAATATGACGAGTTTCTATTGGTCCACATTCCTGCCAGCATTTGTTGTCATTAGTGTTTGCAAATTTAGCTGTTGCAATAGATGTGATGTTATCACCTTGTTGTTTTTTATTTTAAAAATAAAAGGAGGAAAACATTAACAGACGGACAACTTTTACAAAGTAGCAAAAGAACAGTACAGACAATACAGAGTTACAAACAAAGTGGTAGGAAATTAACAATGCTTGTTTTATTTTGCAATTCTTAGTGTTATATGATGTTTAATATCTCTTCATATATTTACTTACTATTTCTGTTTCTTTTGGTGACGTTTTTATTCATATGTTTTGCTCATTTTTAAAATTCATGGTGATCTGTTAAGTTTAAAATTTTATTTTTTATATATAAGGCTTTTATCAGAAATCGTTTTTGCAGGTATTTTCTCTAAATACTTCTCTTAAGGGAGTTCAAATTATTGTCTTTGTATTTCTTTTTTCATAATTAAGTTTATTGGTAAAATTTAGATATGCATAATGATCATATTCATCATAGGGAATTTGTACCTGATCATGATATGTCCTAGTTCCCATTCTCCTAACCTCTCTTCAACTCTTATTTGCATCCTTATTTACAAAGATTTGTTTTCAATTTATGTTATTTTCTCATTTTTTTCTTTTCCCTTTAGCAGCCCAATTCCCATATCCCTTTGAATAGCTACTTGCTATCTGACAATATCAATTATGCATTTTGATTCTGATTCACACTTTCATTTTCTCACACCAGAGAGACAGTAAGACATCTACAAATATGTGATTGATCTATTTCACTTAAGAGTATGGTCTCAAGGCGCATCCATTTAGCAATAATTGTCTCAAGTTTATCCTTCTTTATGGCTGAGTAGTACTCCACTGTATAAAGAAAACCACGCGTCTTTATCCATTAGTAGATCAATGGGTATTTGTGTTGTTTCCAAAGTTTAGCTATTACAAACTGCTGCTATAAATATGGGTGCATATCTATCCCTGTGGTTTGATCGTTTTAAATTTTTTGAGAAGACACCAAGAAGTGGAATAGCTAGGTCAAATGGAACCTCTACTCCTAGTTTTTGAGGAATTTCCACAGTGATTGCACCAGTCTACACTCCCACTAACATTAGAGAAGGGTTCCTTTTTCCCCACAACCATGGAACAATTTGTTACTTGTTGATTTGTTCATAACAGCCATGATTTCTCAAGTAAGATGTAATTTTAGTATTGTTTTTATTTATGTCTCCTTAATGATCAATGATGTTGAACATTTTTTACATGTATTTATGTGCTGTTTGTACTTCTTCTTCTGCGAAGTATCTGTTTTAGATCCCGTTTAGACTGGGTCTTTAAGATTGGGGGATTCTGACTTTTCTTTGATTCTCTATATGTTCTCGAAATTAATCCTTTGTCTGAAGAACAACTGGCTAAGAAATTTTCCCACTCTGTGGGGGTGGCATTTCACTCTATTGTTATTATCATTTCCTATGCAAAGTTTTTTATTAAGATGTGATCCTAGTTGTCAATTCCTTGTAGTATTTCTTGTGCACAGTCTAGATTTTGTTCATGAAGTGTTTGCCTAGACAAAATCTTCCCCTAACCAGATTCAGCTGAGTAGCTGGATACAATATCAACACCCCAAAATTAATAGCTTTGTTATACACAAATAACAAACTCACTGAGAGAGAACTTATGGAAGATACATCTTTCACAATAGCATTGATAAAAATGAAGTACTTAGGAATCAATCTAATAAAAGAAGTAAAAGATCTCTGCATTGAAAATTACACTACTCTAAAAAGGAGATGGGAGAGTATATCAGAGAATTTAAAGATATCTCATACTCATGGGTAGGAAGAAACAACATGATAAAAATGATCATATTCCCAGTTGTTGTACAGGTTTAATTCAATCTCTATAAAAATACCAGTATCATACTTCACAGAAGTAGAGAAAAAATTCCTAAAATTCCTTTGGAACCAGAAGAAAGCTAGACTAGGAAAAACAATTCTGGTAAACAAAGGCAAAGCAGGAGGTATCACAATCATTGACTTGAAATTATACTAAAGAGCGACTCTAATAAAAACTGTATGATACCAGCAAAAAGCAGACCTGAAGATCAATGAAACAGATTAGAAGACGCAGAAGCAACTTCAAACACACTCACCCATTTCATCTTTGAGGAAGGGGCAAAATATGTTTCCTGGATGAAAGAAAGCCCCTTTATTAGACAGTGCTGGAAAAACTGGCTTACACAGGTCAAAAACTAAAATTATATCCATGTATATCACCATATACTAAAGTAAAATAAAAATGGATCAAAGATATAAATATTAAAACAAAAACACTAAATCTGCTGATATTTTATTTCTTTTGATATTGAATCCTTCATTTCCAAATAGAGTGTCACTGAGATATATTTCTAAAAACTCTATCAGAGGCTTAAAATTATATGCACTTTGCATTTAGGATCTATGAGTCACTTAAGGTTAATTTTGAGGAAGGTGTAAAGTCTGAATATAAATTAATATTTTTTTTTCGGAAACCCAAGTGTTTCAGTGCCACTTTTTGGAAAGATTATCCTTACTCTATTGAAAGCAAAACTTTCATTATTTATTTTATTTCCTCGTTCTTTTACATATATTTTATTGAATAACAGTTGATTAATTTTTGGATAATAAATCAACCTTTCATTCCTAGGTTAAATATATTTTGTCCTGGTTTATAATAATTTTATATGCTGCCAGATTTGTTTTGTTAGTAATTTTTGAGGATTTTGTATCTATAACATAGAAGATGCTACCTAGTTTTCTTGTGATATCCTTGTTTGGTTCTGGTATCTGAGTATTGGCCTCATGTATCAGAAATTGTTATACCTTTTATGTTTTTAGATGATGTGCAGGAGTCACATTAACTCTTTAAGTGGTTGACAGAATTAACAGGTGAAGCCATCTGGACCTGAACTTTTCTTTGAATTTTTGTTTACTAACTAAATCACTTTACATATTACATTATTAAGACTTTCTATTTCTTTTTATTTATTTTGTTAGTGTATGTCTTTATAAGGTTTGTTTATTCATCTGTTGTTATAGTGTGCCATTATAATCTTTTTTCTTTCTATAACTTTTAATGTGCTCCTTTCTAGATTACAATAATAAGAGTATCCTCTTTCTTTTCTGCTGACTGTATTTCATTTTCTTTCTCTCCTTCTGTCTGTCTCTTTTCTTTGTTTTGCTATTTCTAATTCCCTAAGGTGGAAGATTGGATCGTTGATTTTTGATCCTTCTTATTTTAATATAGTAATTTACAGCTATACTTTTCTATTTAAACATTGCTTTCACTGAATTTTGTGTTTTATTTTAATTTTTTAAAAGCAAAAAATTTTGTAGATATCCCTGTAAGTTCTCTCTTTGATATTGGTTATATAGGAGTGCACTGTATGATCTTCACATATTTTTGAACATGTTACAGTTATTTCTTTAATTAATTTAATTCCATAGTACATAAGCAACATACTTTGCATGAATTAAATTAATTAAATATATTGAAGAACTGCTTCCAATGACTGAAGAATATTCCATGTGTACCTGAGGATATATATTTTGCTGTTGTTCTGCTGTGTGTTCTATAGATTTCTTTTAGATCTCATTGATTTACAGCATTTTTCATGTCCTCTGTTTCATTTTTGTTATTCTGTGTAGCTGAGAAATTTTAAAGGCAGGATATTGTGATCTCTGACTTTCTTCTTTTATTTTTTAATTTATCCATGGAATTGGTCAAATTTTGCAAGTTTGATTACTTTACAAAGGAAAAATATGTATGATAGTCATGAAATGCGTGTAAATAGTAAGTAAGCAAGTAAGGAAATAAGTAAAAAAAAAAAAAACTGCATCGGAAGTTCATTTCTCAGAAATTTTTGATTTCTCAGATACTTATTTCCAAAATCTTATGTATTCTGTGCAAAAAAATTTTGTTGGAGTCACTGAACAATGGATTTTAGATGGTTGTGTATACAGTGACTGACAGCTATCTTCAAGTAATAGCATCTAAAATTATTTTCATGTATTACTGATCTGTGGTAAAAGTTTCCTAGATAAATAAAAATGTATAAATTCATTTTCATTTTATGGAACTGCATTGTGGGGTTGGTTTAAAACTTTTAAACTATCCTAGAAGGATTGCTTATTTTGTATTTTAGGATAAAATATAATTAACTGTGCAATGAACATTACTAGACAATACTTGTCAAAATATAGTTAAATAAATGTGCATTAGAAAAATGTAAGAATATGAAATTAAATCAATATCTCATAAATATAATTTGGGACAACTAAATCTAAAATTTAAACTTTGTTCATCCTATCATTTTGAGTAACCTTGTTTCTAACCTAACAACCATGATATGTGATAATTTGTTGTTCTTAATGTTTCTAAATCTAATGGAGCATTCATCTTTGTCAACTTTCTTTTAAGTAGTTCTACTTGATTATAAAAAGGACAGTACATTTCATTTCAGATTCCTCAAAATTTACATTTCAGCAAAATAGCATTCATTGATTCAGGTATATTTTCAATACAACAGACATTTATTGACTTACAGCATCATCGTGTATCAAACTGATATGAAAGCAGTGACTGATACATGTATCATATTAGAAGAGTTTAGTGGAGTGGAGCTTATAGGGCCCTTTCTCCTTGTAGAATTGTGTAAAACCCCAAAAAGTAGATAAGTACGACCATAGGTATGGGATAATCACTTCTTGTTTCTTACCAATTCTTCCTATTCTGTCATCAAAAATTGTGCTTCAACTGGCATGGTGGCTCAGACCCGTAATTCTCACACTAGTGAGGCTTAGGCAGGAGTATCACTATGAGTTCAGTCTTGGGTACAAAGTGAGTTCAAGGTCATCCTGAAGTGCATAGTGAAACCCTGTCTCAAAAAGCCAATAATTAAAACAAGTGCTTGAATATATGGTACAAAACTAGACCTGGGGCTGGGGATTTAGCTCAGCGGCAAAAGCGCCTGCCTGGCAAGCACAAGGTCGTGAGTTCAGTTTCTGGTACCGGAGAAAAACCAAAAAAAAAAAAAAAACAAAAAAACAAAAAACAAAAAACAAAAACCTAGACCTAAGCCAAGTTAGTTACAAAGAAGTTTTGCAGGCATTCTTCATGTGGCCTTTCAAGGCAGATGTACAGTATTTAAGGACATGAATTCACAATACAAAAGCAAACAAATCTGTGAATAAGATAGAAAAATTGATAAGATCATATTTTTCTAATGAATTAGGGACTTTTATTGTTTGTCCTTCTAGATAAACTGCATGGCTTTTTATAAGCCAGATTTTTACATGAGTTTTACCACTATATAAAATGTTAAAGATAAGGATATATACGTTTTGGGCTACACAACAGAAAAAACTGAATATATATATATATATAGTCCTCTTCTTCCTATATACATACAAATACCAGTTGTTTTTAAGTTTTTCTATGGATTATTGACAAAAAAAGACAAATATTGTTTCTCTTTGCCCTGTGTCCCACCTACTGATCTAAGCAAGGTACTCTATCCTTTATCTGGGCTCCTTATATCAAGTCACATGGTTTTGTATGCTATAATCTCTGAGTCTGATTTTTTTTTTTTTTTTTTTTTGGTCTTTTGAGACAGGATTTCGTTATACAGTTCAGGTTGGTCTTGAGCTCACTTTGTAGCCCAGGTTGGTCTTGAACTTGCAATAATCCTGCTGCATCAACCTCACGAGTGCTGGGATTACAGGTGTGTGCACCATGCCTGGCTGAGTCTGATTTTAATAAGGTAATGACCTCATGTGAAAAAATTTTTTCTACCCAATAACATCTGTAGAATATATCAACTAGTATGCCTTGGGGTGTGTGTCAGGAAACTATTGGGCCTATGGAAAACTCAGCTTTTCAAATAGGGACATATACTGACCTTCAATTAGGCTCATGTTAGGATACTATGAGGAAATCAATAGCTTATTTTTATCTCTATTTTCCTATTTGCCATCCACATTTTGATTTCACTAAGATAAACAAACCTCACACTACTGGAAACCTTCATCACTGAATGTACAGTGATATTATTTTGTTATTTAATCAGTTATTCTTCAGCTTAATTATAAATCTAACAAGGAAGGTCTGTCACTATATGGCCAGCCCTACTGTACACAACAGCGTCCGCTCCCTTGTTGGAATCAAGAATCATTTCCCCTGCATGCTTTACAATATCCTCCACCACCCATCGCCTAGGCACTTTTCAATGAGTTTTGCAGAGAAGATGTTTGATAATTGGAACACTGATCATAGGGGAATTATCTATAACATTGAAGTATATTCTTCAATTTCATGTTTCTTTTCAGGTATCAAAATTACCCCACCTCCCACAGGGAAAGGATAAAATTTTATACATTGTTGACAGTGTAAAATAGTGTATTCAAATCATTTGAGTAACACTGATAATAAAACTGCAGTTGCAACCAGGAAGAGTAATTGTTTTGGCAGTGTAGGTACAGGCAATACATTATGTCAAACAATGCAGATATTTGATGGCATACTCTGAAGAACAATTTTTGGTGACTCAAAATTGGCCATGTTGGTGCAAAACATTGAAAGCTACAATCCAAGAAAATAGCTTAATAAACAAATTGTTTCACAAAATGTAAAATTCAAAAATATAAAATACTTGTGTATTATTTCATATGTGAAAATAAAACCAATTTATATTGTTATATATTGCAGTGTATATTAAAATTGAGGTAATCTCTTCTCCCGCAGTAGTATGATATAGTTCAGTCAGAGCCACTACAAATATAAATTGTCACTTCAGAATTTGTCACCTTGCTTTTCTAAGGTATTTAATGTGTTTGGTTTCATTCTCCATTCAAATTTTGCCTCGGAGTTTTTCTGACCTTCACAAGCTCCATCTTTTCATGCAGGCTCTTCTCGGCCTTTAGGTGGTAGAGCTTATATGGGTAGAGTTACTGCCTGAAGTGATAAGGCGGCCTCAGATGGTGGGGTCTTCTCACTGTCACCTGTCATGGAATTTTTGATGAATCCTCTGATTCCTCTGATGACCTCCCTGATGATGCCACTACCTCTTCTACTTCAGAGTACAAAGCAGTTATGAATAGAGCACATCATAAAAAGACAGGAAATACAGGGTCAATGAGTACTCTCACTTTGAAGTTCAACTCTCCAGTCCAAAGAGTAAAATAAGGGCTAATTGTACTTATATTTCTATCAGATGGCTTAACAATGGGACCAATGTCCATACTATCTCCATATTTGGCATATCTGCATTCAGAAAAGATGAAGCCATTGTCACATTTGTAGTGCCTAAAATTGTTGCATACTTCAATCCCATGACACAATAACTCTGAATCACATTCATGGTAGGGTACCAAATATTCAGTGCAGACATAACCAATACATTTTAGGTTACAATAAGTGCCATTCTCCACATCTCCATAATCGGAAAGTTCATTAGTATTATAGGTACCCATGTTCCAGTACCAGTCATCTCCATGAGAAATCTGCATCAGTCTATAGTTTGGCATGAGTGGTAGTGAGATTGTAACACCTATACATATACGTTTTCCACAAAATACATTATCATCACTACAGTTAGTATATGCTGCATTAGCCTCA
The DNA here is from genome assembly GCF_000276665.1 of Chinchilla lanigera. Taxonomy (NCBI): domain Eukaryota; kingdom Metazoa; phylum Chordata; class Mammalia; order Rodentia; family Chinchillidae; genus Chinchilla; species Chinchilla lanigera. The sequence goes on along the minus strand of NW_004955525.1, from coordinate 4,073,363 downwards.
GTGGGATGGCCATAGTTATCAAACTTTTCCCTTTGCTGTTCATTGAAATGTAAAAAGCATCAGTGGCAAATCTTGCCTGCTATTACTAGGTAGTCATGCATTGCTTACCAGGGTTCCTGCACTCATCCCCAATGCAAAGTAAGTTCCACAATACAATGTGCCATCTTCTGATCCCTGTCAAAGTGTCCATGTGGAAACTTATTGCAAATTATCTGTAGACAAGAAATTACGATGAGATGTGTATCAGTTTGCAATAAAAGAACATTCAAGCCTTTCAGTTTTCCCTCTTCTCCCATCAATTTGTTCCCTGGTTGTTTTACATGTAGTTTCTCAACTCGGTTACTGAAGACAAGCTATTAGACAAAGCACTTTTAGCAGAAGCACATACAATGGATGTTCAGAATATTTAGGAACATGGTAGCAAATTCTTAATATAAAGTTTTGAGCTGTAATTTTGCCATTGCAAGCAGAAATATCAAAATGACAAACAGGATTTGGAGGCAGATTTATTTATTTATTCCAATGGGCAATAATTGGGATCATTCCCTGAATATGATACCCTGATATCTGGTGGTCCAGGGCTCATATGGGATAAGCAAACAGGAAGAATGAGGCAGAATGGCTTGTCAACTGGGGATTGCTTTATATAATGTGCATCATAATGACCAGTTGTGCATCACAGTGACCAGGGTTTCTAAGAGACAGAAGCAACAGGAATTGGAACAGGAACTATTAACTGGGCAAATAGGAAACTGAAGTATGCTAGCTAAGGGGCATTTTATGTTACAACTTATCCATTACTAATGATGGAGCCAAGATTGTATTCATTCTTGAAACATAGGTTATATAACACTGCTTAGTTTTGATGTAAGGCACATTGAACAAATTTGTAAAAGTAAGGCATCTTTAAATGTAAGTTTATATATTTGTTCTCATTTATATAAACACATCCAACTGACTTAATTGGAAAATAATATGATAATCATAGTTCTTTATGAACATGCTGCACTTCATACAATCTCAAAGTGATAGATACTATTTATTGAATTCTGTGTATTTTAGGCAATTGTTGCAGTCAGAGTTTACAAAGGAGAAGATTTAACACAGAATACATAATTCATAGGATTATTTTATAAAATTAACCCAAAGACTCAAATGCAAAAGAGTGCAGGAGGTCTGTCTGCACACAAGGGACCTAAATAATACAGCTTGAGTCCATTAGCAATGTCCTGCATGAGTCAAACTGAAGACCTAGAGCCCACAATAATGTCTCATGTAAATCTGTCTCTAAAATATGCACTGGGAAGGCCCAAAGGTCAGTGGTAGAAGCCAGAAAGTCTACACAAGCGGGAGGAGGGGTCTGTACCTGCAAGCTGAGGGATCTGCACTGAAGCCAGGAAGTGATGCTGAAAATAAGGACTGGAGCCATCCTCAGTGACAGTGAGGACCCAAGCTGCTTCAATGATGAGAACAGCTGAATTCATATCAGGAAACTCAGGGTGACAAACTTCTCCAGGGGAATCACCAGCATGCCACCTTCCACTACAGTTCTCCTTTCATGCTGATGGAAACAGTCCTCAGGTGGGCCTTCCACATCAAGCATTTTGCTGATTCTGTTCAGCTGGGTGTTATAAGTTAACCATTAGTTAATCAACCACAGCAGTGGTTTGCGTCTGTAAGGCAGAAACATCATGGAGTAAGTGTATGATAAAGCAAAGCTGCTCACTTCGTGGCAGCCAGGAAGCAGAATACAGATGAAGAGAACCAGAAAGGAAGAGGCCAGGGACCAACTATTACTCCAAAGGTAATGTATATTGTTGTTATTATTATTAGTCACACAGCACAGGATAATTATCCTGACAATACTACTTATTGATAGTTTTTATACTGTTAAGTGATCATCATAAATGTCACATCCTCCATGAAGCCTTTTAAATTCTCCCCATGTTATTAAATATGACTCAGTATTTTCAATTTAGTTACATACTAGCTTCTTCCCAACAATTGCACTGCCCTGTATTAGTTAGTCTTTTATGTCATATCACACAGTACCTGGTACAGATAGTGATAATAAATTTGTGTTGAACAAAGCAGAAACATCTTATAGTTCATGCTGAGGAATTCCTTTATATAGTTATATAGTTGAAAGTCTGGGAAAGGGGGTAGAAAGCAGAGTAGTAGGAGAAATATGATAAAATAGTTGAGATATGATATATGTGTACAAATTCCCAAAGAAGAATGTAACTATTATGTATAACAAATATATACTAATAAAAATAAATCATATCAGCATAAGTCCTAATTTTTTTTTTGATGAGTCTTTTTTTTTTTTTTTTGGTAAAATGTAATAGGTGGATTTATTTGCTTTTTTTTTTTTTTTTGGTACTGGGAATCAAACTCATGACCTCAGGCTTGCCAGGCAAACACTTATGCCACTGAGCTATATCCCCGAAACAAGGGACCGTTGGCAGTTGGCTAATCTTTGTTCCCAGACAGAAACGTAATCAGCCCCTGCCTTCTTCCTGCTTTTCCAGTTTGTTTTTTTTTGTTTCTTTGTTTGTTTTACCGGTACCGGGAATCAAACTCACGACCTCATGCTTGCCAGGCAGTTGCTGTGCTGCTAAGCTAAATCCCCAGCCTAAATTTTGTTTAGAATTATCTTACACTAGTACAGAAAAGTAAAGTGTAAAGGATATCATAATATTTAACCTATATGCCTTTTCCATACTCCTTTTAAATGATCTCACCAGCATACCGCAAACTGACTGCCAATTCACACATACACTATATAGGCACATTTTTCTCATTGCCCAGATTGAATCAGATTTGCACATAGGTTCTAGGACAATTTGCTTTGATCCTTGCTTTCTAATGGTAATCCCTGCAGAGTCCTAAGGCATTTTGTTTGCTGTGCACTAACTCAGGAAAAGTAATAGGTGGATTTATTTGCTATGCTTTGGGCACAGGATTGCAAGTAGTTTCTATCTATTCTTCCAAGTATCTGAGGTACTAGTGTTTTACTCATGTTACTAAGTACGTTTCAGTCTCTACTTTCCTTGGAAACAACAGACAGTAGAAAGTTTATAGGTTGGTAGATATTACATATTTTGCTGGTCACTGAAGAGATGTAGGAAACAAACACACTCTGAAAACATAATTTTACTCTTCAAGATAATAGTCAGGGGAGTGATGACATTAGAAATACACTTCCTGAGACTGAATCTGTTGCAGACCACTATGAAATGGCTCTGAGTAGTATTTAATATTAGCCAATTGGCATTCTTTTTTTTTTTCATTTTAAAAATAAAAGGAGGGAAACATAGAAAAAATTTCACAAAATAGCAAAAGAACAGTACAGACAGTATGGAGTTACAAACAAAGTGGTAGGGAATTAACAATGCTTTTGTATTACATATTGATATTTTCAAAGTGGTTTCTTATGAAAACAGATATAGACATGCAAGGCTGATCAACCAAGAATTCATTGACAGTTTCTTTCAGCAAAGAAAAACCAGACAGTACAAAAGCCATGTTAACTATCCTGCATTTACATACACACAAAATTTCTCCTTCTTTCTCTTTTTTTTTTTCCCACATCCCAGTTGCCCTTTACCCTTGCGTGCAGTCCTATCACTTCAAAATGTCTATCATACCTCCTACTTCAAACTAACTCTTTCAGGTTGCACACTAGTAAAACAATGCGGTGCTTGCACATGTACGTTTGATTAATTTCACTTATGAGTATGGTCTCTAGTTGTGACCATTTACTTATAAAAGCCTCGGGTTTATCACTCTTTAAAGCTGAGTAATATTCCATTATATAAAAGTACCACAATTTTCTTATCCAACCTTCAGTGCATGGACATTTGTGTTCTTTCCACATTTTAGCAATTACAAATTGTGCTGCTATGAACATAGGTGCACATATATCACTGTGATATGATGTTTTTAGATCTTCTGGGAAAATACCCAGCAGGGCAATAGCTGGATTGAATGGAACCTGTAGACTTCGTTTTCTGAG
>NW_004955525.1:4055513-4066849 GCF_000276665.1 Chinchilla lanigera | reverse complement strand
AGTTTGAGATGTAGCATTAGGCTACTTAGTTGTTCTCTTTCTGGTTTCCTTATGTGTGAATTCACTTCTATGAATTTACCTGTGAGGACTGGTTTCATTGCATCCCATAGATTTCAGTAAGTTGCATTTACATTTTCATTTGTTTGTAGGTATTTTTTAACTTCCTCTTTAATTTCTTCCATAACCCATTGGTTGTTGAGGAGCTTGTTATTTAATTTCCAAGTGTTTATGAAGTCTTTGGAGTTCCTTTTGTCACTAATTTCCAATTTCATTGCACTGTGGTCAGATAATATGAACAGGACAATTTCAATTCTTTTGCATTTTGAAAGGTATGCTCTATGGGCTAAGATGTGGTTTATTTTAGAGAATGACCCTTGTGCAGCTGAGAAAAATATGTATTCTGATGTTGTGGGGTGGAGCACTCTGTAGACATCTACTAAGTCCATTTGTTCACAGCTTTGGTTCAGATGTGTTATTTCCTCGGTGATTTTTTGTCCACTTGACCTATCTCTTTTTGTCAAAGGGGTGTTGAGATCCCCTGTTACATTAGTGTTAGTTATTATATGGGTTTTCGTGCCTGTTAAGGTTTGTCTTATAATTTCGAGCTCTGATGTTTGGTGCATAGATGTTTAAGATTGTTACCTCATCCACTTGAAGTTTTCCCCTGACTAGTATGTAGTGACCTACTTTATCTCTTTTGATTGTTGTTGATTTGAAGTTTACATGGTCTACAAACAGAATAGCTACCCCTGCTTTTTTCAGGGTTTTTGTTGAATGAAGGATTGTTTTCCATCCTTTGACTTTTAGTCTGTTGATTTCCTTTTCAGTGATATGTGTTTCCTTTATACGGCATATTGTTGGATTTTGTTTTTTAATCCAGTCTTCCAGTCTGTTTCTTTTTTCTGGAGAATTGAGGCCATTAACATTTATAGTTGCAACCGATTTGTACTGATTTATCATTGTCATGTTATTTACTTGCACTGGTGTCCTACTTTTTCTACCTGTTTATTTGTTTGCTCTTCTTGACGTTTCGTTCCTGCTGTTTTTTTTGAAATTGCGGTCAGATTTTTTTTCTCTCCAGAATATCTTTCAGTACTCTTTGTAATGCTGGCTTGGAGCTCATGAAGTTCTTCAATTGTTCTTTGTCATGAATATATTTTATGTCTCCATTGAATTCGAGAGATAGTTTGGCTGGGTACATCAGTCTTGGTTGGAAGCTGTTCTGTCTCAGCGCCTGAAATATTTCACTCCAAGCTCTTCTCCATTGGATGGCTTTTGCTGAGAAGTCTGCTGTGATTCTGATGGGCTTCCCTTTATAGGTAATCTGTTTCTTTTCTCTAGCGGCTTTCAATATTCTGTTCTTTTGGTGGGGATCTGAGAACTTTACTTTATATGTCTGGGTGTAGTTTTACTTTGGTTGTGGTTGTTTGGAGTTCTAAATGCCTCATTTACCTGTATATCAGGTTCTGTTTCCATGCTTGGGAAATTTTCTGCTATGTTTTCTGCAAATAATCTTTTAATGTCAGTCATGTTGCTTCATGCTGTTTCATTGACTCCTATAATTCATATATTATTCCTCTTTGCCTCATCTTGCAGCTGTTGAATTGACTTTTCCTGCATCCTTGCTGATTTTACGAGATCTGTTACTTCACGGTCACTAGCTGCCATGCTGTCTTCAATGTGTGAGATTCTATCTTCAGCTTCATTCAAGCGGTTTTGGTAGCTTTCAGTGGCAGCTTTGTTTTCCTGGAAGTTTCTTACAATCTGGTTCTTGTGTTGTACGTCTTTTCTCTATTTTTCATTGAATGCTTCTGACTCTTGCCTTTGTTCTTCTATTTTCTTATATATTTCTTGTTCAGACTTTTTGAGCATTTCCTTCATTATTCTTGTCATTTCACTTTTTGCCTGAGAGATTATTTCTGATCTCTTCTCTTGTATGGCCTTATGGTGTTGTTTCTTTACCTCCATTGCAATCATTTCAGCTATTTCAGGCATGTGTTTACTATGTTCTCCTATGTTGGTGTCTCCTGGACTGGTTGTGATTGGGGTGGAGTTCTAGGGTTGTGTTTTAGTCTTTTGTTTTGACATGTTTGCTACCGGTTGCAGAAAGCTCAGTTTCCCTCTTCAGTAGCTGCTCAACCAAGACCACTAGTGTCTCTGTTTTTCCTGTTGTTCAGATTTGCCTGTGGGCGACCTCTGCGTAGCACTACTTAGTCTCGAGTTTTCCGGCAGTTTTTGATTTGTATCTAGCTATCCCCATTCTCAGACATGGGCACTTGTGTCAGTTGATCACCGACCATCTGATCCATTGTCCCCTTACAGTTCAGTGCACGTGCATGACCTGACTCTGGTTGCACTGGTGTGACAATCCCGGTCCAGTGGACCTATGTCCCCAGGCTGTTTAGGGTACAGACATAATTCAAAGAAAAACTGCAGGGTCTACAGTTTGTGAACCACCTGAATGTATGTGTCCAGTCAGTTCAGGACACATACAGGAAGCAGGTGCAGCCCAGATGGGTAGCAGTCACAGACTTCCCCAGCCTTTGACTCGCTAGAAGGTCTGGGCATAGGCAAAGCATGGACACAAACCATGGTTCCGGCAGCTCTTGGAGCACTTGCTCACTCGGTGCAGGGTGTGTGGGGCTCAGAGAGTCTGCTTGCCCAGCCCCCAGCCAATGAAGTCCCCGGGGTTTCTGAGTGAGGACCTCCTCTCTGCTGTGGGTGCCAGGTTGGCAGCGATTCAGTCTGTAATGTCTGGGGGGTCTTTGTTCGTGTGCTCTGCCCTCAGGTAGTAGATGGAAAATATTTGGCTCTCTCTGCGTGTTTCAGCTGGAAACCATGGCAGTGTGGGCCAAGCACAGACTGGAACCCACGGGCCGTGCAGCTCCCGGAGTGTTCGCTCTCTCGGCGCAATGCGGGGCACCGAGAGTCTCCCCATTAGCTTTCTATGTTTACTTGTGAGTTGTCCAAAGCTTAGACACCTTGTCTAAAGATTGGCAGTGGACTCATAGTAAGTATACCTCTGTGAGTCCCTGGTCACCACTGAGGCCTGCCTTGGCCTCTGAAGCAGTTATGCCTCAAAGGACAAGATAAGGCCACATCTGAGGAATCTGACTCCAATCCCAATTAACTACAAGCGACTGCTGCTGCAGGCTCCACACTCCTATAATAAATACCAACCTAAAGATAAGGTAGTTCTCCTAATTGACATAATATACTACTTGGGAAAATCCTTCAAAGGTCCTACTAGATTCCTGTGTTTTCTTGAGTATCCTCCTCCTTTGTGTGAGAACCAAATAAATACAGGCTACCCAGAGAAGTCTTTCTCTAATCACAGAGAATATCAAAGCTGTAAGAGAGTTAGACCCTCCTGCAGCCCTGAAATTATTTCAGTGGTTTCATTTATTTAAGCCTTCACCATCCACTCACTTGGGAGATTGTGGGCCTGATCAGCCCACAATAACTAAGGGTTATTTAACCTGATATAAATCCACTAGTCACAACAATATACTCAGCTCACCAGTTTTGTTGTTGTAGCCTAACAGAAGTTCTCACAGTTCCCTAAATGTGCTGGATTTTCTCTTCTCTTCAGGTCTTTATGAAAGATGTTCCTTCTGCCTAAACAGCCTATCTTTGTATTATCCTTTCTTCCACCTTGTTTTGCTTCTCTGCCTATTTCTATATAAAGTCTAATTTACAATTTTAAACTACCACTTGCCAACTTTTCAAACTCAGTTTGATGTTTGTATATCCATCCAAAGTAGGAGTGGTGACAATGGACACTCTTGTCTTGTTCCTGAATTTAAAGTGAAAGCTTTTGATTTTTATCCATTTAGTATAATATTGGCTCTTGGTTTGTCATAGATGGATTTTATCAGATTGAGGTACAATCCATCCATGCCAATTTTCTGTAGGGTTTTTATCATGAATAAGTGTTGGACTTTATCAAAAGCTTTTTCTGCATCTATTGAGATGACCATGTGATTCTTATCTTTAGCTCTGTTGGTATAGTGTATTATATTGATTGATTTGCATATATTGAACCATCCCTATATTGCTGGGATGAATCCTAGTTGGTCATGATGTATTATCTTCTTGATGATTTACTACATTCTATTAGCTAGTATTTTATAGAGAATTTTTGAATCTATGTTCATTAGGGAGATTGGCCTATAGTTATCTTTTTGGGTTAGTTATTTTCCTGGCTTTGAAATTCTCTTTTCTCTTTACCAATTTTGTACACTTGAATTTGGTAATCAGAATGACTAATCTGAAAACAATATTCAGTATAAGAATCACTGTTGAACTCCTACTATTTTGTATGGTGAAGCTCTGCATCATTTCCAATGATTGTTTTATTACTTGTTACTGTCTTTGATTGTTTGATCAGTCTTACATTTTTATATCTGGTGGACTGATCAAATTCATTGAAGATAACAGTATGTAATGTAGCAATCATTATTAATTCCTATCATTTTGTTTTGACGTCATGTATAATTTTGCATTGTTTTCATTTTGTCTTCACTGTTGTTTTGTTAGTTTTTTAATTTTTTTAAATAAAAAAATAAAAGTCACTGCCAATCATAAAATCCCTAAAGTACCCTATGCTTCTGCCCTATTGTCTCTGAATTGTTACTATCTGCTTACTTCTCTGCTTTCTTTAACTAAATTATGAAGAACTGAAACCAAGACCATAATGTACTTGCGACTCTATCCTTGTGTATTGGTATATTTCCTATTACTTCTCATAAAAAAATAGAAGTTCAAAACAGGCTGTGCAATAAATCAGTTTATTTTGCCATAAATAACTAACATGTATTAGTTGACATATATAAAATGACATATATCTAATGTCATTTCTTTCTTAACATAGTAGTACTTCTAGAAGATAGATCATGTATATAAAATGGTCCTAACTGACTCATTGGCTAATGGTTAGTACATGATCTTTGCAGTCACACAGAGGTACAGTTTCAAGTTCCAACAGTGTATGTCTCCATTTGTTTGCCTGAGAAACTACTTAGAGGATACCAATACTTAATACAACAACCATTGTTAATTTCCTAAAATTTTGTGTGTAACTCTGTATTGCGTGTATTGTTCTTATGCTGTTTTGTAAATGGATGTCTGTTTGTTAATATGTTTCCCTTCTTTTATTCTTAAAATAAATTTTAAAAAAATTCCAGCAGTATATCTTACTAGTATTTTTTTTTTAAATCGGGCATACTAATTATCATTTTTGAATCTCTGTTTCTATATCTATGAACTGTTGGTAATTCAGTGTCTGCATGTCATAGAATAGGTATAAAATTTAATAAGATATTGTATGCAAAATGCTTTATATGAGCTGTGGATATACTATAGACATTCCATCTACAATAATTATTATCATTAATGTTACATGCAGCTAAAGAATAAATAAGATACTTTTAAAATGAGAAATTTAAAGACAATTTAATCGTATCAATTTTCCAGTTGTTAAAACTATTTGTGTTGACGTATTTATTGGTAAGTATGAATTTGATGGTAATCAAAAATGGACATTTTTGGGCTGGGGATTTAGCTTAGTGGCACAGCATCTGCCTGGCCAGCACAAGGTCATAAGTTCGGTTCCTGGTACCGGAAGTCCCCCCCTCAAAAAAAAAACAAAAGATGGACATTTTCAATATGCATGACTTTGTCAACACCTTGAAATTTTGAGTCTATTTATTATTTTACTACATGTTGGTAAATTTGATCTCATTCATTTTCAATTGATTTTCCCCTTAGGTCTATATTTCCTTGCTGAAACCTCTAAATATTGCCATAGGGGGGAAATTCATAAAAATTTTACTGATACAGAAATACAACTACTGCATATCACTCATATGCAGAAGAGAATAAAACTGATTTCATATAAGTACAGAGTAGAATATATTGGTTATCAATGTTTTGGATGGTTATAGGGAAGATGAAGTTAGAAAAGGATCAGTTGATGGGTATCACAATGCAGTTAGATGATTAAGATTCATTCTACTGTACACAAGGATGATTTCAGTTAGCAATAATTTATTCTATATTTCAAAATAGCTCAAATATATGACTTTGAATGTCTTAGTGCAAAGAAACAATACATGTTGAGATGTTGGAAATGTTTATTTCCCTGATTAAACTACTATGCATTGCATACATATATGAAAATATCAGACTATATCATATACATGTGAAGTTATGTATAAAATAAAAAGTAATAAAGGTGCTAGTGTGAGAAATGATCTCCTTTTTCTTGTAATGATAAGTATAAATTACATTTCCTATACTCTAAAATCTAGTTACCATACCCACTTTTCTTAGAATACTGTTAGTAGTTTATACTCTGATTTTTCTTATGTTCACAAGTATATATGCATTCATCTCATTATAGTTTAGTTAGTTTGGGGTACCCTAAATTGATATTTAATTTTACTCTAAAAATCTCATCTCATAAGCATTCACTCATTTATTGGCTTACTTATCTGTAATAAAAAGGTAAGATCTACCCAAATAATGAGACAATGTCATTTCCCATATACTCCCTGAGAATAAGGCACTTGTGTGCATGATACATTCCACAGGAACTTAGAGTGAGCTACAAACAAGTATGATACATAAATATATATATGACAAATAATAAGCCAACCTGACAAGCATTCTCAAATGTGTTTCATATTCTTTAAAATCTTTAAAATTATTCACTGTTTTGTCATAGGAGTAGAATGGACCATTATCTCCCTATTGTGAGGATTTGCTCTATTTTTTCCCTGCTAAACAAAAGTCATTTTCTTAAATTCTGAGCATCTCCAATGTCTTGTTTCTTTTATTCATATCTAGTGCATATAAATTTAAATTACACCCTTTAATAGCCTCCATTTAAGACAACTGTTACTTAAACTGTTATTGAATCACTGTTATTTTATACCTCTTTAAAGAGGGGCATAAGCATGATCTGTTAGTTACCAGTTTGTACAGATTCTGCACTGTATATACACAATCCACTTTAGCTATACATTGATGAAAGAAGTCTTCACACATTCTCAACAGTTTACAGCACATAAAGCATTGAAACTAAAATGCAAACAAAAGGCTACTTTTGAACTGGGCACATTATTTGGAGAAGTCTTCATTTCAAAATATATTCAGATATGAGAAAAAATTAGGATGCTCTTTAATGCATTATGAAAAAATGGAGCTGCAATATATAATATTGGCATTCAGGGACACTTGTAACAAGAAGGAAAAATCAATACTTCATATGTATATATAACTTTTCCCTCTCAAGAAGCTAAAAACCTTGTTTTTTCAGCTCCACAAAATTAACAACTTCACAACTCTGAAAGAAAACATCATCTTCTTTTAGTAAGTTCACATAAACATCAGGAAATATTTTCCTTGAAGTCTTAGTGAGAAGTTCTGTATATTTTACTCTAGGTTTGTGTACAGAGTGTCCAAAATGTTAATGAGCATTCAGGTTTGTGAATGTGTAATATTATCTCAGTATGTAGGACCAAGAAAATGCAATTTGGTTGAATATTCCTTTCTTTTTCTCTGCTATACATATGTGTCATATATTAGATTTTTAAAAATGTGAAGAACACTCCACTTACCTATCTATCAGATTTTAGGAAAACATAATCATTCAGCACAAAACTGAAGATAGAGTTGAGTGAATCATCTGAAAACAGCAAGAAATGAAGAAATCAGTTATTTTAGAGGCTGGCTTTTATACTCTTACAAGAGTAGTACTGTACAAAAAGTTAAAGTCATCATTTTGCTTAGCTTGGTTACTTGGTTTACTCTGAAAAATATCATGCCTACCCTACTTTGCAAAATATAATCATTTGAGGGGGGTTAGCAGATGCTGTTCAAGACAGATACATCCACAGCTGTGAAAATAAATAGTGCATAAAAAAGACAGGAGAAATCCAACAGTTAAAAAGAACATAACTGTAGTCATTAGTTGACTCTGATGATTCATTGGTTCAATTTATCATTTGCTATGTATGCAGTGAAAGAATATTTTCTGCAAATGGAACCAACAGCTTGCACAAATACATTTATACATGTAAGAATTGCTTGTATGGGGAACATAAAGATAGAAGTGTAACTAAGTAACAGCTATAGTAAAGCAGGGGACTAGACAGCAATGAGGAAAGTGATAAGTTTGGGCCAGAGTGTGAAGGGCCTTCAGTGCTGAGAATGAGAATTTTATATGGGGTAAGATGAGACAACCAGAAGCTTTTAAGTTTGAGAGTAACATAGTGGGATTTATGATCTAGAAAATGCACTCTATAAAAATGCAAGATGTAATGTGCATATTCTGCTTTTATTTGTGAAAAAGAAAGGCATATAAATATATGCCTGTAATATTTATATGTATGCTTATACTCAGAGACTATCTGTGGAATATGTCTTAGTTACTTTTATCTCATTGCTGAGACAAAATACCCAAAATCCAAAGTTAAGGAAGGAAATGTTTCTTTAGCTTACAGTTCGTAGAGGTTTCAGTACGTATCAGCTGGCAGGGTGGCACATGGCACAGGGGCAACAGTTCATGGTAAGAGAAGACAGTGAAAGTATCAAGAACAAAAGGGCAAGATAAACATCATTCTACCCATTTCACCTTATCCATACTACTGAGATTAGGATACTGCCAATCCAATCAGTGGACTGATCCAGCAGTCACTCACTTTTAATCTGTGAATGCTTGATCCCAGAATTGCACTACAAATCAATCACCATGCCTATAATTCCAGCACTCAGGAGGCTGAGGCAGGAGGATTGCCATGAGTTTGAGGCCAACCTGAGCTACCTAGTGAATTCAAGGTAAGCCTAACAGGCATAGAAAGGCCTTGTCTCAAAAGAAAACCCAAAAAGTTTTTTTAAAAAAGATCATTCCCAAAATATCAGGCCCTGATTTCTGATGATTTAGGGCTTAAATGGGACAAGCAAGCAAGAACACAGAGGGAGAATGGCTTGTCAACTTGGGATTGGTTCCTACAATACACATCACAGTGATCAACTATGCATCACAGTGATCAGTCATTTCCAAGAAACAAAAGTAGAAGAAAGTGTAATCGGAACAATTACATGGACAACTAACAAACTGAGGTATATTGGCTCAGGGAGCATCTTCTGTTACATTTCAGTCCTCTCTTAGTTTTCCAAGGAAATCTTTGCTGATCATGTTACATTTGATCTTTTGAGACAAGGTTCAACTAGAAGCAATAACATTAAGGCTGTCAGTGTTCCTAGGATGGACCCTAGCCAAGGTCCCTAAAACTGAAAATCACACCAAGTGTTTGTGGTTTGTTTCTGTTATTACAGGGTTTCTCCCTGAGTTGACCCTAACATGGTAGTAAAGGAGTTCATCTGATGTAGGAGAGTGCCCAGTGTGACTTGGATGCTTGTGGAATCTTTAGTATTTGTAAGGGTCTTACTGGTTATTTTCTATTTTCTCAGGGCAATCATCCATATAACTAAAGCAAAGAAAGACCTGGGGTAAGCAGCCTGAAAAGGCATAAAAATAATGCATTGAGATATACAGCAAGCCTGCAAAAAATGTCCTCAGGTTTCAGCCATACATGCGCTGGTCAGAATCTGGAGTGATAAGAACAGGGCTTTGAATGTGTTGTTTCTTCAAATTGAGCCCCAGAAGAGCTGTCTAGAGCAGGAAAATTCTCCAGAACTCTGGATGGTGTATCTGAATCTGACTTTCTAAAACTTTTTTTTTTTTTTTTTTTGTACCAGGAATCAAACTCAGCACCTTTCACGTGCCAGGCAGGTGCTTGTGACACTGAGCCATATCCCCGGTGACTTTCTGAAACTTGTAGAGGTAGTTAATATGCATGTGAATTATGTATGTGCAGGAGTGCCTACAGGTATAGCTGATCTTAACCTAAATTTGTGGAGCTAGTTACAAGCTGTTTCCGTGGGGTTATGTTTTATTTTCTCAATTTTTTAGAGCTTTCAGCCTGTATGCTGTATGTAGTTTTCATTTAGGTCTCTTTTCTACAAATGCAGGCCCATTTTTGCTGTCAATGGTCAAGGGTAGGCCATATCTAGGGATGATTTTTCATAGCAGGACCCTATAAACTTCTGTTGTCTCAGTGTGGGTAGAGAATGAGACAGTGGGGCTAGTGAAACAGATGCTGAAGCCTTAGCTGACTGCAGGGGTGTGAGTGCCAGTGGTGTGGCTTGTGCTTGCACAACATATAGTAGGGGCAGGTCTGGCTCTTATTGAAATAGATCTAGGAGCACCAGACAAAGTTTTGCTAGCTCGGCTTGATGTTTCAGTCAACTGGATCACCAGAGCGGCCTTAGGAGTGCAAGTTTGGTGTTGTTGGTGCCAGGATTCCAAATAGCAGCAGGAAGCAGTAGGAGAGCATTGACCAAAATAACTTTTTCCAAGGTGACCACAGCATATCTATCCTTTCAGACTCCATTCCTAACAGAGCTACTTCCATCCACAAAAAGGGTGTGCTCAGTATCTCTCAGGGGGTTTATTTTTTAGTCATGGTCTGGTGGGCAGGTAAATTTTTTCTCCTTTTTATTTATTTTTTTTTATTTTAAAGAGAGTAGTAAATGTGAAACAAACAAAAAAAGGAATAGAACAGTAGCAGCATACCAGTATCACAAACATAAACAAATCAAAGCAGGAACATTCAAAGTGATACAGAGCCTCAAGACAAAATAATACAAATCAATAGTGGTTGTTACATTGCATATTGCTATCCTTAACTATATTGCTAAGATTACCAGAGGTAAGAATGTAAGATTGCTCAAACCATTATAGGGAATAAGAAAATAATTCTTCTATAAAAATGTAGAGATAATACAAAGTTTCACTACACAAGATGGAAGGAGTTCACCATTGTACTTCCATTGCATATTGTTACCTTCAAATCAGTTGCTCAGACCACCAGACACAAGCATCAGAACATAAAAAAATTGTAATCATTAACTGTTCATTTCAATACACCATGAGACATCAGCAATACAGTTATCACAGCTATTCATATATATATTTATGTTTTGCCTTCCTTCTTTTTCCTTCTTTCCCCCATCCCAGTCATTCCTTCCTTTGAGCAATTTCTTTCCCTTTCTTATCATCTATTGTATGATTTGAGTTTTACCTAGTCTTTCAGGTTCCTACAGCAAGGACACAAAATGATGTTTACCCATCTGGGTCAAATTTATTTCACTTATGAGTATGGTCTCTAGTTGAATCCATTTGCCTACAAAAGCCTCGAGATTATCTTTCTTAATAGCTGAGTAATATTCCATTGTATAAAAATACCACAACTTTTTCTTTTTTTTTT
>NW_004955525.1:4044175-4052223 GCF_000276665.1 Chinchilla lanigera | reverse complement strand
TGTGAGTTCACTGGTATAAATTTACCTCTGAGGACTGCTTTCATTGCATCCCATAGATTCTGGAAAGTTGTGTTTACATTATCATTTCTTTGTAGGTATTTTTTAATATCCTCTTTAATTTCTTCTGTGACCCATTGGTTGTTCAGGAGGTTGTTATTTAATTTCCAAGTGTTTATGGAGTTTTTGGAGTTCCTTCCGTCATTAATTTCCAATTGCATTGCACTGTGGTCAGATAATCTGCAGGGGATAATTTCAATTCTTTTGTATTTCGGCAGGTATGCTGTGTGGGCGAAGATGTACCACAACTTTTTTATCCATTCCTCAGTGGATGGGCTTCTGTGTTGTTTCCAAGATTGAGCTATAAAAAATTGTGCTGCTATAAGCATGGGTGCACATATATTTCTGTGGTATGATGTCTTTAATTCTTCTGGGAATATATCCATAAGGGTAATAGTTGCGTTAAATGGAACTTCCAATCCTACTTGCATGAGGAATCTCCAAATTGATTTCTACAGTGGTTTCAACAGTCGACACTCCCACCAACAGTGAAGTCGGGTTTCTTTCTCCTGATAGCCTCTCCAGCATTTGTTATTGATTGATTTCTTGATGATAGCCATTCTTTCTGGGGTGAGATGAAATCTCAGTTTTGTTTTAATTTGCATTTCTTGAATGACTAATGATGCTGAATATTTTTTCATGTATTTATTCATCATTAGTATCTCTTCATTAGAGAAATGTGTATTCTTCTTAGATACCCATTTTTAGATTGGTTTTTTAAATTTAGAGGGCCTGATTTTTTTTAATTCTTTCAATATCCTAGATAGAAGTCCTTTGTCTAAGGGGGAGTTGGCTAAAATTTTTTTCCTAAATCATGGATTTTGTTTTTACTTTATTGGTGATTTCTTTAGATGTGCAAAAATTTTCTGTAAGATGAGATCCCAGTTGTTGATTCTTTGAAGTATTTCCAGTGCAATTTGGATTTTGTTCATGAACTCTCTTCCTGCCCCAGTGTCATTAAGGTTTTTACCTGATTTCTCTTCCAATAAATTTAGTGTTTCTGTTTTAATATTGAGATCTTTGATCCATTTTGACTTTAATTTAGTGCATGGTGAAAGACATGGGTCTAGTTTTAGTCTTCAGCATGTGGAAAGCCAGATTTTCCAGCACCATTTATGAAAGAGCCTATCTTCCTTCCATTGAACATATTTGACCCCTTTGTTGAAGATAAGATGACGAGTGTGTTTGTGATTGTATCTGTATCTTCTAATCTGTTCCATTGATCTTCAGGTCTCTTTTTGTGCTAGTACCATGCTGATTTTATCACAGTAGCTTTAAAATATAATTTTAAGTCAGCATTAGTGATGCCTCCTTCCTTTCCTTTGTTTCCCAAGATTGCTTTTGCTATTCTAGGCCTCTTCTGGTTCCAGGTGAACTTTAGGAGTGTTTTCTCTATATCTGTGAGGTATACTAATGGTATTTCAATTGGGATTGCATTGAATCTGTACAATAATTTTGGAAGTATGGCCATTTTCACAATGTTGGTTCTTCTTATCTGTGAGCAAAGAATATCTTTCCATTTTCTGATACCTTCTTCGATCTCTTTTTTCAGAGTACTATAATTTTCGCTGTATAGATCTTTGTCTTCTTTTGTTAGATTGATTCATTGCTAAGTATTTCATCTTTTTAGATGCTATTGTGAAAGGTGTTGTTTCCCTAATTTCTCTCTCAGTCTGTTTGTTACTTTTGCATGGGAATGCTTTGAATTCTCAATGTTAATTCTGTATCCAGCTATGCTACTTTTTTTGGCTATTAAATCCATGAGCCTTTGGTGGAGTTTTGGGGGTCTTCTATATAGAGTATCATAATGATAATTTCACTTCTTCCTTTCATATCCTTATTCCTTTTCTTTCTCACTCTTTTCTAATTGCTCTAACCAATATTTCCAGAACAATATTGAATAGGAGTGCTGACAGTGGATATCCTTATCTTGTTCCTGATTTTAAAGTGAAAGCATTCAATTTTTGACCATTTAATATGATGTTACCTGTTGGTTTATCATAGATGGCTTTGATCAGCTTGAGGTAAAGGCCATCTATTACTATTTTCTGTAGGGTTTTCATCATGAATGAGTGTTGAATGTTACCAAAGACTTTTTCTTCATCGATGGAGATGTTCATGTGATTTTTGTTTTTGGCTCTATTGACATGGTGAATTACATTGATTGATTTGTGTATATTGAACCATACCTGCATTCCTGGTATGAATCCCACTTGGTTGTGGTGTATAATCATCTTGATGACTTGTATTCTGTTTGCTAGTATTTTATTAAGAATTTTTGCATCTATATTCATTAGAGAGATTGGCCTGTAGTTCTCTTTCTTGGTTGTGTCTTTCTCTCGTTTTGGTATCAGGATAGTACTTGCTTCTAGGAATGAGTTGGGGAGAATTCCTTCCCTTTCAATTTTATTAAAGAATTTGAGAAGAACTGGTGTTAAATCTTTCCTAAATTGTGTGTAAAACTCAGCTGCAAATTCATCAGGACCCAGGCTTTTCTTAATTGGCAAGTTTTTAATTACATTCTGAATTTGACTGGATTGTATTGAGTTATTCAGAATTTTTATATCTTCTTCATTCTGCTTTGGTAGTTCATATCAATCTAGAAATCTGTCCATTACCTCTGTGTTTTCCATCCTACGAGAGTAAATATTTTCAAAGTAGGTATTGATGATCTTCTGAATTTCTTCTGGATCTGTAATGATTTCACCCCTTTCATTCCTTATTGCATATATTTCAGTTTTTTTTTTTTTTTTTTTTTTGCTTTTTAAATAAGGTTGGCTAGCGATTTATCTATTTTATTTATTATTTCAAAGAACCAACTCTTTGATTCATTAATTCTTTGCTTTGTTTTTTCTAGTTTCCATTGCATTAATTTCTGCTCTGAGCTTTATACTTTCCTGCCTTCTTTGGGCTCTTGGTTTTACTTGCTCTTCTTTTTCTAGGAACTTGAGGTGTAGCATAAGACTGTTTATTTGCGCTTGTTCTGTTTTCCCAAGGTGAGAGTTCACCGCTATAAATTTCCCTCTGAGGACTGCTTTCATTGCATCCCACAGGTTCCTGTAGGTTTTATCTCTATTTTCGTTTGATTGTAAAGAGTATTTAATCTCTACTTTGAGTTCATCTGTGATCCATTGGTTGTTCAAGAGGAGGTTATTTAATTTCCAACTGTTTATGGAGGTTCTGTGTTTTCTTTTGTCATCAATTTCCAATTTCATTGCATTATGGTCTGATAGTATGGGTTCGATAATTTCAATTCCTTTGCATTTACTTAAACATGTTCTATGTACTAATATATGGTCTGTTTTAGAGAACATCCCATGTGCAGATGAGAAGAATGTGTATTGTGATGCTGTTGGGTGGAACACTCTCTAAAGGTCTACTAAGTCCATATGTTCACAAGTATGATTAAGTTCTGTTATTTCTTTTCCAATTTTTTGTCTAGTTGATCTATCTCTTTGTGACAATGGTGTTTTAAAGTCCCCTGTTACGATTTTGTTACTACTTATTTCATTTTCCATGTCTGTTGGAATTTGTCTTATATAGGTTGGTGCTCCTATATTTGGTGCATAGATATTACAATTGGTATCTCTTCCTCTTGAAGCTTCCCCCGCACAAGAATGTAGTGATCTTCTTTGTCTCTTTTGATTGTTCTTGGTTTGAAGTTCACATTGTCTGCAGGCAGAATAGCTACATTCGCTTTTTTCTGGGTTCCTGTCACATGGAGTATTGCTTTCCATCTTTTAATTTTCAGTCTGTGAATTTCCTTTTGAGTTAAATGTGTTTCTTGAATACAGCATATAGTTAAGTTGTGTTTCCTAATCCACATTGCTAGTCTGCTTCTTTTTGTTGGTGCACTGAGACCATTTACATTGATGGTTATAACTGATATATACTGGCTTATCTCTGTCATGGTAATTTCCAGCTGTTGGATCCTCCTTTCTCCCTCTGTTTAATTGCTTGCTCTGCTTGGTGGCTCCTTTCTGTTGCTGTTCTTCAAGTTGCACTCTGTTTTGTCTCTTTCTAGTGTATCTTTAGCAATTTTGTGGGACTGACTTGGCCCTCGTTAATTTTGTCAGTTGTTCTTTATCATGAAAATATTTTCTTTCTCCATTAAATTTGAAAGATAGCTTTGCGGGGTACATCAATCTGGGTTGGAAGTTATTTTCTTTCAGTACCTGAAATACTTCACTCCAAGCTCTTCTTGCCTTGATGGTTTGTGTTGAGAAGTCTACCGTGACTCTGATAGGCTTACCTTTATAAGTGATCTGTTTCTTTTCTCTAAGAACTTTTACCATTCTGAGCTTTTGTTGAGTTTCTGGGATCTTAATAACTATATGTCTATGTGTAGATTTATTTTGGTTATGATTAACTGGAGTTCTATATGCTTCCCTTATTTGGATGTCTGATTCTTTTTCCAAGCCTGTGAAATTCTCTGCTATTATTTCTGCAAATAGTATTTTTATGTCATTTGTGTTGACACCTGCTGTTTCATTCATACCTATAACCCTGACATTGTTTTACTTTGCCTTGTCTTGCAGTTCTTGAATTATTATTTCCTGGTTCCTTGTTGTTGCTAAGAGATCCCTCCTTTCACGTTCATTAGTGGCAGTGCTGTCCTCTATGTCTGAAAGTCTATCTTCAGCTTCATTCAGGATGTTTTGAAGGCTTTCAATGGAATTTTTAATTTCCTGGATATCTGCTTGCATATGTTTCATTCCTTCTAGTTCTTTTCTATATTGTTCCCTGGAGGTGTCCACGAGTTGTCTATTCTCTTCTATTTTCTTGTCTGTGTCATCTTTGGATATGCTGAACATTTCTTTCATTATTGTCGTCATTTCTTTTCTTACCTGAGACATTATTTCTGATCCGATATCCTCTATGGCATGATGGACTGGTTTCTTTACTTCACTTGCTATGATTTCAGATATTTCAGGTATATGACTTCCAGACTCTTCTGTGTTGATGGCTCTTTTACTTGTTTTGGGTGGTGTGGAGGTCTGGGATTGCATTTTGCTCCTTTGTTTTGTCATTTTTGAAGATCTAGAGGCTTCCTGAAGTGCAGTCTGACTCTCCTGATTGTGTGTGAGTGGCAGGGAGAAAGTCTGCAGATCCACAGTGCTCAGTGTATCTCCTGTGCTGGTGAGTGTTGGCAAGATGGGTTCCCAGATGCTCCTGAACTTTCTTGCATTCAGTTGGCACCCAGGCATGTGTGGGAAGTTGGGGCAAGCTCATCAGAGTTTCTGAGACTGTCTGGGGTTCGGCCCAACTTCCACAATAGTGGGGAGTATGCAGGTTGTGTTCACTGATGCTTCAGATATTACCCAGGACAAAGCCTGCTTCCTACACTGGAAGCGGAGTGTGTGGGTGGACTGCCTGAGGCCCCTGACTCTGTCAAGATTTCAGCTGACCTCCCAGGGTTGTTCCAAGTTTTTCTGGCAGTGACCATCAAGGCCCCAGAAGTTGTTCAGGGCTCCATGTGCCTCATACACTAGTGGAAGAGGAACCAGAATGTCACACTGGAGTTCCTAAAGATTTCTGAAGTGCAGTCCAGGCCTCCCAGACACTCTATGGGTGTGGCCAGTAGCCACGAAGGCCCCAGAGGGTGCTGAGGTTCTGCCTGCCTTGCACACTGGTCAGTGAGGTGCTGCCACACCTCACTGGGCTTCCTGAAGATGTCCAGGATTCAGCCCAGCGAAAGCAGACACACTGAGTGTGGCCATTAGCCCCACAGGCACCAGAGGATGCCTGGGGTTCCGCTTGCCTTTCATGCTCGTCAGAGAGGCGCTGCTGGGCCTCACCGGATTCCTGAAGATAACCAGGATTCAGCCCCACCTCTGTAAGTGTTTCCGCCTGCTCCCAAGCTCATGGGTAGGGCTGGCAGCAGCTCACCTGGGTTCTCGAAGCCGTCCTAGTTGCAGCTCAGCTCTGACAGGGACAGGGGAGGAGGAGAGGGGCAGGGATTGGAGCCCAGGTCCCTAAAGCTGTCCAGGTTTCTGTCTTTTCCCAAGCTTATGGGTGGGGCAGGCAGCAGCTCACCCGAATACCTGAAGCTGTCCGAGTTGCAGCTCAGCTCTGACAGGGCGCTCCTTTTTATTTATAACTTTAATAGATTTTGATTTTAGTTTAGGGCATCGTGAGAGATGCATATTTAGGATGAATTTTCAGCAATTGGAACACCATTTTCCTAGCAACATTTGTTAAAGACGCTATCCTTCCTCTAGTGAAGGTGTCTTTGGTGCCCTTGTTGAAGATAAGGTAGCTTAGTATGTTTGGTGTTCTTTCTGCATCTCTCTTTTGTTCCATTCATACTCAAACCTGGAATGTTTTGCCAATAACATGGTGTTTTATCACTATACCTTTATAGTATAGCTTGAAATTCAGGGTAGTGATACCCTCTTGCCTTGCCCTTGTTGCCCAGAACTGTTCTTGCTATTCTAGGACTTCCATTTCAGTATGAATTTCAGGATTATTTTCTCTAGACTTATGAGGAATATTATTGGTATTCTGATTGTGATTTCAATGACCTATGTAACACTTTTGGAAGTATATAAATGGAAAAAATGGAAAAAATTACAGGACAATAATTTCAATGAACATGGATGCAAAATCCTTAATAAGATATTGGCAAACAAAATGCAGAAAATCATCAAAAAATTAAGCACCATAACAAGTAGAATTGCTCCCAGACATGCAGGAATTGTTCAACCTAAACAAGCCAATAAACATAATATATCACATTAATGGAAGCAAGGACAAAAGCCGCAAGATCAGCTCAATAGACACAGGAAAAACACTTGATGAAGTTCAAATCAATTTATGATAAAACTCCTAATGAAATTGGAACAGAAGTTCTTTATCTCAATCTGATATAAAGCCATCTATGACAAATCCACAGCCAACATCATTTGAAATGGACAAAACCTGAAAGCTTTCAGTAAAAATCAGGAACAAGACAAAGATGCCCAGTATCACAGTACTTATTTAATATATTTCTCAAAATATTACCTAGTGTAATTAGACCAGAGCAAGAACTAAAAGGAATATGAATAAGAAAGGAGGAATTGAAGTTACTGTTATTTGTTGGTGACATAATCCTCTACATAACTGACCCTCAAACTTCCACCAAAAGTCTTCTAGAATCAACAAGAAAATTTGGTAACATAACAGGATACCAAGTCAACACTCAAAAATTAACAGTATTCCTGTACACCAATAACCAACTCTCTGAGAGAGAAATTAGGGAAACAACACCTTTCATATTAGCATGAAGAAAAACGAAATACTTGGTAATTAACCTATGAAATGAAAGATCTCCACATTGAAAAATATAGTACTCTGGAAAAGAAGATCAAAGAGGATATCAGATCAAGGAATGATATCTCCTGTTCCAGGATAGGCAGAACCAACATAGCGAAAATGGATATACTTTCAGTTATTTTTCAGAAAGGAGTTGTTCTGTAGCAAGCATTTGTTATATTTAACACATAACAATAATTATAATAAGTAGTAGCTCTATCTTGATCAATCCAATCTTTTATGTTTTGGGGTTTTTAGGGTCCAACACTTTCAGGGCAAAAAACATCACTTGAAGATAATTATTTCTATATATTGATAATAAAGCTGGGTAATTAAAAACTAAATGTTAAGAATTATTATCTTTCAATCCTAAAATGACCATTATTAACTTGCTACTAACTATACATATGACTTCTTGTTTAATATATTAAATATGTACACCACTAAATAATTCCATTTACTCTAAGGTAAAATTTTTCATTCACATTTTATGGTGGAGAAACTGCAACTGATAGGTTGTCATTATCTTAAGGATGTACATCCAAAAATGGTAGTTATGATGGAAATTGTGGGAGCCATTATTAGCACTTATCGAGACACGTTTTTTTTCATTCCAGGTACACAAATAGTTGTACTTTCTTACATCCTTGAATTCAGAAGAGGTTATATGGCTACTTTTTCTTTTTTTTTTTTTT
>NW_004955525.1:4040745-4044075 GCF_000276665.1 Chinchilla lanigera | reverse complement strand
TTTTTTGGTTTTTCTCCGGTACCAGGAACCGAACTCATGACCTTGTGCTTGCCAGGCAGGCGCTTTTGCCGCTGAGCTAAATCCCCAGCCCTATGGCTACTTTTTTCTGAATGCATTAAAATTAGAAGTGACATCACTTTTAGGACAAAACGTGGAAATGCTCATTCTAAACTTTCTGGCTCTGTTTTCTATGTTGCAGTAGACTCAAATTTTGTATTGAGATACAACATTTTATGTTAGTAGAGCTTCTGAGCCTTAGTAACTACTATAAGAAAATGACAGAGTTCTCAACACCTTGTATCTCACGCTAGTGTTAGTTTAGTTTTCAAAAGTAAAAATAGAAGGAAAGAAACTTCTGACATTGTATTTAAGCCTCAAAGATTTAGAAACATTTTATGTCAAAGAATGATCTAGATATCTTGTTTGAGAAACAGTCTAAATATTTTCATTCCATAGCCTGTTCTTTTTCCAATTCTTTTCAAAATCCATTGTTATCCTAGATACATCACATAAGTTTTCATCCTTTTTTTTTTCTGCTGCAAATACTTATTTTCTTATTATTGTCATTTTTTAAGCAGAATGATAAGAAACAGAGTTGTCTGTCATGGATTCTTTCCACTTAAACTGAAGGAAAACAGTATCATCAAATAAATTACATTCTGTCTACATTATTTGCTGAAAATACATCAACACAAAATTATTTCCTGTCCTGTGTTTGATTTGAGAGCTGCAAAAGAGAGAAATACATATTTGTCTGGAAATCCAACATTCTAATCAACCTGCCAAAGAAATCTGCAGGTTCAGTGCTACTCATTGGGTACACACATTTCACCACATCCCTGGGCCCTGGATTGCCAGTTTGTAACTTATGATGAAAGTCGATGTTCAGCTCATTGACTAATTCACCAGTAGTTGTGTTGAAAAAATAGTCACTGTTCCCATGTTCACATTTTCTTTCCTTGAAGTATAATATGATACTTTTAGACTTGGCTAAATTATACACTCCCTTTTCATTGCTTGAATGCAATTTAAAAAGCACCTTAAGCACAAAAATGAAAATTAAAGTAACTCTGTGCCACTGAAACTGATTTAGGATCAACATCAAAAAATCAAGTTTATGTCAATGAACTATATTTACTTAAGGAAAACTAATTGATTGACTCATCTAGATTTTACCACAATGAATAAAATTAATATAAAATATAATTATTCTGTCCATGGCTCTTTATAACATTGACCATGCTGTCTCTCTATAACTCATAAAAATGTGAGTGTATTTATTCTCTCTCCTAATGTGAGGAATGACTACCATAAATATTCGATGTGTATACACCCTTCACAATAACAGCCAAAAATGAAATACTTAGGAATCAATCTAGCAAAGGAAGTAAAAGATTTATACACTGGAAATTATACTACTTTGAAAAAGGAGATTGAAGAAGATAACAGAAAATGCAAAGATATACCTTGTTCATGGATAGGAAGAATCAACATAGTGAAAATTATCGTATTTCCAAAATTGTTATACGTATTTAAAGCAATCCCAATCAAAATACCATTAGCATATCTCACCAAACTAGAGAAAATACTCCTAAACTTAGTCTAGAAGTGGAAAAGCCCTAGAACAGCAAAGGCAATCCTGGGCAAAAAAGACAAGTCAGGAGGCATCACAATACCTGACTTGAACTTATACTAGAAAGCTACTGTGATCAGTCTTACATTCTTATCTCTAATGGACTGACCAACTTCGTTGAAGATAACAGTAGCAACCATTGTGAATTTCTATCATTTTTTTCTTGAAGACATGTATCATTTTTAATGTTTTTGTGTTGCTTTGATTTTGTCTTCATTGTTTTGTCATTTTTTAATTTTAAAAAGATTCAAAATGTATAATAGATATTGTGAAATGGGAAGAAACTATTCAAAAGGAAAAAGAAACTGGGATGGGGAAAGGAGAAAAGGAAGGGAAAAGGAAAAACATATATATATATATATATATATATATATATATATATACAAGAGAGTTAAGATAGTTATACTGCTAATTGCTATTAACTCATTAAAAGGAAAGGTTTGTGCCTAAAAAGAAAATTTCAGCATGAAAGTGGAACAAATAGACCTGAAGGCCAGTGGAACAGATTAGAGGATGCAGAGACAAGTACAAAAACACTCAGCCACCTTATATTGACAAAGAGGCCAAATATGTCTACTGAAAGAATGACCACCTCTTTAATAAATGTTGCTGGAAAGCTGGCTCTCTACATGGTGAAAACTAAAACTAGATGATTGTCAATCACCATGCACTGAACTAAAGTTAAAATGGATCAACTATTGAAATATTAAAGCAGAAATTCTAAGTCTACTAGAAGACCCAATATCTCGCAATCTTGAAGACGTATGTGTAGGCACAGTATTCACGAACAAAACCCAAACTGCATTGGAAATACTTCAATGTATAAACAACTGGGATCTCATCCTGTTAGAAAGATTTTGTACTTAAAATGAAGTCACTAATATAGTGAAAAAACAACCCACAGAGTGGAAAAAACATTTTAGCTAACTCTCCCACAGACAAAGGAATTCTATCTAGAATATATAAAACATTGAAAAAACTCAGACCCCCCAAATTCAAAGACCCAATCAAAAAATGGGTATCTGAGATAAATACACACTTCTCAGATGAAGAAACACAAACACCAAATAAATACATGAAAAAAGTTCAACATCATTAGTCATTTAAGAGATGTAAATTAAAGCAACACTGAGATTTCTTCTCACTTAAGAATGGTTTTCAACAAGAAATCAACCAACAACAAATGCTGGAGGGATTGTGGGGAAAAACGAACTTTTCTCCACTGTTGGTGGCAATGTGGACTTATGCAACCACTTTGGAAATCAATCTGGAGATTCCTCAAAAAATTAGGATTAGAGGTCCCATTTAACCCAGAAATTTCTCTTTTAGGTATTTTCCCAGAAGAATTAAAAACATCATACCACAGCGATACGTGTGCACCCATGTTTATAGCAGCACAATTTTCCATAGGGAAAGTTTGAAAAAAACAAAAGTGTCCATCACCTGAGAAGTGGATAACAAAAATGCAGTATTTTTTATACAGTGGAATATTATCCACCTACAAAGAAAGATAAACTCGAGGACTTTTTAGGTAAATGCATGCAACTACAGACCACACTCATAAGTGAAATACATCAGACCTGCATGTGTAAACACCATATTGTCTCCCAAGTGTAAGAACCTGAAAGAGTAAATAAAACTGGAAGGTAGAATAGATATTGTGAATGAGAAAGAAACCGCTTAATATAAAAGAAATA